>NC_059115.1:75110923-75471757 GCF_020740685.1 Jaculus jaculus | reverse complement strand
CAGTAAGTGCTACTTCAGTTAGGTTTTATAGTGAACCAACAAGGTTCTGTAATGTGCAGGAATAAAATTATTTCTCTACATTATTTCATAAAGAAGGTTTTTTAATGAAGAAATTAAATTATGAATTTTATAGTTAAATAGTGTTCCTATATTGCTTCAAGCAAACTTAAAATAGTAACAAGAAAAATATCATCATTCTGTTCACAAGATTCAGGTTAAAAAACGAAAGAAGTTGGCATGACATCAGCTCACATGATTAGTGCCCCTGACAGCACAGACCATTTGAAGGTGTTTTCTGACCATATCATGTTGTTTCTGATTAACTGTGTTTACTGGGTTCAGAGAAAGACATGCTTTTAGTTTTACCAAGTGCTGAGTTCCAATCATTATTTCTTTTTAAAAAATTATTTTATTTATTTATTTGTTTATTTATTTGAGAGTGACAGAGAGAAAGAGGCAGAGAGAGAGAGAGACACAGAGAGAGAGACAGAGAGAGAGAGACAGAGAGAGGGAGAGAATGGGAGTGTTAGGGCCTCCAGCCACTGCAAATGAACTCCAGATGTGTTTGCCTTCTTGTGCATCTGGCTTATGTTGGTCCTGGGGAATTGAGCCTTGAAACGTACTCCTTAGGCTTCACAGGCAAGTACTTAACTGCTAAACCATCTCTCTAGCCCCCAAATCAGTATTTCTTTGAGAGGATGTTTGTACTCTGTACTAGAAAATCATAAAACCAGACAGTTTGCCATTTCTGAAATGCACCCCTCAAGTTTCATACTGAAGAATGAAATTAAGATTAGATTAGTAGATGATCTCATCTTGGTGTTAATTTGAAAATGCAATTACTTTAAATGCCCCTTCCATGTTTCAGTTTAGACACTGCAGTATCCTCAATCTTTTGTGAGGACCAATAGTTCAACAGCTTCTCTGGTCAATGCAGCAGGCACTAGTCAGACACGGCTGCTGGACACTTGAAGTGTGGCGAGTGCTGCTGAGGAAGTGAGCCATACACTTCACTTACCTAACTTACTTAAATGAAAATGACTGCATGTGGCTACTGGATAATATATTGGAAAAGGCAGATCTCCATCTTTTAGACAGTGTTTGAATATTGATTTGATAAACTCAAGTTTTAATGAGCGTTTCACTGGAGAATGAGAATAATATTTTTCTACTTAAGAAAATGCTATTATGTTTTGGTAATCATTCAATTGTGGCCGTGTCTCCTTGTCTGCTTACTCTAGTAATCACATTCTGAAAATAATAAATAAATAATAAATATATCCTGAGTATTCACTACTCTTCAGCTCTCTTTTAAATACTGGCAAAATTATGGTGTATAGACCTTGCCATTTAGTAGTTTAAAATCTAGTATAGAGCTGGGTGTGGTGGCTCACACCTTTAATCCTAGCACTCGTGAGGCAGAGGTAGGAGTATTGCCATGAATTTGAGGCCACTCTGAGACTTCATAGTGAATTCCAGGGTAGCCTGGGTTAGAGTGAGACCCTACCTCAGAAAAACAAATGAAAAAAAAATATATATATAGTGTGGAACCATTAAGTGGGTAACAACCGCAACAGTCCTCCGATGGGAAGTCGAAGCTCACTACAGCTGAAACGTAGGGCGGCTTCCCAAGGGCACAAACTGGGAACTTATTTGAACAAAGGAAAAGTGAAAACCAAATGGTGATCTGTAAAAACCAGACAAAAACTGAATACACAAGAGAGTTTGGAGAAGTTGGAGGACACGAATCCGTGCGGTGTGCCTTAAGCACAGGATGGGAATGGTGGCAGAGGAGGATGCAGGAAAAGGAAAAGCTGAGAAGAAACACGCAACTAGGGTCATGGATGTTTCTGCAAGACACGGTGCCACGCCAAGGGCTGCCTCTTCCAGCTCAGGGGGTACACCTGCCCTCCGGGAGTTCCATGGAATGCAGCACACAGCAGGAACGCAAATATTTGTTCAGCAAAAGCATGACAATCCAAAGATTGCCGAACAAATCAGGAATATACATTTTCTTCTAAGCACTTGAGTGTAATATACATCTAGAGTATACATAAAATTGTAATTATACAATTAGAACCTATTTAATTGGCTTAGATAGAATAAACATTTTAGTAAGGTAGGTGCATTTTCATATTTAATTTAATTTATCATTTACTTTTAATATGGCAGCCATCAGCCATATGTGGATATTGAATCTTTATAAAAATAACATTTTATTAATTTATTTAATGCATTTATGTGTGGGTCCCTGGCAGGATCTCTTAATGTTAAGGAATGCCAGGTGAATGGGCCCTTTACTTAAAAAAAAAAAAAAAAAAAAACCCACAAAACTATTTATTTATTTGAGGAAGGGTTGCAGAATGGGCATGCCAGGGCCTCTAGTCTCTGCCAATGAACTCCAGATGCATGACATACCTTATGCATCTGGCTTACATGATTACTGGGGAATTGAACCTGTGTCCTTAGGCTTCACAGGAAAGCACCTTAACTGCTAATCCATCTCTCTAGCACCGGATCTTATTCACTCTTTTCTTTCCCCTCCCCTCCCCTCTCCTCTCCTCCCCTCACTTCCTCACTTCTTCCTTTCTCTTCCTCTCTTCTTTCTTCTTTCTTCCTCCTTCCTTCCTTCCTTTCCTTTCCTTTCCTTTCCTTTCCTTTCCTTTCCTTTCCTTTCCTTTCCTTTCCTTTCCTTTCCTTTCCTTTCCTTTCCTTTCCTTTCCTTTCCTTTCCTTTCCTTTCCTTTCCTTTCCTTTCCTTTCCTTTCCTTTCCTTTCCTTTCCTTTCCTCTTGTGGCATTATATGGGCACTGGGGAATTGAACCTGGGCCAGCAGTGTTTGCAAGTGTCTTTAACCACTAAGCCACCTCTCCTGCCCCCATTTTCATATTTTACAACTGTTATCAAATTTTGTAATGGTTATTTGTAGGAAGTGCAGTTCCACTATTTGCTTTTTAACAAAGAATGCTCAGCAGGCTTTAACCAACTCTATATAAGATGAGTTAGATAGATAGTCAAATAGCCATCTTAACGCCTTTTAACTCCTAATTTATGCCTTGTATATTACTGTGCAAGGAAATGTTGTTGCATAACAATCATTTGTAGATGTCTCTAAATCCAAATAGTATTCAGGTGACAGAAAAGAAAAAAAACAAAACAAAACTTTCAGGCATCTCTCCGTACACACGCGCACACACATAGCCTCCACTCTCCTGCCCATCTTCAAAACCTAAAAAGGAAAATCAGCGGCACTCTACTGAAACAGCTATGAGTCAAAAGTTTCTAGTACAGGTGTTTACTCATCTTGGAATTTCCCAGGAGGACTGAATTGAATGGCCCTCAGTTTTGCTCCTGTTCGCACATAAATCACTGGACTCCTGGCCCGGACTGTATCGTGAGTAGTTCACTAGATTCACTGAGTCACTGAGCGGTTACTTGCTGGCCAGGTGCTAGATGAGTCTCCCATGCAAGCTTCATTCCTAGCAAATGCACTGAACATGGGGGAAACCCACCTAGGACTCCTGTTATCCAGAGGTCACTGGGAAGGGCCTGGCAGAGCACTCACGCTGTGTCACAGCGCTGTTAGGCTGCGGAACAGACGCCTCCCTTCAACAGCATGGCACCAGGGACGCTTCGCGCCTCTGTCCTCCAGTTGTTCCCAGCTGATTTCTGGATATGTGCTTTACACCCTTAACACAAATGCCCGTATTACGCTGCTTTGGAATGCCTTCCATGGAGCTTGCTGAGCGTGAGGTGGTGCTTACTAACCCAGTGATGGGCGAGGCTGCGGCTTAAGTGGACAGGTCCTACGCAGCCTTCGGGTCATCCGAAGTGCTCAAGAGCCTCATCTGCAGGAGCACAGCCCGACAAAAGCTCCTAGAGTTTCCGTCTTTTGTGACAAGTTATGTGTTAACAAAGTTAAATAAAATGGACTTTCTTCAAAGGAAGTGCTCTCAATAGAGTAATAGGAGTTAAAAATTTAACACATTTACTAAAGCTGCCATATTTATATACTATATCTAAACAGATATTTAAGTACCAGTATAATATAATAATAAAATCCCTATCTCACTGTTAAGACTTTGTGAGTTTTTGTGCCTTTGTAACAGTACTGCTAATTATCAAGCAGAGACATGATAATTATGCAGAGCTCTTTTGCTAAAAGGAGACATCTTTTACAACACCCACACATTGCAGATTTCCTATGACCTTATAACAGTGCTCTAGTGTGGCCCAGAAATTTGTATTTCAGCCTCCATGCTGGAGATCGTATTCTTCCCTCTCCAGCCTTCTCTTCTTGTGGGTAAACTGTTTCTAGAGGGTTAAGGGAGAGAGGTAATGGTCCAAACGGGAAATATAAAACTAATGACCCTTCATGAAACGTATTATGCTCCTCATTAAACTGACTCAGTTAAATGTATTCCATTAAATTAAAATAAATAGGATTTAAAATTTTACCCAGGAGTAGTAAACTATCTGCGCTTTCAACATTGTGTTAGATTCATTCTAAGGATGTTTTCCTCTAATCCCTGATGTATCGTAGGTCCTTAGCCTCCACCACAGTTTATGCTTTGGTGCAAAAGTTTTCAAACTTGGTGTGCTTAATTACATGGGGAGATTGTTATAAATGTCCTTTTTTACCCTAGTCTCTCTCATACTGAGTATCTCTAACATCCTTATTTCAATGATCCACATGTTGAAAAACATTACATGTAAGGAACATAGAAAATTTTATGACATTTAGAAATTCTTCCTTAACATCTTTTTCCATCATCAACATCATTTCCAAAATGTCAAAAATGGCACGATGTGAAGAATGTGTTATTCAGGCAATTGAGCAGGACAGAGTCATAACCTATTATATTTAAATGTTACGTTGATCCAAACAACTGAGCCAGGGAATCTCTAGATTTTGGCAAAGGCACTTCAAAATGTTGTTTAGGAAGATGCAGAGATTTAATCAATTGACATTAAATGCAAGATAATTGAGTTAGCGTTCACTATGTAAAAACCTATTGCTCTAAAAAACTGAGACAGGCAAATTATTTACCTAGTACAGGAGCTCAAACCCAGAGCTTTCCACATGCTAACAGCAGTGACTGCACTGAGTTACAATCCCCAGACTTCTGTTTGTCTGCTGAGAAAACCCTCAGGGCAGAGAAAGCCAACGTGCCATGTGGCGTGGTCCTGAGAGGCTTTGGTTCTTTACACGCAGTCCGTCTCATAGCCTTTAATGACATCTATTCAGGCAGGAATATAAAAATCTCCTACCGACTGTCAAAGCTATGGCACCACTAAGTGCTACAGTGCTCTCCTCAGCAAAACTTCAGAGCACGAGTTTTCTAGGTGTTAAACTTAAGAAAATAAATTCTGGAAGTTGACATATTTTCCAACTGGTTCAACATGGCTCTACTGCATTTTATATCATGTTAAGGACTGAAACATCTTAAATCTAATGTCAAATTCCAACTCAGTTTGTTGCCCTAAAACATTTGCTATAATGGTTTTAATAATGAGGTGAGGTTTTGAGCACAAACTTCTCTTGTTTTGGGTGCATGCTTGACATGTCAATGCACACACACCCACATGCACCTTGAGGCTTGACAACCAACTGACTGTTTATTTTCTCATACATAGTATGGCTACTTTTTACTGACTTTTTTTAAACATGGCCTTATTAGCAAACAAATAAAATTTAAAATCAATCAGCTACCTGTTTTCAAAAAACACTTTCCAGTACAAGCAAAACAATTAGAATTAGTTCTAGGAAATTATAACAAATAGTTATTTAAAAATTGAGATGGGGCAAGAGAGATGGCTTAGCAATTAAGGTGCTTGCCTGCAAAGCCTAAGGACTCATGTTCGACTCTCCAGGTCCCATGTAAGCCAGACACACAGTGACCTAAGCACACAAGGTCACACATGTGCACAAGGGGATGTATGCATCTGGAGTTCGATTGCAGTGGCTGGAGTCCCTGGTGCACCAATTCTTTCTCTTTTTCTTGCATTATAAGAAGCCAGCCTGTTGGGTTTGCCTCAAAAAAAAAAAAAAGAGATGGATGTGGGAGGCATAGTCAATGGATCAGAATTCATACTGGACTTTTTGCGTCACATGGATACAGTCTGAGCCACAGCGGGAAAGATAGCACACTGGCTGCTCAGTACCTGCTTCTGAAGCACGTACCTCATTTCTCAAGAAACAGACAGAAACTGAAGAAAATGTGGATACGTGAGGCAAACAGGCAAACAGGAGCGATTCTCGTTTTTCTCTTTCTTTTTCAGAGTAGTAGCCATTACTTATGAAGGGCACTGCAAGGCAGTGATCTTTAAATAAGATGCCTGTTGAAAGTATGTGAAAGGTTTCCACCAAGAGTGCATGGCTGAACCACTTAAAAACATTCAAGGTTTTCCACCATGCTTTTAAAATTTCTGTTGTACTCAAACAATAGTTTACATTTGAGTTGGGCACAATACTGAGTTACAATCTAGAACTGTATTTTCAGCTGATTTCTGATCTCATGTGTATTAACGATTTTCTTTTTTTTTTTTAATAGTTGTAACATTTTATTCACTTTGTAGTCCAGGTTAGCTTTGAACTCACAGGGATCCTACTACCCCAGCTTTCTGAGTGTAGGGTTTAAAGGCATACACTACCAAACCTGGCTGTATTAACGTGCATAAAATAATACAATTTTGAGAAACAAAAAAAATTAGGAGAATAATAATTGTCCTTACTTTCCCCAGAAAGAGAGCATTTGAAAGAAGAGCTATAAGGGGAAAAAATGGTTGGAGTGAATTCACTGAAAGTATTTTCCTATCGTGCACCTACAATGAAATTTAAGTATATAACCATTCACAACGTGGATGACGTCTGTCTGGCCACCGTTCCCAGCTCAGACGTCCTGACGCACAGGGCAATAACCCATTGCCGACAGTATGGGAACGGATTTGGCCGTGGACCTGGTCTTTGGATCGCAACATTCTGTCCCTCGGACTCACACTGGGCAGGGCTAAGAGGGCGCGACCTGCGGGCCTCGGGAGCGCCTCGGGGCACGCGCGCCCGCAGCTGGGGCGCGCACGCGGGGCTCGCCCGGCTCTCACCTCCACGATGTCCGAGTTGGTGCGGCTCTCGTGCGGCTCGTTGTACTCCGTGTACTTGAGCAGCACCTTGTCCATGTCGGTGCTGGCGTACTGGAAGAGCTTGTTGGTGCTGTTGAAGATGATGAGCGCGATCTCACAGTCGCACAGCACGCTCAGCTCGTACGCCTTCTTCATCAGCCCGAACTTCCGCTTGGTGAACGTCACCTGCAGCAAAGACAGCACGTTGTGTTATTATTATTATTATTATTGTTTTTTTAAGACAATTTTTTTTTAAATTTTCTGCCTGCGTGTATGTTTTCACAGTGCTTTATTTTTCTTTCTTTTGCAAAAACAATGGTGTGTAGTTGCCAGAGCCGTGGGCACTAACGCATTTGGGGAGGGGGGGGGGTGAGTATCATGGGAAACTGATTTCTGTCTGGAATTGGAAAAAATGTGTGATTTCGAGCTTAGTGTTGAATGTGAAACTGTGAATGCAAGGTTAAATGTAGAGCATTTCAGTGAAAGCAACTGGAGAACTGGAGAATTGCCCGTGTTTCCTTGAACCATTTGGGATTAAAAAAATAATTTCAGCATAGTTGACATCTTTTCCAATAATAAATTTGGAGGGTATATTTTCCCCCCTTTGAAGGCTGGACATTATGAACTTGACATTTTAGATCTATGTTGGAAAAAAAAAAGCTTAAAATTGTTTAGTCTTGTGCCACTTAATTGAAAACACTTGGAGGCTTGTGACTGTAATTCTCGGGCAATGTATTGTGTTTTCTAGAAACCCAACAAGTACTCTAGCCATAATATGGTTGGGAGTTTGGTTTCATTCTTCTGTGCGTCATTTTCCCTTCTTCACTTTTTTCTTCTTTTAATCTAATCAGTTGCCAAGTCTCCTAATTCCTTCTTTGCAAATATTTTTCTCAAGCTCTTGCTTGTCTATTTCTTGGGCGCTCTATCATTCCTCGCCTTTCAGTGCAGCGCGGACAGCAGCGGAAGCAGGGCGCTTCCTGCCCGGATGAGCCTGTCTGCAGTCTTTGCCTCCTCAGCTCATCTCGTCCGCGCGCCTCCCTCTTCCACCGTCTTTCTCCTCATGGGCTGGGCTGTCACTGGTAGCTCCTGTTCCCTAGTTTTGCATGCCTTTTTACCTGTCAGTTCTACCCAGTGCAAATGTATATATTTCATTCCCAAGTTTCAGCCTTTTTTTTGTCTAAACTTCATCTTGTCACTCCTGCCTGCACACCAAAAAGGCATGAGCATTATGAAGGATGAGCATCCACATGGGCCACTGTGTCCAAGCAGGTGTTAACGTAGATTATCATTGCTAGTGTTACCGAAAATGTTGAGTGGCTTCAAAGGTTTAGAAAGTGAGGCACATGGGTCCATAAAAGGATGAGGAACTTTTTATATGTTGTTTAACCTGATGCTTCTCGGTCCTATGGCTATCATTTGTTTCTTTGCTCATTATTTTGATAAGCACTTGCTGTGACTCCTTGGAACTAGGTTTGTGAGGCTTAGAATCTGAGATAATCTGACTAGCTTAATTAAGCTATTGCTTTTAGTAAGGACTAATTGTTTTTTTTTTTTCCTCATTTTCATATCCAGTGACTTTTGCAGAGGCCAGCTCAGCATTTTTCTATGACTTTTTAAAATTTATTTATTTGCAAGCACAGAGAGATAGAGAGAAGGGAGAGAGAGAGAATGGGCACACCAGGTCCTCCAGCTGCTGCAAATGAACTCCAGATGCATGTGCCACTTTGTGTACCTGGCTTTACGTGGGAATGGGGGAACTGAACTTGAGTCATAAGTCTTTGCAGGCAAGCACTTTAACCACTGAGCTATCTCTCCAGCATCTATTTGTAATGTTTAAATCTGTGTTACTAGTCACCTCCGCCTGTCTCCAGACATCTAATGGTTTTTCTCCAACCTGCCATCTGTCCACGTATCCAAGCATTATCAAATATCCAAAAACTCCTCATTCTTTTCACGCCGGGATCTCTCTATCCTGCACACCCAGCTCATCGTAAACACAGTATCCCAATGCAACCTCGGCGTGTGCGTTGGGTAATCCCATCACTTGGATAAATGTACGAACAGGAACTGTGGGCAGGGAGACAGGCCTGACCTTCCAGTGTCTCATCACAGCATACTTTCCTGAGATTTAGTTGTGTACGACACACTTCATTTTCTTCAGTGGCTCTTACCACATTTGAAGATAATTTTGTGTGATGATATTTATCTAACATGCCCTTCCACTATGGTACATGCACATGCCATTTTTATTTTGTTCATTGTTGTACTGTCAAGTGTCCACAATGGTTGACACATATGGACAGAGAGCAAAAACTCATGGTATTAATGAAAATTAGTAAAGGATTCTACTATGTCCAGTCTTTAGAAATATCAAGTTCATTTTATTATATAAAAACTATGTGATAACCTTTCCCCCAAAGTTTTCCCAGTAATTCATATTTAAAACAGATACAATGATATCCTCTTAACTACTTTTATATTTGCTATAAATATTATACAAAATAATGTATGTGCAGAATTAAGTTTAGTGATCCAGGCTTCTTACTTCCTGCCCATTTCTCAGTTACAACTGAAAAAGAAGAACTAACTGAGTATATATCTTGGTGTTTCAAAGAATCTACTGATTAAGGCTGAGTTGTGATTTGTGATGGAAGATGAAGCTGATCTGCCCTGTCTATTATCCTTTAGATATGAATACTTTTGTATTAACCAGCCCACATCAACTACTCAGAACCTACTCATGTGGTTGTTGTCTATATTTCAACTTAGGCAACTTTTCTCTGTAGCAGCTGTGAATGCCCCAATTTCTCTCTTATGTTTACAGTTTTTCTAAAGTGCTTCTGAAAAGAATAGCTAGAATTTTATTTTTACAACTAATTATCATCATTCTCAAACTCTTATTCTGGCTCACTTGGATCAGCTATGCATAATAGTAGGAATAGGATAGAAACTGAATTTTTTGGAGTGGATAAAGAAGCTTAGTCACGAATTATACAGACCTATATAAAATGTACATGAATAGTTCTTGGTGATGCAATTTAGTCAGAAAACTACACTTTCACATTTGGGTTTTACTCAGTGAAGCAGGTTATAATATGCATTTGATATAGAAGACACTGATGAGAAATAGTTTCAAATATCTGAGACTACTTTGAATCAGACTTCATGACCGCAAACTATAGGTGGAATGTCTCCATACAGTGTTGTTTCTGTTATACTCAAACCTCAAGATTTAGCACATTACAACCCTTGCTATCAAAGTATACTTGAGCATATAAATATAACCAGAACCACTATTTGTGTTTGATCTTAGATGCTAGGCAAATTTTGTGTAACCAGATAGGCTTCTGGATAATGCATGCTTATTTAATAATAATATTTGACAAAAATCAGTGCACATAGCTCCTTTTTTATTAAAACTGCAATGTGAAAAGATGTCTATATTAGAGCATTTAAGAAAATATCTTCAAGATCTACTCTTAATTGCTCTAAATTTAATTCTTCATTATGCTCATACTCTTCATGTATGCTCAAAGTGTATTTTATAATTCCTGTGCTCATTGTTCATCGTTAGGTAAAATTGTTTTTAAGCATTAAGCTTTCTATAGTGATCTAGGATACTGCTCTACACCTAAAATGTGCCACTCAATGACAAAGATTGCAATTCAGAGCTTTTATACTTAAATATAATAATGTATTGTAATGATTATATTTTTCATAAGTTGACAATAGTTTGTAATGGGGACAATTCCGTATTTCTATTTCAATAGCACATTTTGAACTTTAGGTGATACAGAAAGCTGTTTTTATAATACTTAAGAGATGCTCCTTTTCAGTGCTTACATCAATCAAAATGCATCAGCAGAAAAATAAAGCCAATATTATTTAAGTGGCCACTGTTACCACTAGTTTTCATAATTAAAGAGATTTAGTAAATATAGATGCATAGAAAGCAAAATTTGCTATGAACATTGACCATTTTATGTTATTTAATTTCTCCATTAAATTATTACATAGTTCTAAATACAATGATCATGATGGATGAATATATTTTTGTATTACTTTACAGTATTTATGACTTTGAAATTCCAGTATAAGCACAGATATTGCACATTTTATGTTGAAATTGGTTCTAGAACCTATTAAATATGCATCAGTAATAGGAAGTAGGATTTGAAGTTGGGTAGTCACATTTATTAAATACAGTTCTATACATTCCCTATAAAGACATTTCTATACATTCCTTGTAAAGAAATTAAGACAGCCTTCACAGAAGTCCTAAAACTAATTCAACTAGTTTTTACTGAACATTTTCTACATGTCAACATTTTTCTAGGTAATATTTATTGAGCATTCTCCATAACAGACATTTTTCCTCTGTGTTGTAGCTTGGATATAAAATAAGGAAGTTACTTAATGTCTTAATGCTTAAAGACAATTTTATTCATTTAGAACAAAATACAGTTACTTTTAAATGATGTTTAATTATCTAAAATGGCATTTTTATCCAGAGTTGGCAGAATTAAGTTTTTACTGTCAGAGCAACTTTTCCTCTAGGTTGAGCAAGAGAAGCAACAGGTGTTAACCAAATGAAGATTATTATGAAATAAAGTTTATATTACTGTTTATTTCTTAAACTTTATGAAAACTGGTTGTGGTACAATGACTTTTCCATGTGGCCACAGGCAAGCTCCATTATAGTGCAAGGCTCAATTCAAATCACAATTTCTTAGAAGCTTTCATGTTATATTGAGATGAATTCATTCCTCCCTCATTGTACTTCTCCAGAATTATTTATCCATATGTCTAATATCTGTCTATCTACCACCTTTCTTTCCTTCTTCCTTCCTTCCTTCCTTCCTTCCTTCCTTCCTTCCTTCCTTCCTTCCTTCCTTCCTTCCTTCCTTCCTCCCTCCCTCCCTCCCTCCCTCCCTCCCTCCCTCCCTCCCTCCCTCCCTCCCGCTCGCTTGCTTCCATCTACCTGCCATCTAGCCATCTGTAGACAAGGGCACAATATATGGCCTAAACTGACATTCAATTCTCTTACTTCTCAGCCCACAAGTGCTTGGATTACAGGTATGTACCTCCAATATCTTTAATAGGCCTTTACTATCAGACATAGTCTAATACTGCAAATTTGATTGTTTATGAGTCTGCCTAAAATTATTGTTTTTTTTGAGGTATAGTTTTTCTCTAGCCCAGGTCGACCTGGAATTCACTATGTAGTATCAGAGTGGCCTCAAACTCATGGTGATCCTCCTACCTGTTTCCCAAATGCTGGGATTAAAGGCATGTACCACCACATCCAGCCTTCTTACTTACTTCTTTTTGAGATCTGAAAGACCCCAGGTCTGGTCTCATAAAAACTGGACCATAGACATTGAATGACTGTTTGCTGGATGAGTAGATTGTAGAATTGAAATGCCTTATTTTAAATAAAGGCTGATAGTTTCAGTAGAATTTTCTGTTTAGTGTTAATACTTTGTCATTTGACAATTTAATTTCTCAAAGGTAAGAAATTATGTTCTTGTATATATGAAAACATTTTACCAAAATATTTAACAAGTTAGTCACATGATTCTTGAGAGAAAGTATTTATATTCTTTTGGAATTTATAATATGAAAATTTGAAAGTGTATAGAGATAAATATACACATACAGATGCGCTAGACTTTTAGAAAAGAATTTCAAAACAGTTCAATAAAGCATGTTTCTATTCTTTGCTTGAATGATTTACCAAGAAAGGTGGAAGAATGTGAAGACAGAGAAAGTAGAGGACCAAAGACTGGAGACAGTTGTGTTCACCAAGAAAAACCTCACTGAATTTTCAGATGACATCTGATTTTTAAATAATATATATTTGGCAAAGAACAGGCTAAAAATTCTCATGTGCAATATTATTTATTGCAGACTGACTGACAGTCACATAGTTGATGTCAACAGGGTTGAAGAAGTCTGCTGAGAAAGGCTGAATTGATTGACCAATGTTAAGTTTATGGGCATCTCTCGTAAAGCATTATGGAGTTCAGTAGCTTTCTTGTCCCACAAAATATCTTTAACATTGGCTTAGATGAAAATAGAGAAGTCATGCTTATTATACCTGCTTTTAACATAAATCTGGATGACAAAGTTAACCCAGTATCCATAGCTCCTGCATACTTTAGAAAGCAGAGTCCCAAACGAGATGAATCAAACATGTAATTTTAAAGTCTGCATTGATTTTATTTTTTAACCTACCACAGGCTCAAGATGGAGGAAAATTAATGAGGTAGCTAGTTTGGGGCTACGGATCTAAGGTTACAACATCCCACAGTGAGAATTAATTATCCCACTGATCTTTCTCTTAGTCAGAACCATCTTTGTGGACTACATTAAGTGCTGAGAGTTATGTTTTAAGAAGGTGCTAACAAAATTAGACCATTTAAATGATGACAGAGATTAACTCAGCATCTGAGAATTCTGCATGAGGAAACATGGAAAGCATCTGCTATTTTACAACACCCTTGCCCCATAATGTTTTTTAAAAGCCAAAAGCTAAACACTTTGCAAGATGAAACTTTGTGACCCAGTGAAGAGGTCCATGCATTCTATCTTGTTCTAGAAGAGCAAACTTAGGAAGTATTATTGACTATCACAAGTTCAAGAGAAGGAACTCTATCTAGTGAGCAGATTTGTCCCAGAGTGCACTTCTCTCTCCAGCCTCATTCCTGAATATGTTCAAGACCAGCTGGATATCAAAGTTCATGCAGAATGTGTTTCTGAGCTAAAAAGGAAGCTGGCCTACAATTCTTCCTCTAGTTTTTACACATTCAGATTCTATGCTTTGGCAGGATAAGGAAAGATACGAGTGATTGGCACTAACATGTATCTTCTACTGTAGTGTCACCTTACACAATATCATGTTATAACTTAATTCCATTGATTTGTTACGATTATCATGATTACCAAATAATTTTCATACACTTAGAATATAAAATAAATGCTGCTTTCCTTTTGTAGTTATAAGCAATGCAAATGATTCTAACAAATTTGAGTATACAACATGGTAATAATTAGCTGAAAAACACATAGTAAATCATTGCTCCGGTTGATAATGGAAGAAATTTGCATGATTTTCTTCTCTTTTTCCTTTTTTCTTCTTTTCTGGTCTATCCCCAACAGTTCTCCTTTCCAGCTGCCATGGCCTCTCCTCTACACCTCCCCCCACCCGACATGCTTTGGACTTATTATACAGGTGAGCTACCATTTAGCTATATCCCCATGCCCCTGAGGTATTGTAAAGAAACAGTGTATATCATATGCATTATTATTGGCAATGTGGTGCAAAAGCAAAACATGAAAACTAAAGATCATGTTGGCTCTGCCATCTATGAACTGTGTTTTTCTAGGTAAATTGATGAATATATCTGGCACTGTAATATGTTTAACTCACCTGTAAAATGTTGGAGGAATTAGACATATTAGGGTTTTTGAGTGTTCAACTTAGGGACATAATATAAGTGTAAGGGATTTATAACTTATGAAACATAAACAAGGTAGGTAGCGTCTTTTCTCAGCTATACCAACCTTGGTTACTTCTTACTTCACTGAAAAAGGCTATTACTTCTCCTCTCTTTCATGTTAACAGTGAGGGTCCTTGTGCCTTACAAGAAAGTGTTCTGAACAAATGAACAAAAAAGATCTTTGGAAACAATGCAGGGATCATCAAACCACAGGTTCATGTGTACTAGGCAAGCCTTCTACCACTGAGTGACTCGCCCAATCCACACACATATTTAACTGATAAAGTGATAATTTATCTGCTTAGAGTATATTTGGGACTAATATAACCTAGTTCTATTTCCAATGTTTTTGTACTTTTCCATTCAATTTTTTCCTCCAAATGGAATCATGATTAATATAAATCTTACTTTATATGATTATTTTAGGTCTCATCCTCTTCATCCCCTCCCCCTCCACCTACATAATATCCCAGTTTCCTCACAGTTGTGAAAGCTGAATGACTAATGAATGACAAGAGGAACAGTTCCTAGAGACAATGTGCTCTGTAATAATCCATGAGCCACTAGACCTTCCTGTGTTTTTAAGGGGTTAGGGATGGAGTCAAGAGTCTGTAACGACAATCTTTAATTGAAAAAAGGGAAATGGCTCCCTAAATGCTTCATTTCCCCCTCCCTTGTTCCTGACAGTAAGTAATGGTACAACTGTTCTCAAGTATTCCTCTATAGTTTTATTTTGTTTAATCCAGTCTGTCATTAGAAAGGCTGCGATCTTTCGGCTTGATGATTACTCTGGGCAGGAGGAAGCCACGCCGCTGCAGACTTGTGTTCCAGACAAGCACTCCTTTATACAATGATGGGGCCTGCCATCCTAAATAAAGGGCTCTTTAAAGAGCAGTGAGGGGTCCTTTAAAGCAGACTGTTGCCATGTGCCTGTAACCCTCCAGCACTACTTGTGAGGATGAGACAGCAGTGTGTTCGGCTGCAAAGGGGACCATTGTCCTCCGTAGCCTCCAGCAAACACAGCCAAGTCCCTCTGAACACAGTAGCACTTCCAGAGAATTTTCTAGCAGTGGTTCCTCAAATTCTGAACATGATAAACTGATTCAAATAAGGGATACAGTGCATAGAATTTAAACCTCTATCAATCCCTTATCCTAAGTCAATATCCAAGATCCCAAATCAAAAATTCAATTCTTGTGCATTGCATCGTATCTTGAGGGAAAATAATAAACAGATTGATTATAGCACAATAACTGAGGGCCTATTAATGAAGTTCAGTATTTGGTAACAGACACAGCTGAGGTCTTATCATTTGTGACATCTGACTTCTGTTACTTAAGTCTACACAGGGAAAGGAAAGATTGATTTAAAATTATTAAATTTATCATAATTTAAAAGATTTCATTGTGGGCCATTTCGAAAGGCTATTAAAGTCCCAGACTTTGAAAGAGAATAATGTAATGCATTACTTAAGACCAGTCCTACATGCTGTTCAGGTCTGGCTAGCTTGTTTAAGAGCCGACTTTCACTCCAAATCCATTCTGCCGAAGCCATCCTAAAGTAAGCACCTTGGCTTCTCTTTATCTCATCTACCCTAAGACAGGTAATTTGAAGCTGGGAAGATTTAAAGAAGCCAGGTTAATATTATGGGGGCAAAAAACATGTTTACTAGTTCAACAAAGGCAAAATGGACCCAAGGCTTTAAAGGTCAGAGAATACTTCATTCCCCGCCGAGCAAAGCTCAGGAAGCACATGTGTCTATGTTTTCCTGTCATAACAGGAAGAATGCAACTTCTTCCTTTCCACAATGACTTCAGTTTTACCTCCTAACTCCAATATTTCCTCCCTCAGGGCCATCCAAATCAATCTTCACAAGACAGAAGGCAGGAGGCTGTCTTAGCTGCAGTTTTCAAACAGTTACATTTGTTGAAATGCTATTTAAATGTTAGAGATTTCTTAAACTAATCCGTTCCAATTCAAAATTAAAAGTCAAATTTCCAAACATCTAAATTGGTTCTTTTATTCCTATTAATTGTACAACATATTTCAAGAGAAACACAAATACACATTGCCAGTTAGGGAATTTTAATTTACTTCATATATCTGTTACTTAATATATTTCTGTTATAGCCATTGTTTTGGGAAAAAAATAATTGTCCAAATTGTTTGTGATAAAAGTACAATGGCATGTAAACGTTAAAGAATGTTTGTACTGTAGTAAGTTGGCAGATATTTTCTTTTAAATGAAACAAATTAAATATTAATGGACGCTTTGACTGCAAAGGACATAATTTTAAAAACTAGCAACATGCTTTTTAATCCACAACTTGGAAGAAACCTCTTGATTGATGTGGCCTGTTTACAATGTTAATATTTTTAGTGTATTTTCTCAGAAAAAACGATTTCACATGTAGCTTATGCATTAGCAAAGGACAGTTGTGGCAAACAGTATGAGTATGTGAGCATTCACAGGTTGTCAAAAGGGCCAACTATCTATGCAAAATGTTTGAGACACAATAAATAAAAGTATCAAACAATTTTAAATTGCAGTTTTGAATCAATATTATATTACAGCCAGGCATGGTGGCACATGCCTTTAATGCCTTTAATCACAGCATTTTGGTGGCAGGGGTAGGAGGATCATCATGAGTTCGAAGTCATCCTGGAACTACAGAATGAGTTCCAGGTCAGCTTGATCTAGAGTAAGCCCTTACTTCCTCCTCCCCCCACTGCCAAGCAGTGATATTATATGAGGTACATAAATTAGAAATGAGACAATAAAATATCCTAAAGATATCAAGGAAGTGTTTATGTCTTGCAAAAAAACAAAACCATGTTTTCCTTGTGAAAAATTTAAGCGCTCTTTGATTTCCTACCCAAAGCAAACTAATGAATGTGTTTGAAAGGAGTTGACATTATCTTTCTAACAATAAAGGTATAGACCTAGCTGACATAAACAGAAAAAGTCACACAGTATATGTGATGCATGCAGTGTGTGCTGTGCATTATGTCTAAGGTTCAGTTGCAAAGTAAGGAGGCCTTGGCCAAGCATTATGGAAAGAAGCAGCCTCCATGCCCTGTTAACCACGTGTGCAAGCACTCTAGTTATTATTATTATTATTATTATTATTATTTTAAATTGGAAATCATAAAGCATACAATGCATGCCATTTTTTTCCTTCTGATTTTCTTTTTCTATTTTGATGCCGGGTTTCACTTTAATATAGGCTGACCTGGAACTCACTGGGTAGCCCATGCTAGCCTCAAACTCTTGACATTTATCCTACCTCAGCCTTCATAATGCTTGGAATATAGGCATAAACTGTGGTGCCTGGCTTTCCTTCTCGTTGTTTTCTTCAATCCATTTAATAACAAGTAATTTCAACTTTGAATAATAAACTTTTTTCCTTCATAATCCTAAGAATAATGAAAGGATCCTGGTGAGTGGGGAGCTTAGGTGTGGACATCCCCAGCACATATCAGTACAGCTTCTGCTTCATTTGTGAGATATACCCCTTCTGAACCCATCCATGTACCCCAGATTCTACTTATATAAAGTGAGCTGAGCACATTCTAGAACAAGAGTAGGGTATGTTCTCTACTGTTAAGAATTGAAGCTGGGAGTGGTGGTGCACGCCTTTAATCCCAGCACTTGAGAGGCAAAGGTAGGAGGATCACCATGAGTTCGAGGCCACCCTCAGACTACATAGTGAATTCCAGGTCAGCCTGGGCTACAGTGAGACCCTACCTCATCATCGTGAGGTACGCACTGGTCTATTTAGGGTTGAGGCATATGAATCAATATGTTTTTCATTGACTGAACTTATGCACTAGATCCGAAACAGGGTGCACAGACAGCTCTTCTGAGGGAGAGAGCTCTGCTGTCCTACCTAAAGTGATGCTGACAAGCCTGGAAGCTTCTTGGAGACAGCTCAGGAAGTGCCTTCTACTCTGTCACTCTTTCTCCAGGTCAGATTACAGAATTCATTACAGCAGTTATTTTCTCAAAATGGTTCATTTATACTTCTTCAATTAAGGGACCAATCTCAATTTCAACAAATTTTACATTAGATTGTTAGGAAGTAATTCCTAAATTCAGCCCTGTAACTAACCCATTTCCCTTACTCATATTCTGGGCTCATGTTGGATGGAAAATTGCATTAAAGCTCCTTTGAAATGTTAGCTATAATAATAACTTAAAATGCTAGAAAACAAGAGAAAATAAGGTATGCATTGCTTTTAATTCTTAAGGAGTTATTTGAGGGAATCATCGCAATACTTTTTACTCTTTGGTTTCGTGTAGAATATACCAGATTTAGATGAAAAGTGTCAGTATGTGCAAACTGTCAGAGGCTGCATCTACATTGAATATATTTTTTTCAGCTCTTCCCTGAGCTCACTGCATATAATGGATGAGTCATGGAAAGCAAACAGAAGCTGCAGAAGAGGAAATGTTGGAAAATTTATCAGCTAGGAACTCTGAATTTGTTTTAGTCATATGAAGATTCTCCGGGTCTATCAACAGAATGTTACTGACAGTCTTTAAGTTTTGCTCCAGTTCTGGCAATTGATAATTATATGAAATTCTATTTGCTGGCTGAGAAAAATTGTGTTGATCTGATGGAAGCAAACTTAACACATGCAAATAATTTTTTAACTTAGTGTCTTAGGCCCTAATGGTGTTATTTTAAAATATTCAAGCATTTATATTTCTTTTGTTTGTTTGTTCTGTTTTTTGAGGTAGGGTCTCATTCTAGTCCAGGTTAACCTGAATTCACTATGTAGTCTCAGGGTGGTCTCGAGCTCATGCAATCCTCCTGTCTCTGCCTCCCAAATGCTGAGATTAAAGGCATGCACCACCACGCCCGGCTTATATTTCTTTTGATTATAAGTTGAAGATATTTATTATTTTTTATTTTTGTATTTGACAGAGAAGGGGGGAAAGAGAGGGAGAGAATGGGCACAACAGGACCTCCAGCCATTGCAAACAAACTCCAGATGCATGAGCCCCCTTGTGCATCTAGCTAATGTGGGTACTGGGGAATTAAACCTGGGTCCTTTGGTTTTGCAGGCAAGCACCTTAACTGCTAAGCCATCCCTCCAGCCCTAAATTGAAGAATTTAATTTGACTTCATCTGTCTTATCCTTTCCAAAGTAGGAAAGCTGAAAAAAAATTGAATTAAAAATTTAAGTAAACAGGTATAGACATAGCATTGTGAATTGAATTTTTATATATCTTTCTTCCTAACCTAATAGATTTCTAAATAAATTTTCTTTGTATACTTAATCACATAAGGACAAAATTCATTTAAAAATCTGTTCATTTCACACACCAGTAATTAAAATTTAGTACTGTATGAAAGAAACCAAGAGTATATGATTGCCTAATTGATAAAGGTAAGAGGTGAAAATGAGAAGAAAAAAAAAGCAGATGCAGAAATTGAAACTGTGGTTAATGTTAGCCAGAAGTGATGAAAAGGGTGACAAAAGTAATTTGGTCCATAACACATGTCTGAAAACAAGCCCACAGGAACAGAATTTACAAAAGTTCTTTTCCTCTCTCCTTGTCATAAGCCCTTCACTAGGAATGTCATGTGTGGTCTTTCTTTCCTGCCCACAATCCAGTCTGTCTGCTTGGTGGGATCCCTCATACCGCTTGTTACCAAGGATGTCTTGTGTGGCCCCTTCTCTCCCTGCTCTACTCCATCCAGTTTCCCTCCACCTCCAACACACCCTTTTATGGTAAAGTCCTCTTAACATGAAAGTGCAGCTATCATTCTTTAGCATGCTGCAAAGTCCAGGAGCTGTCTGGAAAGAAGTCACAGTGACTAAAAGAACCGATAGTTTTGGGGTATGGAGAGGCTCGGGACCCAAGACAAGCAACAATGTGGGTTCAACTCATTCCCCAGACCCATGGGAAGCCAGATGCATGCAGCGGTGCTTGCAGTTCCATTGCAAGTGACATGCTAGTGGCAAGTGAACTAGTGGAGATTTTATATATATATATATATATATATATATATATATATATATATATATATATATATATATGTATACACACACACACACATATCTCCAACAGTTTCAAAGAACATCAATTTTAATGGGAATTAATGGTCAAGCATTTTTATTTTTAAAAACAATCTAAAATATTTTATTCATGTACTTATTTGAGAGAGAAAGAGAGAGAACTATGAACTACTTCAGTGCCTCCTGCCACTGTAAACAAACTTAAGACACATGTGCCACTTTGTCCATCTGGCTTTACCTGGGTTCTGGAGAATCTAACTCGGGTTGCCAGGGGTTGCAAGCATGCATCCATCCCCCTAGATCACTAGTGAGTAAGTTTATCAAGAACTGTGTAGTAGACATTTTACACGTATCACTTCTTTTAATCATCTCAGTGATGTAATAAGGTAGTTCTGATGAGGGTGATGATGATGTTCTGAGGGGTTAAATAAGCTTGCTGGAGAGTTATACTCCAGAGATGAAACGGAAATAAACTACACTATACTAGTAAGTGTAGAATTGCTACTTGAGCCAGGTGCATATATCTGTGAAAACTATGCTCTTAGTCATTACATTATGCTAGATGTATCACATCATTAGGAAGAGCATAGTTAGTTGAGTTGTTTTTGATTTAAATACAAAAATGTTAGGGTTTGATCTTGGATACTCTTTGGTATTCATAATATGCTCTTAGTTAGTTGATCAGGATTAATGGGGACCCTGTAAGTTTTATCTAATGCTGCCCCTCCCAGCATTCTCTTGTATCACTCTAAAGCCAAACACCAAGCTCAAGTCTTATTAGCCTCCTTTTGGGTCCTCAGACAACTTCTTTCCTCTTTTAAGCCTTGCAAATTCTTTTTCCTCTAGAATGTGGTCACACGTGGAACTAATCTCCTGGCTCCCATCTTTTGCACTTGATTAGACAGGCCGTTTTCCAACCCACAGTGGTAAATGCAGCACCGCATTGCTACTCTTCTCTTAGTGCTTTGACAGCTTTCACTTGTAGCACATGCATCACATTCTTGTTATGTCTTCCCATAGTTTAGATCAGTTTCAGTCTGCTAGGGGTTCACAAACTACAGCCTACTTAGTGAAGCCCAGCTTATGTTTTGTCAATAAAGCTTTACTGAACACTGGCATACATGCTGATGGATTTAGAGTACATGGCTGCATTCAAACGACCGAGGAGGAGCTCAGTGACCGAGACAGAGGCAGCAAGGCTTTATAAGGCAAAACGTATTTGCTAGCTGGTTCTTTACAGAAAACTCTGTTCACCCCTGCGGTAGGCAGTAATGTGGATGAAATTCTTCTTCACCGGTGAATACTTAGTGTCAGGCATATTGCTGCCAAATAATACTTATTATTTATAAATAAACAATATTCAGCTATAAATAGGGATTTCCAAAGATTAAGTGGAATAATCTGCTTGTAAACTTGGAAAACAATTGGTAAATACTTTTATCAAGCTATCTGAATATACTGTAGGCTACACTGACTGTTCTTAAGTTTAGTTACTTTTAAAGCTTAGCTTAAGAAATATATTTTACTTAGATTATAAATTGAAAATTAGTTTTAAAAAAATTGGAAAATGGAAAAAAACAAAAGAAGTTATTAATTTTTGTTCTTTTTAAATTGATTTAAATATATAACAGATTTCTGAACTTTACTACTGTTTGAAGGCAAAATTCAGTATAAGAAGATATGTGATCATATAGATTTATTTCTTAATGCTATACAATGTATCCATCAGTTCAATATTATTTTATTTCCCCACTTTAATTCAGCATTTCTTTTGCTGCTAGGAGCACATATTTCCTGCATATGGCTAAGTAGATACATCAACAGAGCAACTCCACTGCTTGTAAAAAAAAAAAAAAAAAAAGGAGACTGTGAGTCATTGCACAACATTCCGCTAGGTCCTCTGCAGTGGAGCAGCCTAAGGAAAGGTCAAGCTGCTCATGTTCTTTACAACATGTGAACGTGGAATGTAGAGGAAGCCCATGTGAGGAGCACCTCTGCACCTTTGCTGGTTTTGATGATCAGACGTGACCTATATACTTTAGGCTTGTTTCCAAGTGGCTCTTTGGACCACTGTCACAGAACATGGCAGGAGAGCATCACAAACGTTACCATTTGACAGTTGTTTAGGACTGCCAATAGCCATCTAGCACCATCATGCAATTATAGCTTAAAACAGAGATTTTCATTCTTACCAGTTGCGTTTAACAGTGTGGATTTAAAGGGCCTGCTGTACTTAGACTGGAGAAAGGAATAAACAGATCCCAAATTCTACAGAATAAAATCCAAGGATCCATCCTTAGTGTTTTTTAAAAAGTCAGACTAAATTGAATTTAAATATTTTTTTCCTATCAAAAAATGGCTATGAATTTGATAGAAATGTAACCAGTATATAAAGATACAACTCTACTGTGAATTGCCCACTTGTTAACGCAAAGTGTGATGTAAAAACTCTTCTATATCTATGTAGGTTTTATGTTTCTTTATAAAACATAATAAAAATACATCAATTGAGCCCACAGCTTTTGTTAATATATTTTTGGGCATGAAATTAACATAAAATGCTTTAATAGAGATGAAAGTTAGCTGACATTATTGATAAAGTGTAAATACTAATTCATGTCATTCTCAACTATAACCAAATCAGACTATAGGCCAAATGAGGTCTAAACAGTGGATTGTACATGATGCTCAATACTTCAGTCTTAATTGCAGTTTCAGGCTGGACACTGTTTGGAAGTAGTGAGTGAATACTGAGAGAGTTATTGCTTCTTGGGTTGATCAATGGAAACATATTATCTGTACAAAAACACTGACACTACAGGATCTCTCACAGAGCTCAGTACTATTCATCCTTTAGCTAATGGCGGGCCAATAGTAGTTGAGCCCTTAAGGAATTATAATCTTGAAAACCTACAAAAACTTCTTACTTAGTTGTTTTCTGGCCTAGGTGTAATAAACAATTTCTATTCATTATACACATGTAATAACATTGTGCTTTAAGAAATGAATCTATTTTTGTACCACAGGATGTTAAACAGGGTCCACGGGGAGATGAGTATCTTTCTTTGGAGGAATTATAGTCTTCTGTGCAATTCCCAAGGCTATGGTTAGCTCTCTTTAGTGTAAGTGGTAGTAGGCAAACCGCCTCCCCCAACTCTCATGGCCAAGGAAGGCCTGCCGATTCTGATGGTGCTGCTGTCCGGATGTAACAGTGGGGGTCATGGGAACAGGGGTATGGGTACTAAACACCAGTCTTCCTTGTAAAGCCTAACTTAATTCACTCCTCCGTGTAAAGGTTTATGAGTCATATCACACTGTAATGTCTGTAATGCCTGACTGAATATTTGGCTGTGTAAAGTCTTCAGAATTGATTAATTGCATTACATAGACATTATCACTGGAGCTATAGGATAAAAAATCAACACCATCTGCATCTATGTTTATGAAATTCTGGATCTAGAGAAAATAGGACGAGTTAGCTGAAAGTTTGTGTCTCTATGTTTTATGTTACTAATATGTTGCAAGGGCATTTTCTTTGTTGTTGTGAATACAGTCTTGAAATGTTTTGGGTATATTTCAAGCTGTCCTTTATGGGTAAAAGAATGAAAGCCATTTTTTTAGTCAGGACATTCAGCTTATGTTATATGCTTCTCAGTGGATGACCACAAGAGGACTAGTTCCCATGAATATAAGAGTATCTTTGTTTGGTGCTGCGTGCAGTGTGGTAATTCTATGCTTATTAGCTCCTAATTATTAAGCTATCCCTGTTCTAAAAGTACAGCTTATGCTTAACACTCACGCAGAAGTCAAAAACAAATAATCATGAATGTTGAAAATATATTTCTAACAGTTAAGATCATTTTTCTTTCCCTTTTACATCTAAGAATTTTCTAGCACTCAAATTGGTTACATTCAATTCACAAAATTTCTCATGGATATTTACAGGTTCACAATGTTTTAAGCACCTTTAGCATAAGTGGGGGAAATGTAATCAATACTCTACTTAAATAATGATAGAAGGAAAGTTTACCCCACTGACCTGTCTGTTACGTTCATCCATAATCCTCGTGATCTGAATCTTTTTTCTCCCCATAGTCCCCGTTTTTCTTCTCTCTCTCGTCCCTGAAATTATGTATTTTTTACTTCCTTTTCTTTCTCTCTTCTGTTTCCTTCAAACAAGTTTCCTTCTTCAGCACTTGCTCAGCTCAGTTCCCAAATTCCTGCATTCGTTCCTGCTGAATAAGAGTGAAAAATTCAATATTACTTTAACAGCAAACTAGTTTCATAGGAGCTATCATCTTATAACTTCATCAAGGAAATATACCATCTGAAAGTAAAACAATAAAATGGATAAAAATAACTATTTGTTAAAAGCACATGTTATAGCACATACAGGGGCATGTCAAGTAGGGATGGTTTGTTTTTATATTTAAAATAACCTCATAAGTAATTTAAGAAGTCATTTAAATGATAAAAACTATGCTTTAAAGTTCAACACTTGGAATGATCTATATTTTTTGAGTTGCTTAATGTTTTTTAATGAAATTAGGTGACAATTTTCACCCTTCTGTTATGAAAAATTACCTAAATCAGAGAGTTAATGAACCTTTATGTACCTGTGTATGCTAAGTAGGACAGCTAATTCATTTCTAAAGGAAAAACAATTCTGTGTTTTGACAGCAGAGGTGATAACGTCCCTAGTTATGCAAATAGGATGGACAATTAGGAAAGTGTTATTTGATATATGTAAATGTCAACTAATTTAAATCTAAATCCTTTAATCTTATTTTAAGAAGATAACTGCCATGAGAACACAATCAAAGTATATGGGATCTTTCATCTTACATTACAAGACCATATCCACAGTGAGACCTTTCTAGTTTGAAAGTCTATGAACTGGATGCTACAAACAATAATCAAAACATTGACCGTTGAATAAAAATCAGTGATACAAAAAATTAAGGTTGTTATACAATTTGCAGCTGTCTATCTGACCAATACTTCAGCAACCCTCTAAATTCAAGTGTTTAAAAGAGACACATCATTTCTTTTTACTGAACCAGGTACAAACTTATGGAAGCTTGATATTCTATACTGGTGAGTTCTAGGTCATGAATTAAAATTAAAATAATGATCATCTAATACATAAAATAAAGTGAAGTAACACAGACTATTAAAAGTAAATATTTTCTGTGTTTCACATGACACCTTTGAACATTTGAACATAATGAAAGTGAGTGGCCAAGAAATGTGGAAGTTAGCGAAAGCCATTGCCAAGTGGGGTCTTCCTTGCCTAGTAACAGCTTCAGTGACTCTCCTCTTCTGTCAGTGGATATAACTACTTGACCCACTGCTCAGAATTTCCCTGTTTATTCTGCTTGGTGTCTGACAGCGAACCTGATAAATTCCCACATGTATTATGTAACGCTAAGCCACTGTGGGGCTGTTTAAGAGATTATTTGGCTTCAGTTCAAGGCTCTTAGAACAGGAAGGTTGGTTAGATACTTGCTCTGATCCTCAGCTGCCTTTAAATTTCTCAATTCTTTGTCACCTTCAGTAAATTTTTTTAGATGTAGGTTTCGGTGATTATCTAATTGCAGAAGCTATTATGATGTAATTAGTTCTGGGGGATTAAGCACTGCTTAAATACTACGACTATCCATTTTCTTTTCCCAATGTCTTTCTACTAAACTGCGACTCAGTTCTGCCTCTCCGGGACAGATGTGTTGAGTTACATCATGAGCTCATAATGATTATCGAAAACAACTACTCCAGTTTATTTCTAAGTGTTGGAGGTAGTTAACAAGTTTTCAGAGGTTACATAATTAGCCCACATTTGAAAAATATACATGGAAATATTTGCTATTAAGATATATCAAAATCATATACAAGAAAAAGCTACAAAGTGTAAGTTACATATTCTATGTTATTAAACAGATCATCTAGCTATTTTTAGAAGCAGCTTTAAATATCACCCAACTGGAAACCTTTCCTGTATTTCCTATAGTCTTACCTCAGAAGCAAGCAGCATGTAAGAATGGTATTTCCCATGCATGGGTAAGACCCTGAAGAGACAAACAGACCTTCTCCATCCCAGAAAAGCCAATTCATGACTCCCTCGTGCATGCATTGGGACAATCCCCCTTCCCTTCAGTTAGCCAAGGCCAGTGACACTATCGGCTTACAGGACTATGCCTGCCTAAGCGCTTACTCACTTAGGTGGAAGGTCAGGGTGAACAGATTAGTGTGTGGTGACAAGGCAGACAGAACGAGAATGTCTACAGATCTTGATATCCAAATACATATAACCAAGCAAGTAGGTAGACATCTTTGGAGAAAAGTCTCCCCAGAAAGGCACAGAGAGCTCCTGATTACCAAACTGATGAGTCCCTAAGCATCACTCGGTATTTTTGTACATTGAAATAAGATATGCTTTTTAAAAAGAGCAGAAAAGAGCTTTATTTTTCAAAATAGTTTTTTAATTCTTAAAACATGGTGGGAAATATTTTGCTCAAAACAATGATATGCATGCATTATATCTATATGTATAAGCAGGCCTGTATGGACCCATACATAAAATGATTGGTAAGAATGCCATGGAATACATTTTTCTTTATTTAAATTTCAATAGGATTGCATTTTTTGATTTTCAAAATAAATGATCATTCTCCAACATTTATAGCATGCAGAACTAGTATAAAGTCCACATGCAGAGCAGTCTGTGGTGATGATAGTACTAAGTAACCATTTGTGAAGGAAAATGTGATGAAACAGGCTCCTTGGAACATATGATTAAGTTCACTACTTTTCAAGGCTGTGAGTAAAAACTGGAAGAATTAGGAAGGTCAGCAATAGCTCACAAGTTGTTTTTACAGTATAACTATTTTTATAACCTGATTTTTATATAAAATATATACTGTACGGTTGACTTCAAGAATTAATCTGCAGGAGGACTAGAAAGGTGGTAACAGAGGGTGTAATCACCTTAGTGACCTATGAAACTGTCTGGCACACATATGAAACAAAGAATATTGTGACTGAAATGTCTGTAGAATTTCAAGTTATGCTGAGAGCTTCCATTATGTAGAATCAACCCATGGCTTAAAATAATTCCTGAAGCCTGGCTACTACGTTTTTTCACATGAAAAGAACTGTTCTTGGGAAATGACTGAGTTTCATATAAACAATCAATAAAATAAAGAAAAAAAAATGAAATGTTCTACTACAGTTAGACTTTGGGCAGTCTTCTGCCCCTCCCCCAGGCCGCCACCCCTTTTCCCAACTTCAATAAAAGAAAAGTAAAATCAGGCGGCTTACTAAAAAGGGGAACTTCATAATGGCAGGCTGCTGTTCACTTTGAGTTTGGCACAAGCACACAGATGGAGGCAAAGTGGTTTGAGTTTTCAGTGGAGAGTTTCTTCTGGCCAGATGCTACAGACATCACTCCTACCAGCTCCCTCATTTACAAACAAGCTGTCTTGATTGACACAGACCTTCCTCTCCCTTCCCCCTTCTTTCTCTCATTCTTTCTTGCCCTCTTCCTCCCTCCCTCCCTCCCTCCCCTCAACAAATCCCTCCCAGTAACACAGAAGAATCTTGACAGAATGGCAGGAAACACGCACAGACTGGTCAGGGAAGGATATGATGTCAGCAACCACGAACAATAAAAGGTGTAAAGGTGCTTCCTTCCCTAAACTGTTCCAGAAGGGTAAAATGGGAACCAAAACTCCCCACTTCCTTCTCTGGGCAGAGCGGGCTGAGTGTGCTGTGCGGCTCACCCCACACACAGCCTTGGAGAGGTTCAGATAAGGGGCAATGAGGGGAATGCGTCCCGAGATAGAATTCTTAAATTCCTATCCTCACAATACCTGACAGGGAAACGACTTGAGCGCTAGGCTCGGGTTTTGTTCTGACTACATTGAGAAGTAAAAATTAGAACGTGACATAAACCCTAGTTGACTTTGGCAAAGCAGGAGATAAATTTCAATTGCCATATACCATGCCTGACAAAAAGTTTCTTAATCAATCAATGCAGCTAGAATACCCTGAATTTACTCTTTGAAGCCAATGGAGAATCGCATATAAGCCAAAAAGCCAAAGATAAGAACTTTCAGAAAAGAATGCATCACTGAAAGCAATTAAAAAGAAATCAGTCTTTGTTGGTAAAGTACATTGATTACTTTTTCACTTCCACAATGGTAAAGAAAGATAAACTGGTGAGAAAAATTCTTATTATTTTTGCTTGTTTTGTTTTTGTTTTTTCGAGAAAGGGTCTCATTCTAGCCCAGGCTGACCTGGAGTTCACTATGGAGTCTCAGGGTGGCTTCAAACTCACAGCGATCCTCCTACCTCTACCTCCCGAGTGTTGGGATTAAAGGTGTGCTCCACCATGCCTGGCTGAGGAAAAATTCTTGTTTTTTTTTTTAAAGCTCTCATACTTAAAAAAAAAAAAAAATTCAAACCAGGCATAAGAGTAACGTACACTTTCATTCTCTAGCAAAACTGTTTATTTTCATCTCCTCCCTACTTGATCCTTTCTAGCAAGGAAATGACAGTTTACCCTAAAGTTTCTGTAAGAAGAAAGCCAAGTAACAAGTAGACCTGAGTCATCTTCAGATTTCAATCATCTTCCCACAATTAAACACAACCTTCAGTTATGTGTTTTGATGTTAGAGTGAGATTCCTATGCCACATTAAAAGGTGTGGGAAGAAATTATTTCTCTACTGCTAAACATTACCTTTTCAAAGCATTTATTTCGCTACAATAAGTATAATTCAGTCGCTTAAACAGCTTGTGAAAAAGGATCAGAAGCTAGAATATATCACTTTGCAAAAATATTCCTATTTCTCCATTCATAATAGCAAATAACATCATCACTGTCATTAGCATCCACATAAAATGCTTTATAAAACTTAAGTCTGAAAATTAAGAATATGGAATCACACAAGAAAAATAACAGTTAAATGACCACAAGCTACAATGCACATTAAGAGGCAAAAGTGATCATAAAGTCAGGCTCTGCAAGTATAGTACTTTTTACTGGTTCAAATAATTCCGTGATTCATTATCATTTTTAAAGTGGAAAACTTTGCTCATTATGTTGGATTTAGATACATTTAACTTTCTACTTTATGGTTTGTTTGAAAGACTTATGAGGCATACAATTATCCTTTGGTTAAAAAGAACAAGCAAAACATACTATTTTTCCCTATTCTGAACTTCAAATGAAATAACTCAATGATTGTTATTTTTGGTACTTGACTATGTGATGAGTTGAGAAGTACTTCCCCAGTTGTGAAAGTCATTCTGGTTTTCTCTATGATTTTCACGTGTTTAAAAATACATTAACCTAGCTGGGAGTACAGCCTATTTTAGTCATATATCCATTGCTTTTCAGAGTAATAAAAGAGCCATTCTTTCCCACTGGATAAATATCATTGTGGTGAAAACAAAATTATTTTCCAATTTAGTATCAATATGATGAATCTTGAATCATCTTCAAATCTCAGTAACATAGTACACTAATTAAAAAATAAACAAGATTACATTTATTTATTTACTTATTTCTCCTGTTTGTCAAATTTTTTCCTAGCACAGGGCATTTGCACATGTAATTCTGCCTGACTGGAATGTTCCTTTCCTTCTGTGCTTCTTTAATTCTCCTTCCTTCTGACTCAACCCTAGCTTCTCAGGGGCATATTTGTGTCTTAATCAACTGAAATCCCCTTGGATAAGGTCTCAAAGCACGAAGTCCTTCTCCCATGTAGCCCTTCACACCATAGGAATTTAATGTTTGCTGCTATGTCTGTTTTGTGTGTATTCCCAGGATCTAGCCCAGCCAGTACAAGGTATATAGTAGCAGCTAATAATTACCATTTGATTAACTGAACTGATTTGCAAAAGTTTGTAGCTCTTAGCTGAGGTATACTTTTGCTATTTTAATCATTACTACTACTACTAAAAAAGAAAAAATGTTTTCTTGCATTTTTTTGTTTATTTTATTTATTTATTTATTTGAGAGTGACAGACAGAGAGAGAAAGAGGCAGGTAGAGATAGAGAGAGGGAATGGGTGTGTCAGGGCCTCCAGCCACTGCAAACGAACTCCAGACGCATGTACCCCCTTGTGCATCTGGCTAACGTGGGTACTGGGAAATCGAGCCTCGAACCAGGGTCCTTAGGATTCACAGGCATGGGCTTAACCGCTAAGCCATCTCTCCAGCCCTTTCATTTTTGTGTATATAAAAACCTACCCATTGTGTCAGTTGCTCCTTGATCACACTGTATAAGCTGTCATATGTGGAATAAGAAAAACTTACACTTAGACATGAAAGAATGAATGGGTCAGGTAAGGTGGTGCATGCCTTCAACCCCAGCATTCGGGAGGCCAAGGTAGTAGGATCACTGTGGGTTTGAGGCCAGCCTGGTCTAGAGTGAGACCTTACCTCAGAAAATAAAAGCAAACAACCAACCAAACAAAAGAAAAAAAGGAAAGAAAGAAAGAGCTCACTGTGCATTCCAGTCAGCCTGGGCTAAAGTGAGACCCTACCTCGAAACTCACTCTGCACCCCACAAAAGAAAGCTGAATGACTCTGGCAGCTAGGCAACTTGGGGGTTGAAGTCTAGTTTGTACTTAGTAGGTAACTACAGTCCAGTGACCGAATAAATCCCTTGGAAATACAGTTATCTTATCCTACCCTAAACTGGGGAGATACCTTTCCTTTGCAGGATGGTTATAGCCATTAAATGTGGTATTGTGCATGAAGTGCTAAGTACATATTAGGTTCATACTAGTGCTGAGAACTTGGTTTCTTACAGTTTGTAAGATTGGTTTAGTTTGAAGCAGAAATTGGAAGCCATATTATGGAATAAAGCCAGTAGCATGTGGATAGTACAGACTTTGTGTCTACCATGAAGACATTACATCCCAAATCTGAGTATCTTTCAGCAGGACCTGCTTCACTCACAGAGTAACAATTGGACTATATGATGAAAAAATAAAAATTAAGAAGTCCCCTTAAGTATCAGCCATGGGAGAGCTTCAGGCTGCAAAAGTAGAAATAACTAGGGAAATATATCAGTTTTCCCAATGACCACAGCTGCTGGAAATTCTATGTTAATGCTTCCAGTCCTACTTTAATATCTTTCCCCAAGGACAAAAGGAGATGAAATGTATGTCAGAAATATAATAAGGCTAAAAAGGAGCTCATTCTGAAAACCCCTGCAATTAATTTAATAAGAGTGCCTAACCTGCCGTTATCACTTACCTAAATCATTTTGTTTACAGAGCTCCAGAGTTTAGAAGACGCGCACATACAGACCACTGCAGAGGACCATCAACAATCTAACAAGCGATAGGAAACAAAGCTTCCCTGTGGCAGCTTTCCATGGTACAGTCTGCCACACACATTCCACATTCCCCCCATACTATAGTTAAAAGAGTACCCTACATCTTCCATGCCAGAGCAAACTCCAAATGCTCTAAATATGTCAAAAGCCTCTCACTCCTTAATGACAAGTTTTTTTTTTTTTTTAAGTATTTCCACATTAGATTAGGGAATTAATTCAGTGTTCTATCATGCCCATGTCTTTTTTTTTTTTTTTTTTAATAGCAGTGAAGCCACCGCGGTTTTCTGAGGCCACTTAGTGATGTGGGGAGGTTGACCACAAAGGTAAAGCTTGCACTGTCCCCAGCACAAAGCAAGATCCACTATTTGGCATGGCAAATAGTGTTCTGTTCTCCAGCTGTAGCCTCTCAATGCACACATGCAGCTGGGTTTTGTGTTGCTGTTAGTGAACAAAGCAAGTTTAGCACCACACACCATCACCAGCAGGGAGATAGAATTGTCAGCCTCCCAAATCAGCTAGGTTGGAAGTGGGACATGTTGCTGTTATACATTTTCATCTTATTGTGACAAAAATCTGAATTCTCAGGCAAGTTATCATCTTGTTAGGAAAAATAAAGTGTTCATTATTTTCTTGATATTTTTTATATGGCATTTTATGATTTCAATGGAAATGCCCAGTAAATACTTTCTTCTCAGGGGCTTGTGTGCATTGAACACATTTTTCAGGCTTATTGATAGATGCATGTGTGTTAGTATGTATATGTAAAGTATGTGGAAAACATAAGCTAAAACTGTGAATACATTTAAATACACTACAGGAGTCCTGAATATTATGTCCAGTAAATTATCATCAATAGTGGCAAGACTAGTTGGTTAAAGGGATAGTCTAGGAGAAGCCTATGTTCTACTCTGTAGTAAAATATTAATTAAATGATTCAAAGCTATGGCCCTGAAAAACAATTTTTGACGGTCATTATTTACCTTCCTAACTAACTTAACAGTTAAGTTGACTTTATGATGGGGAGAAACACTATTGTCTTCCTATGAGTGGCCCTTCGATACATTAAGGAAAAATACTTGATAAGTCAACTGTTCACTATATTGAATATTATTTCTTCTCATCTACAGTTAAATTTTAGGCAATTACAAAGTTTACATCAAAAAACTTAAATGCAGCCAGGTGTGGTGGCGCATGCCTTTAATCCCAGCACTCGGGAGGCAGAGGTCAGAGGATTACTGACGTTCAATGCCACCCTGAGATTACATAGTTTATTCCAGGTCAGCCTGGGCTAGAGTGAAACTCTACCTGAAGAAACCAAACCAAGCAAAAAAAGTGTAATATATGTGATATTAAAAATGCCACAATAACCTCTTAAAACCAGATGATAGTGCTATTATATTTGGCTCAATAAGGATCCCAGTGATTCATCAATTTTCTTATGTCTCTTCATCTCTTTTACAGCATCCTAATCAAGCTAATTAAGGTTTTGTTCATCTGGAATGTCTGATGACAATTTGTTTAACTCTATCCCACTGTGGTCTTCTTAGAGGGAGAATTAAATCTGATCTTCTGACAGCAATCATTAAATGATCCCAACTGGCCCCAATTAAGCCACACGGCTCACAGGCTGCATACAGCCAAGTGCCAAGATCTCTGTTCCATTTACACACTCTTCTTTACCTCGGTTTATTTATTTTTTTTAAAAAAGCCAATTAACAATGTGTGTTATCACGTGAAACTAGATTTCCTTCTGTATGCTAGCTGTGGACCCAGCACGCAGGCTGACTTTGTGGTGACGCTGTGGACCACTAAGGACATCCGAAGCCATCCTCTCTGCATGTGCTGGCAGTGCTGCTCATCAGCTAGGTAATTATTTCCCCATGCCGAAATGACACGCTCTGAACATCCTCAGAATAGTACCTACCTTTAAACATGTTTGGCGGATATCAGTCACTAATGATTTTTCATTTGTATCTGCATGTAGAAGTTGGGGTTGATCTGCTTTTATTTTTATATTTGAAAGCATCTCCTTCACTTGCTTCTTAAGAGAGCCAGACTGAAGCAAGGACTTCTGAAGTTAACCTGAATTACCCTTCATTTCTGCTCTAATTTTTTCACATATGCTCGGCTGTAAGCTCAGTAATGATGTTCCCAGGCCTTCCTGTGAGCACAGGTAGCCTCAGGATTTAGAGCTCATTGACTGTGTGTTACTCCAGGGACATGACTGATTAAAAACAGCCTCCTGAGGAGGCATAGCGCCTACTCACATCTGGCTCTATTCACATCTGGCTCATCTTATGCTAAACTCTGATACCTGTGTGGAAATGGGACTTCCAGCTTTAGTGTTAGAGGACTGCAGTTTACCTGAGACCCACTGATGTAAAAGATCAAGGCAAGGAGGAATCCCAATACGACTGATGTCTGATGCAGGTTCTGAAGAACTTAATCAATTGCCAGGGCTTTTCCCATGATTATAAACAAAGCCACTGTATTTTCATATTTGTTCTAATTATAGCCACCACTAATCATCTGTTTGTATTTGATGCAAGATAACTGCCATAGTTCTCAGAGCAGATGGACTAGAACATTTTTGTTCATCCTAACCATACATTAAAAGTTGACATTAAGACAGAGAAGTAGGATGGATTTTATGCATCTTCTAGGACATTAAACTTGATGACACATGTTACTGTTTGCATTGGTTGACTGATAGATGTAATGGAAAAAAAAAATAAAAAGAAGACTGTTCCAAGATGTTTTTAAAACTCACACAATATTTTCTAACACCTAGAAAAATGGCTACGTATATTTTTTGTTTACAACACCTATATACCCAGTTATCTCCTCAAATAACTTCCTTCAAAAGAAGAAAATTCAAAATGTTTGTTACAAAATGCCGATGATGTAGAAAATACCAAATTCATAACTGACTGACTAAAATGTGTAGTAAATATGCTGAAATTACAGTAAAGCGAAACAGACGCTGGGTGTTGTATTATGAAATATTTCTCACTGTATTATAGTAATCTCCAATAAGATTTGATGTTAATTTTAGAGCATGCTTCTGCTAAAAAGGGCAAACCCTGCAACAGATTTAGTACAAAGAAGCTGAAAATATCCTGTGGGAAAAAAAAAAAATCTGTAGCAAAATCAGCCAGCCCCATTCCTGCCATTACTCAGCACCGTCGTGACGTGCGGATGTTTGTAGTGGTGTGAGGAGCCAGCAGGGGTGGAAACTCTACGCACTCGACTCCAACATGATTGCAATTGAACCTCATCAAAGTAAGAGCTCATAATTTGTCACAGAAAACAGCCAATTAACATATGTTAGAAAAAGGCTTCATAAAGATAATATATGATTAAAGACCCAGTGCAGCTGCTGAAAATCAAAACTGTGCATTTAAAAAAGAAATCTCAGCCCAAGCTTCCGTATGGTTAAACTGATAATGGCTACTATGATTTTTTTTTTTTAAGTAGAAAAATATAATTACAGTGCTTCATGTAAGTTTGGGGTTCTGGCAAGGGCGAGCTGGATACTGGGGCACTATTTACCGTGCTTTGCTCCGTTCTATAAATAGTTGGAGCCCTTGCCAGAACTCTGCAGTTACTTTGTTATAGCGCTATTTTAAAACACAGACCTTCACTGTGAGCTAACTGGCCTTCAGGATGCACTTTGTAGTTACAGCATTCCTCTCAAAACTATATCCTTCCTTTATCCGTGAAAAACTCCATGATAACCAGCCTCTGCTTGCTGTAAAACACGCTAGGACTGTGTAACACATGGCCTTAACACTTCAGGGCTTTTGTCGGGGGTGATGGTCAGGAAGGGCAACGGCTAAAGTCAGAGAGGAGAGGACGGCTCCCGTAGAACAGGTCCTCTAGCGGAACGCGGCACCGGCGCCTGGCCACAGCTTGGGAAAAGGTCAACTACTGGGCCATATTTGGCACATTCTGACTGTACATTTTATACCTTAGTTTGGACCAGAATCAAATTCTGGTGAAATTGCTAGTTGGTATGAGATGTCAGAAGCTCAAATCATTGTGCCTGGTATCACATATACGTCAAAATGACTGCTGATTAGTCTCAGAGAGCTACAGGCATCAACCAAGCATGACTGCTCAACCCAGGACACCATTGTGCCACTGTGACCATAACCAAGAGATTCCTGAGCTCTACAAAGCTTATATTCTAGAGAGACAAAGGGGCAATGTCCAAGCCCACCACTATGAAGATTTAGATAGGGAAGTACCAAAGTGCAGAGGGCCAGGGACGAGTGTGCAGGTATGGGCAGAGATGGGTGTTTGTGACTAGCCCATCAGGGAAGTGTTCCTGAGAAGGGAACACCAGGGAGCACTAAACTGCTTTGGAGTGAGGCAGGAAGATGAAGATTCTTTTTTTTTTTTTTTTTTTTTTTTTTTTGAGGTAGGGTCTCACTAGAGCTCAGGCTGACCTGGAAGTCACTCTGTAGTCTCAGGGTGGCCTTGAACTCACGGCAATCCTACCTCTGCCTCCCAAGTGCTGGGATTAAAGGTGTGCACCACCACACCTGGCAAGATAAATATTCTTATACTCTGTCTGTCCCTGGTGGTAGGGAATTAGTCAAATCATAGTTTCCAAAGCTTCAGTTTTCTCATCTATATGATGGAAATAATACTATATGCATCTGTGAGTTAGGAGGTTTTCTTAAAAAGAAGAGCCACAGTCATTTGTTAAATTTGTTAAAATTTAGTTGAATGCAGCTCAATTTTACAAATTTGTTGTGCAGTGTTTTGCATTAAGACATTATACTACTTTAAAAATGATAAATATTTTGAAGCACTAAGAGTGCAGTATATGAAGCTAAAGGCTTCTAAATTGACATCAGTTGAATCCAAAGATGTTTCTTCCCTTGAGATATAATTATGTCATGAAGGCAATGTCAACTGTTTTTAATCATTCTTGGGACTAATAATAATGAGTTCATTTTGATTTCAATTGTTAAGCTGGATAATACCATTAACAAGCTCACAAATATAGATTGAGATTTCTGCATATGCAAAATATGGAATTCTATAATTTTTTTCTTTTTTACTTTTAGAAAGGGCAGTCTTATAACATTGCTACTATAACTTCATCATTGCTTAGGTTGGTTTATTTTTTTCTCTATAGGACCTCACTCCTATGTAAACTGCAGAGTTTTGATTAAGATCTCAGCAACATGTAAAAATCCCAGTCTCTCCTTGTCTTGGAAATATTCCCATATCACTGGATAGCCCCATATAGTGAAAGAAGCTACATAGCCTCAAGTCAAACAAGTTAATTTTCAACCTGAAACCAAAAGACAAGTTCAACTATCTACCACTTTTTAAATCAAAGCATTTTAAGAGGGAAAAAATACAAATTTGAGGACTATAGCTTTGGATAAGCAGGAAGGTCAAGAAGAACAACTGACTCAATCGAATTTAAAAAGATTGTGGAACAGAAATGACCAGTGAAGAACTAGAGTATGTTGCGTGTTAGGACCCAAATTTCCTTTGCAATGCAGCTTTACTTAAAGAACATGGGGTATGCATTTTAAAGTTTTCCCCTACCATTTGGAGAGTGGAATTGTATAAATTTGATCCTTTCTTATTAGTCGTTTTCTTATTCTTTCCTGAACATATTTTATTACTTTTGATATAAATTATACAATTTGCCATGGAGTTTAAATTAACACCACCCAGCATTTATTTATAAGGAGTCAAATGCTGTGAAAATGAATCATAAATTTGAAAAGGTTTTAAAATAAAAACTATTTTTTTCTTTCCTAAAAAAAATCATGGAACATACATTTATAATGAAAAATTCAAAAATCTCTGCTTGTCCTCAAGGCTAGCCAAATTTTCACATTGCGTTCTCTTCTCTGTCTGCCCTATCTACTAAAATGACCTTTAGAACACATTTACTTTGCCCTCCAAACCACAGTGGTGATTGCATACAAAACAGGCATGCGAAACAGACTTTCTTCTCTCTACTTGTAGCATTCCTCACTCCATTTTTTCATTTCATCACCTTTCTTTATCTCCTTTTTCACATGCTTAGAACTGAGGGGATATGGCAAGGGAAACTGTCAAAGAGCTAGGAATAGAGGTGTCCTCAGACAAGCAAAATGTTTCCTCCATTATACCCAGGCAGGGGAAGGGTCAGTCTACTGCTGAAGGAAGGCGCCCGGGCCAGAGATGAGCTGAGACTGCTCTGAGACGAAGGCCTGGCAGGAGGCTGCTTATCTCAGCATGTCTACACATTCTGCTCCAGCCTGTGTTCAAGGATAGCCCCAGTCATCCTTGGCAGATAATACTAATGGAAAGTATTACAGTACTTCCCCTGCTTTAAAAAAAAAAAAGTGTTTGCTAATAGAGATCAGAAATTACTAAACTGGAGTATACTTAAGCCTGATTGTAATCTGGAACATCAAGAAAGTACCTATGGGCGCAGGTAAGCTCATGATTCTCTTGAGGGGCCTCCCAGCTGCCCTCAACGTGGATTCCAAAGACTGCTGGAGCCTAAAGATGCTAAGGAGCTGATGCTGCTATAGACCAGGTCATGTTCTCCTCTATGTTTAATGCCAAAGTCTGGAGCATTGCCCAGTTTATCTGGGTGATCCTTTAGCAGAAAGGAGCGGGCTTCTTCTCACTGAAGGCTCAACAGCTCACACCACACAATGTCCCAAGCTGACACTGCCCTTGAGGACAGCACAGCAGCATTAGCATAGTGAAGAAATGCCAAAGCTGAAAGCCACTCTTTTAGTTTTGCCAAAACAAACAAAAAACAAACAAACAAACATCAACAAAACATATATTTGAGATCAAGTATAGGATATAGTTGTTCATTGAAATTGAAAATTTAAATAAATATTTAAAAGCACTAGGCACAAAGAAGTAGAGCATTGTGGGAAGAAAGCCCCATAGGAAGTGAGTCTCTTGGCTGAATTCTGCAGCCTACTTGCTAGTACCGTTGGCTAGTCACCACCTTTGCACATCATTTTTTTCTTGTTTAAATATGTTATTTATCTGAGAGAGAGAGAGAGACAGAGACAGAGACAGAGACACAGAGAAAGAATATGTGAGAGAGAAACAGAGAGAGAGAGAGAGCAAGGATGAGAGAGAGAGAGAATATGAGAATGGGCTCCAGGGCCTCCTGACACCACAACATAAACTCATGTGCCACACTGTGCATCTCGCTACATGTGTTCTGGGAAATTGAACCAGGGCCAACAGACTTTGCGAGCAAGCTCCTTTAGCTGCTGAGCTATCTCCCCAGCCTTGTACATCATTTTCTACAGGCATACCGGGGCAGTGGGTGAAATTTCTAAGATGCCTTTCAAGTTCCTAAATGGTATAACACAAATTTGATAAAAATGAGATGGAGATGCTTCTCAAAGGGAATTATCCTGGAAAGCAATTAGGTGCTATTGCTGTTTAATATTTGGATACATATATATTTTCTTGTTTTTCTTTGTTTTTTTCCTATTAAAAAGGGTTGTCCAGTTCAGCCTTAAGTAATACAAGGAGGTAAGCCCAAGGTCACATTATGTACTTGGGACAACTAACCTTATTTGGAAGTTTACAAGTGAACAATAACTAGGAATTTCAAAGTATGAAAACACTAAGGCTTTATATACTGTTACCTTTACAGCAGCTTGCAAGGAAGACACTATGGTAATTTCCAGTTTACAGGAAAGAAAGCTTAGTTTTTCCCCTTTCTTCCAGTTTACAGGACAAGGAGGTTAACTAAATTTCACAGATTCACATAGTGAACATTACAGCTATAATTCCAACCCACATAAACCCAGTGCCAGACTTCTGCTAGAAGTATACTCTGCTTGTCTGTACTGCAAGGGTAATACTGAACAGTACTAAGAAATGTAGTCTGGCCAGTGTGGTGACGCATGCCTTTAATCCCAGCACTTGGGAGGCAGAGGTAGGTAGATAGCTGTGAGTTCAAGGCTGCTCTGAGGCTACATAATGAATCCCAGGTCAGCCTGGGGTAGAGCGAGACCCTACCTTGAAACACAAAAAGGAAAACAAACAAAATAATGTAGTCTGTGCAGAAAATGTGATGTTCAGAGGGATCAAGTCTTGAACTCATTTAACCTTCTCTTTTTCTTCATGAGAAAAATGAATTTACTCACTGTATCAACAGAGAAACAAAGGGACTTGAGTTAGGTATTTGCATATTTGCCTGTAAATTTTAAAATGAAGATAAGATTCTTCATACTATTACATACATTAGCAATATGAATATTTACTACAGATTTTCCTGAACTTACTATGGGGGAACTTCAGGATGGGCTGAGGCATTTGTTTTAAATGGTTCTTTACTTTTGCCATGCCAGAAAAGAGAGAGAGAGAGAGAAAGGGAGAGAGACAGAAAGAAAAAGAAAGAAAACAGTCCTTTCTTTAGGGTAGAAATATTTGTATCTGTATTTCCATTCAACCTAGGTAAGCGTAGGCATGCCAGGCAGTAGTATGAACAGGGCTAGGCACAGGTGTGTCATCTTTCCCTCCTTCAGATAATGCCATACACAAATTATTTCACAAAATTCCACCTCTCCTATTTTTAAGGCCTCCCGGAAAAGGAGCAGCATAACCTTCCTCAGTAACCTCTTTTGATATTTCACAGCTTTGACTTTCAGGAAGTTCTTACTTATAGTTAATCCCTCACCAAATTCTTTGTGTTCACTCCTCATGCTCTGTCCCGGGCACAGAGAGAGACTCTTGGAGAACGGATCCTCATCCCATACACTCACAGATACGAATGGCACAGTACCTACTCTCTTAATATTTTAGTTTCCATCTCCCTCCTATCTTTGAAGCTCTCAGATTCAAGTTATGTACATGTCTTTAGCTTGGGAGCCCAAAAATATACAGAAAAATGTCCAAGCTAAGTGTGGTGCCCCAGGCTTACAATCTGAGCATTTCAGTGATAGGAGCAGAATTACAGTTTGAGGCCAGCCCAGCGCATATACCACAATCCTTTCTCTACATCCTCTCCTGCAAGAAAAAAGCTTTTGTGGTGTGCAGTTATCAAATATAGATTTTTAATTACTCACTTACACACCACGTGAACGTTAAAGAACATGTTTACCTTTTCATGTATTATAATGTTGCATCATGTCTCTTGCCAGACTTGTTTCTAAGCAACTCATCCACATTTTTAACGTAGAGGTTTATTTTTCTCTTTCCTTGGCTCCAGTGACTTTTGATCACTTCTGCTCTGTGCCAAGGTCACACTGAGTTCCTGTCCTATCTTTCAAGGGCCCGACCTCAGACTCTCACATTGTACAGGGCTTACAGCAGTGTGGTCTATCATCTACCTCGTTATTCCTACATAGTCACTAACATCTGTGTGGTTCGAAGGATATTTTCCCCATTTCTGGATGAGGATGTCATACATAACAATGTCAAGAATCTTGGAAAGTTAAGATTTTATTGATTTTTTTCTCCTGTATACCTTTACTAGTAAAGTATGACAAATTATTGTTATCATTATTATTATTCAAAATTAGTGTACACTCACACAGCCTGAGTATCACAGTACAGACAACACATAGATTATATTTACCCTGGTAAGGAAAAAGGAGTCATAGTGCACACCTTTAATCCCAGCATGGGGAGGCAGAGGTAGGAGGATCACTATGAGTTCAAGGTCATCCTGAAACTACATAGTAAATTCCAGGTCAGCCTGGGCTACAGTGAAACCCTACCTTCAAAAACCAAAAAAAAAATTAAAAAGAGTGTTACAGAATGTGTTTCTAAGTTCATTTTTAATTTTCTTTACAAAATGATAGCTGTTTTACTAAAAAAATTAAGATAGTAGCTAATAGATTTGTAGCAGTAATTAAAGTAGTCCATGTATTAAAATGGCATTAGACATTTAGCCAAAACCACCCAGGAGCAATTCTATCATATTCTCTTTGTTTCTCAATGTCACCTGATTACAAACATTTAGGTGATCTATCATCTATGTGGCCACAACAAGAGTTCACTGCACTGTGAGGAAAAGTGAAATATAAAGCAAAGAAACATTTAATATACTCCTTACTTCAACAGCAACAACACCAAAATTATTCTTGAAGGATTTCAATGTTCCAGGGACTGTTCTAGGTGACTTACCAGGTCTGAATAGACAGAGTCCATGCTCCTGTGATGCTTACATATTCCTGGTGTTATCTACATTTATTCCCTCCTTCACACTAGAAAGGGCCATACTTTAACTTTTGTTGTTCGTATTTTCTTTGAACTAAGCGCATTTATCAAGATCTCCCCGATTTCCATTTTCCTTATCCAAACCGAAGCCTTCACTGTTTCTTAGAACTCTAAGTTTCCTTCTATTTTTAAATTTTGCTTTTCTCACAATTGTTTTTTTATTTCTATCCCCATTCAGATCTTTCTTCTGTCAAGCAAATACCACCTCCTTTGAAATGTTTGTGTTCCAAATATTTCAAAATATTTCAAGCCCTTGGAAATTTATTCCATGAAAATCCATCTTTTCTGTTGACAAATGGTTAAAATATTTAGTTTGTATCTATATTGGGGCCTTAAATATTATAAGTATTTGGCTTATCACCAGGTTTGATGAAAAATGTATCAATGGTTGTGATTTTCTTAGCTTTATTGAAGGAGAAAACATACGTAATAAATCAAGAAATGCAATGTTATTCTATATTTTGTGGCATTTGGTAGTGAGTTGGTGACAGTAATATTTAGGTATTTCTATTATATTAGGATGAGAGCAAGTGATCAATGATGTTGTATCATAAATTAGAAGAGAGTGCATTGGAAATGGGATGTAAGTTCAGACATCAGTCATACTAAATAAATAAATAAATGATACACAGTGAGAAAAATTCTTTCCTGAGTATTTGTGAATACAGAATAAGCTGTAAAATTACAGTAAACAAAGAAGTAGAAGATATATTAATCATTTCTTTGTCATTGTTCTAGTTTTCATTAAATATGTTGAAAAACTCTCAGAAGGATAAAGCAATGAAGAAATATCTCTTTTGTATAGTTATGTTTTTGCCAGTATGCCAGGTTTCTAGACAAAATTTTCTTGTATTCATGGGAATGTAAATAATCGTACTCATTTAGAGATAAGATAAGATTCTAAGTTAGAATTTCAATTGAATGTAAACTTTCTGTGACTTATTTTTCACTTGTGTTGAGCAGTGAAACAACTCCATGCTCATGACCACAAACATGGAATGTAACATAAGTGTGTGAAGTACTATACAGAATCAAATAATAACATTTCCTGCAATTCTGAAGAGAACCAATAGTCCCTTTTCCAGAGGTCTTGACATAATGGTGGGTGCTATGCTGACAGTGAAAGCCCAGTGCTGACGTCCCCAAAGGCCAACACTTGCACAGCCCAGCCTGCACAGAGCACTGCCCACTGCCCTTCTCCAGGCCTGCCCTGGAGAGAAGAAGAGCAGATGGACATAGTTGCAATGACTTATTTTGGAAAATTCTGATATACAATTGGCGATACCTTGTTTCCTTAATATACTTCATACTTCCTTTAAAAAATTTGGATTTAAGATTTTGGAAAATCTCATCCTCTCTCTCTCTCTCCCTCTCCCTCTCTCTCTCTCTCTTTCTCTCTCTCACACACACACACACAAGCACTGACATACACCCACTGTGTGGTTATGTGTTGAATTCATCACATGGAAACCATTTCTATTTGGGTATTTTGTTCCATTAGCCTTTTCTTTTCCCTAAAATTTTATGTTCTATGCTGACATTCTCAAACAGAAACAGATTCCATTACTTAAAATAATGTGCATGTATGTATTCCTTACACTGTATTACCAATACTCCACCAAAAACTACAACAAAAACTCAGTGGTGAAGCAATATACTATTGGAATTGAGTTGACAAAGCTCAGTGTATCTCTAGAATTCTAATGACACACTATAAAAAAAATGAGGCAGAACACAATGTCTAAGATTATATTAAAGGTGTGTTTTTTCATATTTCTGAAATTCAGTTTTTGGATATAATTGTTTCCAAGATTCATTTTTGTGACTATAAGTTGAGAAACATTAATAATGTAATAAATGTCTCTTTTGTTTCTATGTAAAGATTTTATTATTTATGACCTATTGACTAATACCTTTGACTTTTAAGTATCCAGACAATTATGTTAGGAGATTCTGTTTCAGATTGCCAACATGGAGGAAGAAAGCAGTTTGAAAGAATAAATTTTGATAAATTAGTGACAAAGTACAAATGTATGCTTGACTGTTTTATGCTTGTGAAGAAATTTTTATGCAACCTAGCAATAATGCTACTATTGAACCAGCACATCCCAGGAATGCTATCTTTATTATTTCAGTTAGATATGAGATCTGGGTGAATTTATACTGTCAGAATTATACTGTTAATCATATTTCTCTTGATGAAATAGAAGCCCAGACAAAAATACTCAACTTGTCCAACTTGACACTGCAGGAAAGTAGAAAGCCCTGGGTTTAGAGACAAGGGAAGCTGACTATAGGGTTTCAGTTCTTGCTTCTTGTGCTCCACTGCCATGTGTGTTAGGAAGGTGTTCTAAATAATCACATTTCTCTCGCGTGTTATATGCCAAAGTCCCCAGTCAGTTGGCATGGGTGTATATTAGATCTGAATAAATTTGCAGTCTGTAACTTCATCTGAAAATAACCCCAGAGTTTGATTTTCAATAAATTAGTATTGTCTTGTTTTTATTTGTTATTACCTCATCATATTTTAGAAGTTGTATTAAATTATTTTTCTGAGTTTAAATATAATACATGAAAAATACCAAGCAAATTCAGCCTCTTCTCTGATTCAAATTCTTTACATAATAAAACCTAATCAAGGACAGCCTTTTTTACTGTGATTAAGACTATTAAGACTTTATATAGCCTTATAGGCTTCCCCTACTCCTTTTGCTTCTTTTTCCCTCCTCCTCTTCTCTTCTTTCTTCCCTTTCCCTGAAATTCCTTCCCTTTCTAAAGGGTTTTTTTGGTTGGTTTTTTGTTTTTTATTGTGAGACAAGGTCTCACTCTACTCCATGGTGGCCTTGAAATAACTACAGTCACAGTGGTCCCCTTTCATCAGTCTCTCGAGTACTGGTGTTACCAGCATGCACCACCACCCCTGGCTGGTGTTCTAAGCTTCTATTAATTATTTATTTCTAATTGATCGTCCTGGATAAGATACCTCTGATTTTCCCTTTTGTTTATGGTTGTACTGTAGACATAGTTAGGAGCTCTGACCAGACAACCACTTTGAAAATGAACTGGAAATAGGTGCTACTAGAGGGTAAATTGACAGCATGTACTGTACGTTCAGAATGAGATGAACAGCACTGAGAACTGAAGAGCAATGCGGCATGGTATGACTTACGTAACATGTCTTGCCTAATAAATTTATCTGTCTCATCAAATGAGCTTTATGGATCCTCTGTATGAATATAATTCACGTGACGTAGGTGAAATGACCTACTGATTTCAGAGCAACTTAGGGAAATATTTCAATGATCAGTGGACTTCCTTCAATTCCATCAATTACTTAACTGGAGTGCACACTACAAGGTAACAAACGCATAGCTGAGAGTGTCATGTGCTCTGATGTCAGTGGCACCTATAAAAGCTATTATCAACAGCTGGTTCATATTACCCAAAGACCCCAAAAATAATTCCGGAAAGAATAGTTTAAATGAATCCACACGAGGGGAAAAGTATTCTTCCTTTATAGCCACTGATTATTTCCTGAATGGAAATATGACATACAAGCAACTGTAAGTAAGAAAGGGCTTTTTATTTTATTTGTTTGTTTATTTATTTTTACTAAAACCAGCTTCCATTAAGTGAGACTTTTATAATATGGGAATTTCAGCACTAGAATATTATTAAATCTCATATTACAACTTTATTGTTTGTCATGTTTTTTTTCTTCCATTTACTCTTGTCCTCTACCTGTGACAAACTCATTTGAAGCAGGAAATAAGCAATGATGCATCAGAATCTTTTTATTGCCAACATCTCAGAAACTGTATGTACATATGTATGTATGTATCTTTTGCAAGTGGAGAGAATGCTTAGCAGTTAAGGCATTTGCCTGCAAAGCCAAAGGACCCAGGTTCAATTCTGTAGCACCTATGTAAGCCAGATGAACAAGGGGGTATATGTGTCTGGAGTTTGTAGCACCTGGAGGCCCTGGTACACCCATTCTCTCTCTCTTTCATCTGTCTCTCTTTCTCAAAAAAAAAATAAATAAAAAATTTAAAATTCCTGTTTTGTATCTTATAAGTAAATCCTAGATGGTAATATTTTGTGGTGCTGAGAATTTTTATCAAATAAAGAAAATTTTATAATAGAGATTTTCTTCCCGTTTTTATCCTATGTCTTTTCCACGTGCATGTGTTACTTTTTAAAACTTTATGACTGGCATCATAAAATTTGGCCGCAGATTTATGATTATAAGGAAAATAAAAATAGCTATTTCTGAAAGTTTTACCAAATATATGACTGTTCCCTTATCATGACAGAAAAATACAAGGAGTCATGCACTGGAGTCAACTGTCATTTGAGGTAGTAAAGAGAAAAAAGAACTTGAAGGACTACCTTAAAGTATATTTCTTTCTTAGAATAAAAGAAAATTAACAAACAAATTTTCAAGAAGAATGCTGTTTGTTCTCAACAAATATCATTCAAATACAGTTTATTCCAGTAAAGAGATCACCTGTAATGCCTCCAAGGTCAATGTCAATTTACATTAATGGTAGTGTTTGGTATATGTCAGTCACATGAGGTAGAGATGTGTTTTCCTTCTTTTTCTAGTGCACAGTGGCCATTCTTTTAATACAAACTGAGGTGAATGAATGTGTTTTCCTAAAGTGTGGATGGAAGAATTCCTTTTGATCACACTTCTGTTTTAATTGTAACAAACATGTGGAATATATTCAGTCTGGCAGGAAAGAGGTTTCAAATATTTTATGAAAATGGGACTTTGAATCTTAATGGTTCAGACATTAATGGTTGAATTGTGAATTTTCATTCAAATATACACTGAGTTAACGTTGCTATAAAAGCATAAAATATTTTTAAATGTTGGAATAACTTTTTTTAATCTAGGAAATATCACTTGATTACAGAGCTAGTAACAGAATGATTCAGCATCCCGTACCTAAGTTCTACTATAGATTTGTAATTTTTACTTGTCAATGTTATTAGCAATTTACAAAAGAAATTACAGAATTTACAATATGGGCATAATGGCTTCTGAAGTTATCTACTGACTTGATTATAGCAGAGATATTTATGTATTTAGCGATAAATTAACAGATCTCTTTATAGGCTTTTATTTACATGGAATAAATCACATTATCAAAGAAAAAAACTTGATAGTAAGAGACATTTCTATTAAAACTACTGTTTTAGCCCTGAGATACTGTTTAGTCTTGGTCTTGAGATTAGCTATATATTAAAATAACCAGGGGACCAGCAGTTAATTTTACTCTCAATTTCATATTAGAATTCAGTATTGGTTTTGTTTCACAAATATACTCTTATTCATAAAAAAAAAATTGAAGCAATTGAGAAGGACAGAAGGCATGGAGAAATACTTCCCTGCTTACATCAGCTGACCTGAACATTATTAGAACTATATTTAGAAAAAGATCAAAAGAGCTGAGAACAGCAACAATTCTCCATGCCAACTTCCCTATTACCACTTTTCTTTTCTCAATTGATATCTCATCTTTAACACAATTGTGCTTAAAAAATAATCTCAAGGCCCTTAGACAGAATTTTAACAGGCTGATTAGAAATATAATTAGGGCACAAGACCTATAGCTATACACACCCATAGCTATAGATGTCTATATGCAGTTAAAGATACCTTTAGATTTTTATTGATATTACTATAATTCATAATAATTGCCAATATTACTGTAATATGATACATATTTTTATGTCTTTTAGAAAGATAGGATAAAAATTCCCCATAGGCAGGTAGAAGAAGAGATGACAGATAATCTGTATGATTTAAAAATAACGATCATGGGCTGGAGAGATGGCTTAGCAGTTAAGCGCTTGCCTGTGAAGCCTAAGGACACCAGTTCGAGGCTCACTTCCCCAGGACCCACCTTAGCCAGATGCACAAGGGGGCACATGCGTCTGGAGTTCGTTTGCAGTGGCTGGAAGCCCTGGCGTGCCCATTTTCTCTCTCACTCTCTCTCTACCCGCCTTTTTCTCTCTCTGTCACTCTCAAATAAATAAATAAAAATGAACAAAAATAATTAAAAAATAAAAATAAAATTAATGATCATAAAGCCAGGTATGGTGGTGCACACCTTTAATCTCAGCATTCAGGAGGCAGAGGTAAGAGGATCACCATGAGTTCAAGGCCACCCTGAGACTATATAGTGAATCCCAGGACAGCCTGGGCTAAAGCGAGACCCTACCTCGAACCCCACCACCACCACCGATAAAAAGATCACTACTTGAAATTTTAAGCTACAGTGGTCAAAATTGTGTTGTAAACACAGGGTCTCAAAAAGCATTTTAGGATAGATTTGAAGCTAATATGTAGCCCAGGCTTGCCTTGTGCTCCGGAGCTTTTTTCCTCAGCCTCCGGAGTGCATTGTCATGTTAAACAGAAAAAAAAAAAAAGCTCGTTCTAGAATCTTGGATGATTATAACCATCTGATCACATAACACTTTTACTTTATAGAATACAAAGTAACCTTAAGTGAATGAAAACCTTAAGGTACCAGCGTTTCTATCTCTACATAGCAGTGATAATCAGACTATTAAAGAGCGATCTACAGCTAAAGTAAGCACATTCACAAAACCTGAGAACCCATCCTTTTATACCTGGATGGGGGCGGTACACTGATCAACAATGCAAATATTAGATTTTGCTTAAAAATTGGAATTACTAGGGATACAAGTTCTGTTCACTAATGCCACTGATCTCTGTGAAAGATTTTGTTAAATTATTACCGGTGTCAGGCTGGAGAGATGGCTTAGCAGTTAAGCGCTTGCCTGTGAAGCCTAAGGACCCTGGTTCGAGGCTCGATTCCCCAGGACCCATGTAAGCCAGATGCACAAGGTGCAGCATGCATCTGGAGTTCATTTGCAGTGGCTGGAGGCCCTGGCATGCCTATTCTCTCTTTATCTATCTGCCTCTTTCTCTCTCTGTCTGTCACTCTCAAATACATAAATAAATAAACGAACAAAAAATTTAAAAAAATGTCAATTGAATGGTTATTGAGATTTCTCAATGGGGCATATGGGAATATTATGCTTTCTTGAATGTCATAAGTGTTCTTTAGTGCTACAAACTACATTTTAAAAAGAATGTGACAATGCCAGGCTTTGAAGTATTTCTAACCATGTCCTTCTAAGAATTATTTTGGAAAAAAAGGAGTTCATATGTCCTCATGTTTCTCCAGTTTAAATCTTAAGATTCACATATCCAAGCCAGAAAAAATGATTGTGGGTATTCTCTTGCATTCTATTGAACATACTTAAGGTGTACCTAGCAAGGACTGTAAGATCTGCCTGTTAAAAGAAGGTAATGGATCATATTAACATTGTGATTATTCTAAAAAATGACTGTAATATAGGTGAATACAAGGTGTCATCCAATGTGCAATTAAAAAAAAAACTATAGTAAGCACATTAATCCTACATAATGTGTTGCTGAATGTTTAACCTTCTATCAGTGAAGCTTTTTTTTTTTTTTTTTGCTTTTTTTTGCTGTTTAGGGAGATTGATCTTTAATCTCCTTCAAGAATCTCACTATTATTAATACTTCAGAACACAGAAAATTCCAGAAATTAGTAAATCTAGAGTTCCCTAGTTACATCTTTAGCAATCTGGATTGAAACCATTAACATCCAACTACAAGAACCTTTTTAAACTATGAAAATTTAAAACAAAATGGGTCGAGTTGTCTTTAATGTTTTTAGCTTTTAAGATTAAGTGTGATTATGTAGTAATTATAAAGTCTATTTCCTAGAACTTCCTCAACAAGGTAAAAATTCAAAGATTTTGAAAGCTGAAGTAAAAAAGAAGGATAAGAACAATTAAGGTAAGCTTTTTTTTTTTTTTTTTTTTTTTTTTGTATTTCTGAGGTAGGGTGTCTATCTACCCTAGGCTGACCTAGAATTCACTATGTAGTCTCAGGGTGGCCTTGAACTCACGGTGATCTCTTACCTCTCCCTCTGCTGGGATTAAAGGTGTGTGCCACCTTGCCTGGCTTAATGCTTGTTTTGTATCGCGCATGGTTCTATTTTCTTTACATACATTATCAGTGCCCTTAACCGCCTCTTTGCGTGTCATCATGTCTGTTTTTCGGAAGAGGAAACTGAGACCTAGGGGATTTCTCTTGGCCATGGGAAGTGTGAATCTAGAGCCGGAAATCTGAACAAATTTGACTCTGGCATCTGCTCTGCAACTGTCATGCTAAAAATTCAATATCTTAGTGGAAAGCGATGTTGGCTAATTGCTTTATGAGCACACCTTAGTAGTTACTATCACAAATAATGGGAAGATGCTGGAGCGGACCTGAGCACCACTGCTCCTCAAATCCATTCTCCTGGCCTTTGCTTTAACAGGAGGCAACTAGGAAGAGCTCCAGGCCTCAGGTACACACTGTGACTTTAGTGTTCTTCGACTTTTTAAAAAAGAAGAGATTCTGTCTTTAATGAACAGCCTGCATATAATTAAATATGTGAATGAGGGATTTTGTTTCTCTCATTGTTACAAAAGTGTCATGAATTCTTTGACTTCCATTTAATACTAATCAGCATCAGTTAAGTTCTGAATGTAGGCTTCATAAATCCAGTCAGTGTGGAAAACCTAGACCAGATATAGATTCTGTGAATTCACTCAGTATTAGGAACTATCTACTAGGCTCTGGCTATTTCTACTAACTTTTGGATTTTACATACTAACATTCTATAAACCATTATTGTTCAAAGTTTTTTCACATTCTGAATGGCCAGGTGCTAAACTTATGGTTTAAATGTTCAATATTTATTAGTATGCACTTTTCCATTTAATATTTAAATTAAAATAATTTAATGCATTTATATTTGTGGGGAAAGACTATATTTCTCATGAGTACTTAAATTATGGAATCTATTTTAATCATTTCAAAGTACTCATGCATTAATTATACTAAAACGTGATGAGGTGATTATTACTGGAAGCTTTACAATGCAATCAATATAATCAGACTCAATCCATAGGTTTTGGGTATCTAGAATATACATAAATTATCAAAATATATTTATAGTTTAAGTTGTAACTTTTCCATAATAACAGCTGGAAATTTAAATGACTCAAAGTAATATTACTGGTGTCTTGGCACAAAACACACAACATATAGAGAGAGAAAGAAAAAGAGATAGACAGAGCAAGAGAGAGAGAGAGAGTGCACACACTATGGAATTCTTCACAGTCCTGAACATCATAGAGATAAAAGGCAACTTACACTGTTACCTTCTCAGATATCAAACACAATCAAAATAATATTAGAGCTGTATACTACTGTATTTGCTCTATGTTGGCTAGCAACTGACGACTTAACATTTATTTTAAAGAAAAATTCTCACACTGGCTGGAGAGATGGCTCAAAGGTAAAGGTGCTTCTCTGCAAAGCTTAACAACCTGGGTTCAACTCCCTAGTACCCATGTAAAGCCAGATGTACAGAGCAGTGCATTCATCTGGAGTTCACTTGTAGTGACTAGACGTAGGTCCTGGAGCCCTCATTCTTTCTCTCTCTCTTTGCAAATAAATAAAATAAAAAAAATATTTTAAAAAGTTCGTATCCTTTTAAGATCTTTTTTTTTTAAAGATCTTTTCTGTATTATTAAAAAGGTAATTCCAAAGCTCGTTCCATGAACAAATAGGATGAAAATGCATATTTAAAAGTGCCACTGACAAAGATCGAACTTGAGATGAACCAGGTTCATGAACCTCGGGAAGTAACATCGCACGCTTATCTGTTTTCTTACTCACACTCACGCTTGCTTTAGGTCACCCTGCCTCTCCTCCACCTCCACCCTGTGTCACCCTCCCACACAAGGGATTCTTCATATTTCAGAGGCAATTTCTGTAAAAGGTACTTCAAGGCAATGCTTAGTTTATTTGAACACTGGATTCTGGCTGTATTTACTGTCATCTGAAATAAATGTACAGCATGGATACTTTAACAATAATTTTTGTTTTGTTTTGTTTTCTGGGGTAGAGTCTTGCTCTAGCCCAGGCGGACCTGGAATTCACTATGTAGTCTCAGGGTGGCCTTGAACTCACCATGGTCCTACTTCTGCCTTCCAAGTGCTGGGATTAAAGGTGTGCGCCACCACACCCGGCAACAATGATTTTTATTATAACTATTTTATTTCCCATATGATAATTAAAATGACGTGTATATTGATCTTCAGACTTTGTCTCACCAAAGGTAGGCATCTAATGGGTGATGACGTTTCTAGAGTGGGCCTGTTACTCATGAATAGGTCAATTAATTACTATACACCTTTGTACAAGTGATAATTAAATGATCTTCCATTACAGATAAGAAGAAATGTTCTGTTAGCTATATGATGCCTAGACATTCAGAATTTCAAACACAGTAGTAAGTCATCAAAATGAAATGGAGATGGGTAACAAGAAACTGTCTGCATAAAGGAAATCTATGGAAAACGAAAGTGATGATGATTTTTGTGAAGGGATATCATTAACAAAATGACAGCAAATGATAACAAAATGAAGAGCAAAGCTACATGATTTAATTATTCCTGTGATTTTTCTTATTCTCACCATCTGCTGAGTACATAGACTGCATGGGAGGCGGGATTGACTTTTGTTACAAGTCTACACAATAGGCTTACATGTACTTGTATTCCTTAGATATTTATCATAATAAGGAACCAATCTAGCTAGATGGTCATCACAAAACAAAAAAACAACTTACACAAATAGATCTGTAACAGCTTAAATTCCAATCAGAACCAGTATTATATGCTGTGTTTTCTAGTGAATTTTATATGTATCTTTCAACATTGTTTTTTTAATTAAGACAGCATTTTAAAAAATTATTTACTTATTTATTTGAGAGCGACAGACACAGAGAGAAAGACAGATAGAGGGAGAGAGAGAGAGAATGGGCGCACCAGGGCTTCCAGCCTCTGCAAACGAACTCCAGACACGTGCGCCCCCTTGTGCATCTGGCTAACGTGGGACCTGGGGAACCAAGCCTTGAACCGTGGTCCTTAGGCTTCACAGGCAAGCGCTTAACTGCTAAGCCATCTCTCCAGCCCAAGACAGCATTTTTTTTCTCACGCCTTTCACTAGTAACATCCATCACAATAACTTATAATTTTTCTAAGGAATTTCTGAGAATGAAATGTAAAATTATACTTCAAGAAGTGTTAAGAAGTATCATTTATACATTATGTAATTATGAAATGAATACAGGGCGCTGAGAATGTCTTTCGTAGTTGTATAAAAACATACTTTCTGTTAAGAAACTTGTTTTATTTTGAGTGACTTCTAAGGCTCACCTTCTCTGCAAAATATGTAGTAGGGAACGATCATAAGTATTATTTCTGTGAGTTTACTAATCACCTATGACCAAAATCTGTCGGTTAGGTGCTTAGGACATCAGGTGTAAAAAGTAATATGTTAGTTCAGAGATTATATATTCATCAGCAAACACACACACACACAATAGAAAAGTAAATAAAAGTCTGTACAACACAGAGTTGACATTTGTCCTACTGGGAAAATGATTTAAATATAAATTTTACTACCAGATAGAAATCAGTGAACATCATGAAACAAGGATGTGCAGAGCCCTGTGGGGGTCAGAAGTGGGAAGCGAGCTCCATTGGAAAAAGCACTGGGGTGGAAGCTCTTCATCCACGTCCCATCCAGGTCTCTCTCTCTTGCATTAGAACACCTATTACCTTTCTCATTGGCTTCAGCTTAATTTAGCAATCATGGGACATGTATTTTGTATAACCGACTCACTTAGATTAAAAATAAACAAAGACAAATTAGGTATCATTCCCACGCTCAAGGAGCTTAAACGGTTTTCATTTCTGAAGTAATTCCATTTTGCAATGTTTCTGTGTGTACATTATTGGATTGAATCCTGGGAACTGTGGTTATTGAACTTTCAAGGCTGACATTGTATTGTGATGTGCAAAAGGGATTGCAGTGAATCAAAACTCTCTTCTGTTGGGTCTTCACGGTTTTTCTTTTGTGTTTCAGAGAACTGATAGACGTTCTAATTTTTATTATTCATATGATCAGACTGAACGATTTCAGGGTTCACTCCCCAAAACGACTTAGTGCACAGCAAGAGGGGTGGACACAGTGGGAGGCCCCTGGGAAAAGTGTCAGCCCGGGCGCTGTCCCTCTGGAGCAAACTGGACACGAATTTACAAAGGGCTCTGGAATTCTTCCTAAGACACACGAATATTTTTAAAATTGCTGTTAGCAATTTTTGTGATTAAATAAAAACTGAGCAAATGCTACATAGGCTATTTAAGGGAATTTAGGATGTATCCAATCTTCAAGTTGATTAAAAAAATAATCTGAAAGTATTTTCTCTCTAAAATAAATCACTTCATGTTTCAAAAAAGCATCCCCGCAGTTTTAGGGCAGGGCTATAGACAGCAAGAAGATGGTACATCCCTCTTAATAATGTTGGATGTCTTGATGTCTGTGTGGGTGTACGGACACGTGCATGCCGCGGTGCATGTGTGGCGGTCTGGAGACCACATGCCAATGTTTGTCCGCTTTCTACCTTCCATGTGGCAGACTGTGTGTTCGCTAGTCTACCTGAGTTAGCTCACAGGCTTATGGAGTCTTCTGGCTCTGCCTCACATTGCTGTAGGGCATTCGGATTATAGAGACATGCACCTCTTTGTGTCTGGCTTTATATGGTACCGGAAAATCAAACACAGTCCAACCAGGCTTGCAAACAAGTGCCTTTAACTGCTGAGCCATCTCCCCAGTCCCAAATTTTGGATATTTTTTCTTAATCCCTTACAGAGATGCCTTTTAGAATACAAAAGAATTATGTGCCTACTTGGTATGATAACTAATTTAAAAGCAGTGAATAAATAGTACACCCCATATTGCATGAATTTTCATTGCTTTCCTCATATTTCTTGTGAAGTGGTTGAACGTGTGCCCGAGATAAGGCTCATGTCATGATGGTGTAGAGAAAAAAGTACTCAAAGCAAGACATTAAAAATAAGTTAATCAGGGTTGGAGAGATGGCTTAGCCGTTAGGGCGTTTGCCTGTGAAGCCAAAGGACCCAGGTTGGATTCTCCAGGACCCACATAAGCCTGATGCACAAAGGGCACATGCATCTGGAGTTCGTTTGCAGTGGCTACAGGTCCTGGCGTGTCCATTCTCTCTGTGTCTGTCTCTCTTCTCTCTCTCTCTCTCTCTCTCAGTGCTTGCAAATAAATAAATAAAATTAAAACAATAAGTTAATCACACAGTCATAAAATATATTTTTGCTAAACACAAAGTATTGCTTTTAGACTCACAAAATGTTTAACAAAATTAATCCATTCTTTTTAGCTTAATTTCAGCAAATGAAGTCATTGATAACATCAACTTTGTGACTATCCAATTCAAATCAACTTGATGCAAAACCCCCACTCTTTGCAAGCCAGGCTCTTCCTCCATTTCCTCCATTGCCTTACATATGCACATCACCTCATAACAACCAGCCTCATACAAAGTTTCTAAACTCAAGCCCTATCCCTTTGATTTCCTCTCCTTTGATTCAACTAATTTCATTTCAGTTTTTGTGTAGCATACACCTATAATATCTCTAAGTCTCTTTCCCAGGCATTTCAGAAAATATCAATATAAGCAAAAATCCACAGACCTTTGAAGGAAGGAAGGGGCACAATGTATTTGCTCTTTCTCTTATCAACTTATCGAGTATCTATTAACTGTATGCAAGACAGAGTTTAAATTTAGGGACAACAGGCAGCCAAATCTCAAAATCTTCCCTGGGCATTTTGATGGAGACACTTCACTAAGCCACGAAGGTATGTATGGGACAGGAAAGGAAGAGTGCGAAACTAAACACTAGTTTGGACCCATTTTTCTCAGGCATTGTTGACACACACACACACACACACACACACACACACACACACACACACAGAATCCCCACTCTTATTCTTTACATTTTGTTTAGTTATCTGTTGTGAAAGTGTCTTTTTCCTGCGTTCCAGAGGCCAAGTAAAAATAATCAACATTTAGAATGCTACCATATACACTAATGAACAGAAAAAGTCATTTTCTAAGAATACTTGAATCGTTGACTAGTAGTTGCTCAAATCCATCAAGCATTCTAATTATCTAAGGAAAGGTGGAACACACCATTGAGAAATCTGCACTTTGAAGGAGCAATGACATTATGAACCTGGGAGAGACTATGCTTTGAAAATCAAGAATTCCATTTTATTTGTCAGGGAACTTTGGTTAACAGCACCAGTGAAGACAAACTTGAAAATGTAGCCACTTGCATGAAAACATCAATATGGCTTCCAAATATTTTAGAACTTTTGAGACATACAGTTCCTTTTTGTGGGCTCAGGTAAGATCATGGAAATCGTTTAAAAAAAAAACTGTCCCCTTATAAAATGAATCCCCTATCTTCCAACATTAGCTTTGGAATATTTTTGGACATAAAACATTTGTGACTTGGGGTGTGATTGCATTCATGGGTATGAACTTCTGCAGTAGTCTGTATTCCAAAGGCAGGACACAAGGTGACAAGAAGTGACACATTCAAACTTTTCCTGTAAGTCCCATCTTAACGTGGAAGTGTTGAGAGAAGTGTTCAGAATCTTCATGCACATTGAGCCTTTAGCTTACTGAATATTAATGATATAGAACGAGTACGCAAGTAAAAGGAACAATGCCATTGGAAATACAAAAGCCCCTGTGCTAGGAATGCAATATACTGTATTAGACAGCAAGTGTCTACTTTTTCCAGGCTCCTGTAGGTACCCCAGTTTACCTAATAACCCTCAGAATAAGACATCACCACAGACACCTGCTCATTTAGTGAGAAGCCAGTAACTGGGAAGTTCCACTGATAATTCAACATACATATTTGGAAGTTGCTCTCAGAGAGAAAGAAAAGAAGATCTCTTTGCAGATATGACAAAGATATAAAGCTAGCTAATAGCTACAAACAAAACCCTTAACTGCAAACATATTTGCTCATTTAGATACAAAGCATGCTTTCTTTTTCTGTACGGGAGTTAAATCATTCATGTTCACAAAACCAAAAATACTGTAAGTTCCTTTCTTCTTCAAGCCTGAACCAACACATGGGATACTACAGTTGATATTGATGTTTTCCTAAATCAACTAAATAATTCTGTGTAGCATGCTATGACAGAGTTACTTAAATTGCAGAGGTCTTATCATTTTATTCAATGTTTTTTTGCAAGTAGGAAAGGGCATGCATTTTCTCTGTGTAATGGACATGCTACATTGCTACATTGTCATTACTGGAAACACTAGTGCAATCCATAGTCTCCAGGTAGGAAACGAGTAAGACAGTTTCCTTTCCATGACAGAAATACACTGCATTCACAGTAGCTTCGGCCTTCTCATGACAGTGTCAAGTAAGAGTGGAATGAATGAAGCGCGTTCTACTTTCACCCTGCCACCTCTAATATGGGCAGGCGAATAAGCGAATGAACTATTGCTTTGCAGATTTTTCTTCTTTAATTTACTCATTATTACTCTTTTAAAAAATATTTTGTTTTTATTTATTAATTTGAGAGAGAGAGAGAGAGAGAGAGATACATAAATAGGCAGGTGGAGAGAGACAGAGAGAGAGAGAGAAAGAATGGGCACGCCAGGGCCTCCAGTCACTGCAAGTGAACTCCAGATGCAGGTAACCCCTTGTGCATCTGGCTTACATGGGTCCTGGGGAGTCAAACCTGGGTTCTTTGGCTTTACAAGCAAATACCTTAGCAGCTAAGCCATCTCTCCAGCCACTATCTTTTTTTTTTTTTTTTCTTTTTAACATAAGGTGCCTCTAGGTCTGCCTTGTCCTACCAAAGAATTCTGCCTACCATCCCTATGCTGAGCTGTCTGTTCTTTAGTCCCTTTAACCTAGTCCCGGCTCTAGCAACATAGGGTAAAATGACATGCGTTGTTGTGTTGTTTTGAGGTAAACCCTCATCTTGTGTATACTGTAAAGGTGCCGTATCTTTCAGAAACCACCTCTGATCATGTCTGTGCACTACTGCAGCCTAGGCAGGGTGGTCAGCCCCCTTTAGCAGAACTGACTTGTTCAGCCATGCTCTGGAAGCATCAGATGTCCCCATGTGCATGGCATCAAGACGAGCTGGAGCAACCCTGCAAGACTACATTTCAGAAGCACTTCCAATTTGCTGTAGTTGGCATGACTCAATTTTGGCTCAAAGGTATGTTCCCCCGCTCCCCAAATGGGTTTCACTGATGACACATTAGCAAGAAAAAGGAATGTGTTCTTAGAGGGATTCTTACTCTTCTCATTCTTAAGGAAATTTGGAGAATTTAACAACTGTTAGCCTTTGGCTCGTCCCCAAGCTAAAGTCTTTTTTGCAGCTTCGCCTACATCTTGACCCCTCCTGCCAAACATTTTAAGCAGTCTATTTATAAAGTTCGTCACTTCCCCTGTTACTTCATCTTTAGAAATGTCAATAATGTAGAAACTGGAATGGTGCAGCTGGTCTCATAAGCTGGGTAGGGGAAGATTCAATGGAATGGATAATATATATATATATTTTCCTGTTATAAAGAGTCAGTTTATTTTCTTCTTAGTTCTAGAGTTAAGGGGAAGGCATGCTCATGTTCCATGCTTACTTTGTATTAGTGTTCAAAGATGATTCAAAGTTTTAGAGATTTTTTTCTTTAGACATTTTGAATGATCTGTTACCAGTAGTTCTTAACTTCACATTTGAATCACTTTGGACATGTTCGTAAAGAACAGATTAATCCATAGATCCATTACAAGACCAGAGGAACTAGAAATGCTGTTGCTGTGATCCAACTAGTGTTATTTTTAAGAGCTCTCAGAGAGATTCAAATGAGAACCCAGATCTGAAATCCAGTAAACTTGCTAAGAAAGGTAACACCTATGCAATAGGTGGCACTGGCAATATCTCACCTGCATGTAATATGTTGTTGAGATATCTTAGCCTATTCATACAGGCTGATTCATAGAAGACCTTCTGATATTGCATAGTATGAGAGAAAAAAATCATCTGGATAATATCCTTCATTCTCAGCAGACTTATAAGTTGCAATCATAGAAAGATTGCCATTCTGAGAGAATATGGTCCAAATAGATGGGCCCCTTTCCTGAACAGCCATTTTTGGGATCTGTCAGGAGCTTAAAAAACAATTGTTTACACCTGGAATCTTTGGAAGCTTTCCAGTAAAATTAAAAAAAAATAAATCTCACCTTATGATATTTACAGACTTTTAAATCTCTAATAATATGATAATTAAATTCTATGCTGTATACTTAATTTGCTCAAGGTGATAATTTTCTAATTGCATGTGTGATGTTAATGTACTGTCTATTTGAGATCAAATTCACTACATTTTATATCTTCCAACAAAGTCAACCAATTAGTGCGAAGTTCTCAGTCTTTTGTAATGAATTTTTTAGTCAGAGGGAAACAGTACTATCAAAGACTACAACCCAGTCCCCTACCTCTTTTCCAGTGTGTAACTGGGCTTATTTATTAAAGATCTGCTTTGTGTTGGCAATATTGCCTGACCACTACAATCAACGGTTGGAATTTTCTTCCTGTATATAACCATGTTTAGCACCAAACCTTTGATTTACTAAATTGATAATGTTTTATGGTAAGGCATTCTATTAAACAATCAATTTCTATTAGTATTCTTATTTGAATGCCAAGACTTGCTTTTCCTGCCTTTGCTTATGTATGTAGCATGCACACACACACACACACACACACACACACACACACACACACACAGTAGTAAGTACCTGTACTTTGTATGGAATAAATAAGTCCATTTTCTCAGATTCTGTGTATCCTTTACAACTATGGTTTCTTATGATTTATAGAATTATTATTACTTTCACTAACTATTCCTTTAATGGGTTCTTTAAAATGTGCAACACTGCTTTCTCTAAGAATAACATAACCCTTATATGCTTTTATTTATTTTTTTATTTATCTTTATCTTTTTAGAACAAGAATGAAGAAATGAGAAATACCAGCTGAAGTTCTTTTCTTTCTATTTTTTTTAAATTACTTTTTGTAAGAGATGAAAGTTGAGGCCCTGTTATATAAAGTGTTCTTGGGGCATCTCCCTGTAGGGACTCTCCTCCTATTCATAATCGGTTCTCTACCCTTTGACAGAACAGTGGACTGCAGAGGAGGACCTGGCTCAGACCATCCTTCCTTTCAGCTGTGTCTAGGAAGTAGGGCATGAGTGGGAGTGGAGGAGGAGCAAGTCCCCCAAGTCACCTGGATAACCACGACTGGGATGATTTTGTGGGATACCAGAAACTGGAAAGGGTGTTAGCCTAACTTCTGGTACCAACCTTCAGCTTCATTACTTACCCCCAATAAAAACAGAAACTAAAGTCCTAGGGAAGGCCTGAGTAGCTTTTGTAATTGGAACATTATAATTGAAACATTGGCAGACCACATAACACCATAGGAAATAATATGCACAGATGCCCCTTCCCTTCAAACACCCATTTCCAGAATTAATTACACCAGAACTTGAGTCATTATTTAAGACTCACCTCACATGTCTTTTCCTCTACTGACCACTAACTGCAGCAGACATCTCTTGGAAGAGTTAAACATCCCATCACTTAAGCACCCACTTTCTGCTTTAACACATCTGTAGTACATACAGAATTTAACACACTTGTAGGATAGTGTTTAGCACACCTGCAGTGTGGTGTTTATCGTGCCTTCAGTAGGGCACTTAGCATATGAAATTTGTGATAGCACTTGGCATTTTCATCTGCCTGCTGAGACTGATTTCCTCAGGGGCAGAGTGGCCACTTTTCCTCACTTTTGTATCTCCAATACCGAGAAGCAACTAACTCATGATTGAATTGAGTATTTGATAAATTCATAGTTGGTGTGTTCAGGAAGAAGTGCTTGAGACTTATAGAAGAAAGACTTTAAAGGGCAGAGCCCCAGGTAGTTTTCAAATTATATGTCTGTTTCTATAACTCTCAGGATGCACGGCATTGCATACCCAAGTTCAAAATTCACATTGACCTTTTAACCAGCAATTCTTAAGCCAGACTTTACATGAAACACACCCAACCAGCTTTACAAAATTACAATTCCCACTTGGTAGGCCAATTTAATCTAAGTCTATAGGTGAGACCTAGATCTCTATATGTTAACAAAGCTTCCTACCTGGCATGGAATGGGACCCTATGATCTACATGAAGCATACAAGGAAAACCCAGTGTTTTATGCATATGAGCTGGTAGTTAATTATCTGTAAGGTCCATTCTAGCATACAGATTTTTGAATGGATTCTGTTTGTGAGAAACTGTTGATTTTATTCCTTAGGGGAGTACATTTTTCAAAACCACTTTTGAAGTGGAGTATTGCCCACATCATAATCCTCTTCTGGAACTATTACTTATAATGTTATGTAATTGTCTTTTAGAGAATTAACTATGACTTCCTCTCCAAGCTTTGGGTGTTATATCTTTTATAGTGAATACTTATTTCTTGTATATTTATAACTCAAATGGGTACTAAATATAAGTTTGATGTTTTATGGAATTGTAAGAATATGCTATACACTTTGAAGCTTCCAAAGACACGGAATTCCAATTGGTGCTATGAAGTAGAGGTAACCACTAACCTCAGGGATTGACTTAGAAGTGAGTGTTGAGCATTAACAGTGCCGCTCCTTGCACACAGCAAACCAAATTCTTTGCTGGCAGACACCTCAGACAGGTAGGGAGGCTGTTTATCATTGGAGTAAATTAATTTTTTTAATTTATTTATTTGAGAGCGACAGACACAGAGAGAAAGACAGATAGAGGGAGAGAGAGAGAATGGGCGCGCCAGGGCTTCCAGCTTCTGCAAACGAACTCCAGATGCGTGCGCCCCCTTGTGCATCTGGCTAACGTGGGACCTGGGGAACCGAGCCTCGAACCAGGGTTCTTAGGCTTCACAGGCAAGTGCTTAACCACTAAGCCATCTCTCCAGCCCTGGAGTAAATTAATTTTAACTAACACACTGAGTGCCCAGATCTTGAAATCACATTTCCAATAAAAATATTTTTTAAATACAGAAAACGTGGATGGTTTTGGTGTTTTTATTGTAACTGAAACAATCACTTTGTTTTCTTCTATAGTGAAATAGAGTGGAACCAAATGTAATTACTAATATGAACTATGGAAATTTGGCAGGGAATCCATGACAAAAATAGCAGCTATGAGTTCTGAAAGTCTAAACTTATATGTTTGTTAATGCACAAATATCTGAGTTCCATGTGACCTGCCAGCCCCTATGTTCTCACTTCTGTTCAATGGCATGGATAGAGTTTTGTGGGGGAAAACAAAAACAACAGCAACAACAAACAACAACAAAAAATAAGGAAACTCTTATATGGAAAAAATTAATAATTTTTCTCATAGTAAAAAATCCAAAAGTTGTCCTTTTCCCTTTCAAAGGCCATCTTAAGCCTAGACACATTAAATTTAAATCTCAACAGCTATTTGTTTCATGAACTTGATCTAAGATTCCCTAATTTTAAAATGTAATGTCTAATCTAAGCTATCAACATTTTTTTCTTATCAGCTTCTGGTTTTAAGACTTTGTTTTCTTTTTAAATAGCAAAGAAAACGTTACAAAGTGTCCTTGAGTTGGAATTTTCTAAAATTTCTATCTGTGTTAATTCAATTACCTGAATAATTCCTGAGATTCATTTAATATCCCTTTATAGAGTGTCAAACAACCAATATTCTTAAATTGAATGTCTGTAAATTACTGTTTCTTGCAAGTGAAGGTTAAAAATGAAAATAGCTCAAGAAATAAAAATCAAGCTGGAGATCACTAGACAGAGATGGGAACCATTGCTAACATTTCAGCAAAGGCCAGTGTAACAGGAAACATGTTTTCACAAACACTACTAAGATACTGCTTGCAAAAAAGATCTAACAGTTGGGAAAATACCTCCCCTCCCACCACCTAGGTTAACAATATGAAACTATAAGAATTAATTCACTACTTTTAAAAAACAACATAAATACATTTATACAAGCATTGTTATTATATAATCCTGAGATACTGAATGCTTTTGCCCAATATGCCATGTAAAATTTAGATTCAACAGTTGACCACTGTTTCTTCATACTTAACAGATGTGATGCTGTGTGGGATTTGCACTTAGTGTGTAGTTGGGCTCTGAGGGTGGGCATGGGTTGGAGTTCCAGTGTGGCCACTATGGGTTAATCTAAAGGAAGTTACTTAAAATATTTTTGGCCTCACTTTCTTCATCTGTAGAATTGAAAAGGTAACAATATCCGTCTCATTAGATTTTGAGAAATAAATAAATTAACTCACACAACTGTTTGAGTACAGTTAACTGTTAGCTATGGTTTTCATGCTCAACAAAATTATCATACATTATACTTTCAAATTAATAATGCAAGCTGTTTACATACATCCTAAAAGTTATCAGAGTTACTACACATATTCTAAGTCGTGACAGTGGAGAAAAGTAGAAGTGGAATTCCTAAGTCACAGTTGAAAGTATCAATTATATTTATAGAAGATCAGTCCTACTTCCAATCACCAAGCCAACAAGAATTGAAAACCAACTGGTCAGCATATGCCTGTGCAGATGGAAAAAGAATGCAACTGTCTTTAAATTCTCTAAAAGAGCTGAGTGGGGAGCCTTCTGGTCACTGTGGTCCAGCCTATCATTATGCGTGCAATGAGAGTCTTTGATGAGTTCCTTCTTCCATGAATAATACATATTTCAAGGACAGATTCAGAAAACCATCTATCTTTGCTCCTGAAAGAACAACGAGTGAGCAAGCACATCAATGCATCACCTGCTAACCAGAGAGCAGGGTGGAGATCCCATCCCTGAGTTGGAAATTGAGGCAACTTGCAAAATTCTAGGTGTTTGTAAGTTGAAATTCCTCCGCAGTTTATCTCCTGGAGAACCAGGAAACAAGCCACAATAAAATAAATAACTAAATAACTTCTCCCTCCTCATAACCCCCAACTCCATGGTGAATATGAGCAATCCCACTGAGGAGAGTCCTCAGTGGAATGGGGGCAGGGAGGAAGGAAATGATGGTGCTAACACATGATGTGTCCATACAAATTTTCTACTTAATAATAAAAAAATCCTCCCCCTCATTTGGGTTTCAACAATAAAGTTATAAGGGAGATCTGATTATTTCTTTATAAAGCATTATTAAACACAGGGGCTTGTCTATTTTGGAAGATCTAACATTTACAAGTATTCCACAATGCCAAACATATTTGAAAATATTCACATTATGTGAGTCATGAAAAGAGGAGAAAACTTTTATCTCCTCAGTGTAGTTTGAAATTGTTTTTGCACTTTGAGTGATAAAAAGATTTTAAAGATGAGTAACTCAGGGTAGGTACAACTGAGTTTTTCATGAAGGTTTGTCCTGAAATGATCTTATGTTTTCTTCATACCGTAATGAACTTGAAGGCTGTGGTTGCGCTGTGTCCCGTGCCCCCAGACCCCTGCTCTCAGCACTACGACAGGCTAGGTCTGTCTTCCCGTAACAGCGCAGTTCTCCAGCCACTGCTGACAGTGTTGAGAGGAGAAGGTAGAGCGGGGCTGTGGTGATTCACAGGACTCGGCCCACACATCTTATTACGAGTTCACCTGGGATTCTTGGCCATTTATGCCAAATAGAAATGGAGTAATTAAGATACGTAGAGAGAAAAGCAAACTCCAGAGTGTAGAGTGGTCCTTTTCATGGTCTCTCTCTCTTTCTCCAGACAGGCTCTGCTATACAGCCCAGGCTTATTTCAAACTAAGCTCCTCTGCCTCAGCCTCTCACACTTGGGCTAAAAAGCATGTGCTACTGTGCTTAGTTTTTATAGGTCATCTTAAATCCATGTGCTCTGTTTCCATCATCAAAAACATTACAAAACCAATTCAGAGGCATGTATGCATATAGCATTTGAAGCATGAGGAATAAGAAATCTTTTTAAGAATTTCAAAATCATAACAGTTGTGTGTGTCGACTCTAGAAAGATAATCTAGCAATTAATTTATATGCTGCAACAGTAGTACCAATGAATTCCAACTGTTATTTTCTTGCTAAAGTCTACACAATTATTTAAATGACATTGTAATTTATATTGCATGAGTTGTCTATGGGACACTATATCAGTTTCATAACCAGAAAATTTTCTGGCATGTTATACATAATGTGTACTAAAGAAATTTTTTTGTGAAGAAATCTAAAAGGATGTATTTTATTAAGGCTTGATTTGCATAAGTTATCATTCCTTAATATGGTTTTGAATCCATATTTTTAATTCAATAAATTCTTTGATTCAAACTACCACATTTATCAATCTGTGTTTGTGTAGATTTTTTTGGTGCATAACTTTATGTTAGAAACTCCTTGACTGTTTTTCTCCTGAATCAGAAATTAATGTTACCTCTAAGGCTGAGAGAACTGAAAGTGAGTGCTACTTCTACCTACACGAGAAATGCACATCTTAATCTAGATGGGCATCTTTCTAAACCATAACTTAGCCTATCAATGGGAAGAAACTTCATGTGAATTTTTAACACTAAAAAATATATTCAGGCTGGCCATGGTGGCACATGCCTTTAATCCCAGAACTCAGGAGGCAGAGGTAGGAGGATCGCCCTGACTTTGAGGCCACCCTGAGACTATAGTGAATTCCAGGTCAGTCTTCACTAGAGTAAAACCCTACCTTGAACGCCCCCACCTCCAGAGGTATATATATCCAGCAACTATTTGCATATGAATATATGCATAATTCTTAATATTTTATGAAATTATTTAATTAATTACTTTATAAATGCATGCAACTTTTATTACTTAAATTCTAAAAATGTATGTAAAACCAGAAAACTTACTTTCAATGAAGACAACTTAAGCCTCAAATTTTTATTAAGACTATGTGATGGGAGTAGAGAAAACTTAAGGAACAAAATCTAAGCTGAAAAATATTTATCCATGATACTTTTCAAATGTGAGCATACACAAAAGAAAATGTCAATATCTTATGAAAATGTACTAAGTGTCTATACAATTTAGGGATGTATTTGGTGCTTTAAGTACACTTAGTTTCACTTAGTAACACTGAAGAACTAGGGAAAACAATGTTATACATAAGGTCAAGTAATGGATATTTATAATCAAACCTAAGTTTTCTATCCGAAAAATAAAAGTTAAAGCAGTGATTTAGAAGATCAAATTCTAGTATGAGAGCAGATATGTCTGCAATCATACAGGAAACAGCATAATTGGATAGGTGATAGTTTTTATCCAAACATGCTTGCTTTATTTGAAACGTTCTTTTAAAATTTTACCATTAAATGCAGGCACAATGTATTTCATCATTAAAGTGTTTTAGGGTTTTAATCTTAATAAGGAAAAGCAAATATTTGGTAGGACATGTTTGGAAGAAAGCATTTGGTCTATTATAAAAGTTTCTTAGAAATCTCTGAAGAGCTGAGTACAATGAAACTAGGGCGATGCATATATTCTCAGTTACTCTTTAAAAAAAAAAAAACCTGTAAAAGTGACTATAGTGGCATGTTCTGACACGTTCTTTTCATAAACCGAACCCTGTTAGTGACAGCAGAACAGATTGTGTGCATCTGCTGGGAACGAGCCAGATGACAGCGGAAAAACGCACATGGATACCTTGGCACAGCAAGTAAAAAATGGAGGAAAAAAAAGACCTGGAAGAGAAAGTGCTCAACTTTAATTGAAACATTCTTTCCAACATGATGAACACCGTCCAACCACCTCTTACTGTAGCCTGTCAATTTTACACATAAGAATGTGTTTTAAAAGGGTCCTTTGTAAATTAGGGCTGTTTTGTCCTCTCCTAGCATTAAATATTGACTCGAGTTTTAGATTATTTCTTCAAATTATGGCAAATGTAATAAGCATGAGGGTAGAAAAAGACGCCAATCCACTCTACCACAGTCTGGTACAAGAACACTCAACTTCTAAAAGCTCTTTCAGGTTCGAGTCAAAATTTAAAAAGCTTGGGTTAAGTTTTCAAATTATGTGGGCATTATGCTGCCAAGTGCCAAGGATGCTACAATTCAGAGATTCTGCAAATGTGCCTATTGTCAATGGCGTTTGCGCTCAGCAGTGTTAGGATGCTTTATTTGATGCTGGCCATTCACAGTATTGTTTAAACAGTTGGCTCAATAGTGGAAGAGAGTTCCGTACATAAAAACAACTGTGTCTCTATAAATCATATCTGATAATTCTCTTGGATGCTTTGATTACAATGAAAACTTATTCTATACAGTATACAATGCAAAATTTAAACTGGAAACGAAGTTGTTTAATAGATTAGTAGTCTGACTAAAGCAGCTGCAGTCAAAAAAAAAAAAAAAATCCTGGTGATTAACTGCCATTTTCCAGTAATCATAACCCTGGAAAGGGCTAGTAAGTAGGGGGAGGGGGTTGCAGATGGGAATAATTCTCTAAGCCCATTGCCTTCAAGGGCTCCATCATCTTCATGCAGACTTATTATTATTATTATTATTTTTAAATTAAAGCTTTTAGAAGCGCCCTTGATTGCAGTGTTGGGAGCTGTCCATGCTGTTTTACCACAGGGAAGTCCACTGTGCAAGTATTCCTTGTGCTGAGCACTCTTTTATGCAATCATTACAACAAGGGCGGAGAAGGGAGCTGAACTGCAAGGTGCACACCAGAGGGTCACTATTCAGAAGCATGAGGACGAGTTAAAGCGCACATAACACCCCAGGTTGTGTAAACCGGGCAGTTCTCACCAACATCACCTGTCCTACAAAATAAGATATTTTTTGAGAAATTGAGTGAATATCAAAAGCTGAATTTTAAAAGTGGTAAACAGTCTCTGACACCAGAAATGTTATAATTTTTGTCCACATGTTACTTAAATGTGTTCATATGGAACGCCAAAAGCTATAATCCTAGATAAAATCCCACATTTTCTGTGCTTTATATTTTTTCTAATAAGAACAGAAATGCCCAAATTAGTTCATATTTTGATTCTTTCAATGTAAATAAATTACAGTTATAACTAACAACCCCTCAAATTTGAAAACAAGGATCATAGGAATTCATGTTTTTTTATTTATGTTTTTAACTGTTCAAATACAAGTGGACTTTACTTTGTGAATACATACAGCTCATCCATGTACCAGCAGATGAGCACTACAGACTATCTATCCCACACAAGGGCGCCTGTGAAGGAACACAAAGATGAGTAAAATAACAGTTATTTTCATAAATTAATTTCATCTTCATGGATAATTAAAACTGTGTTAACATACAAAAAAATCCTCTAGAACCTTACAGAAGATAATTTTACAATTTGATATTCATTAAACATTTTCTACAAACTGAAATTTTATTGAAACTATTATGTTTATGCAATAATCTGTGTTGAATTCAAAACTTGCAATAAATGACATTTTAAAGTCATGGGTGAAATTATTTTGTTTCCTGGATTCCATTTTGATTCTAAAAATAACATCTGATCTGCAAAAGGTTTTTTTTTTTATTTTCTTGGAGAAAGAAATATTGTACTTAGTCATCATTTGAACTGACCTAACAGAACATCAGAATTAGAGATTTGCCCTGAAAGTGACTCAATATTAATGGTCTGAAAGTATTACTAAAAGAAAGTGTTCAAAATAATTACCCCACCATGAATTTCTAAGTGATAATCATTAGTAAGACATAAAATTATTAAAATATAGTGTTATACTAAGTTAATGACTGCTGAACATTTATTAAATGCCTGCATCAGGTCTGCATAAAGTACTCAATTTCACAAAACTCCAAGAGATGTATACTGGCATCCCATTTTATAGATGCTTGAGTTGAGGTTTTCTAGAGGTCAGCCCATCAAAGACTGCAAAGCAGAAAATGGCAGACTGGCTTTGTGAAACCAGGATTTCACTATTGTTCTAAACAGTTATTTCTACAGTTCAGGCACATTCATGTAATAGCATATATGGGCCATCAGGCACCTGCAAGTGTGTGGGGGGGGCATAAGCTCTGAAACTCTGTGCTTGCTTAAATCATCTTCTCTTTGTGATTTATCTCCATCCCCTCCCATGATCTCTGCTCTGTCCACCATAACCCCCCATCTCATAAGTACAAACACACACACACACACACACACAGGTTGAAGTTTGAGCCAAACAGTTCATAGAACATCATGAAAGCTAAAGTTTGGTTCAACTTGCCCGTGTGTTCCACCACGTGAGAGTTCATGAAGCTGTGCATTTTCCTGAAGATGTAGCACCCCCTGACTTGAAAGCATCAGTAGCTCCTGACAAGGACACAATCCTGTAGACTTTGTTCTTTCAAGATTAACCCTACGAGGCATCTCTAGTGCAAGGAGGTAAGTTACACCTGAAACAATTCTGTGATCACACATTTGTAGTCCATACAAGTTAATAGCTCCTCAATGTCAAATGCATATGATTTGTAACAATAAAGGGAGATTAGACAGTGGATAAACAAACAAGAAGAAAAACTGAAGAAGAAAAGAATGAGATGAAGAATTCTTTGACTTTTTTCTACAGCTATAAAATGAAATAAAATGGGGTGTGGATTGCATGGTGCCCCCTCTCACTCAAGAAAATCACACAGAAGTACCACTGCCAATAGAAGAAATTTTGCCCAACAGGCTATAGGAAAACCAACACTGGGTAGCAAACAACTCATGTAGCCCTTTGGAAATCTGCTCATGTCATTAAGGAAATTTCTTTTTTGGTTTATGTAAGGGGAAAATATTAAAATGTGAAAGAAAAACAGTCAACATTATTATTTCCTTAACCCTAACCTATGCCAATTTTAAATGGGCTTCCAGTAAATTAAACAATAAACACATACATACTGCATTTAGTCCAGGTTTGTCAGCCTTCGTTTAGTGAAGGAAGATAATCCATATGGAATTAGGTCTGGATTTATACCTTATTTGACAGTTACAAAAGAAAGGTGAAAAAAAATCTACTTTCTAAATCACATAAACTTTTACTAAAAGACCACCCAACTACTTAGTAAGTCTCCTCAAATATAAGTGGAAATCAGGCACCTTAAAGAAGCTACTGGCTAATAGTTTAAGATTTCTAAAATTATGAATATAGAAATACCTACTAAATAAACATAGAGGAGACTCATGTTTCAGTCAGGCATAGTTTTATATTATTCAATACCAAGATACTTTGTTTTCTATTTCAAATTTCTATGCAGTGCACATGCTTAACAATTAAAAGTTGACAACAGGTCAAAAATATGTATCAAGAGGTTATGATATAAATTTACTTACAGTATTCCAAAAATAAAGAAATATTTCAAATTGAAACATTGTTGCAAAAGTTTAGAAAGATTTTAATAGAATGGACACAATTAAAAATAAATATTAAAACTTGTTGATTTCTGCAGATTTTAGTATATGTACTTAAGTTTGGTAGCTTTTCTTTTTTGCCAAAGGTCTTTGAAAGGAAGCCAAATTTGGAGCACTTGCTAACCACACCTATTAAAAGAATAAGACACTGATAAAATTCTTATGAACTGCCTTTTATATATCTAAAGGCCTGTGCTAAACACTTGGTGGGGAAAAAAGAAAACATTTATACTCACAGAAAAAATAGTTGCATGACATTTAAGCAAAACAAAAATCATCTTCCTTATCTATTTTAAAGAAAAATCAAGCTATATTTAACTGTGGGTGTGATTTTGTAAATGTTATATAAGCAATTAATAATTGGTTTATTATATTACTGACTAAAGTAAGACTTACACCCTGTTCGTACATGTTAAATCAATAATTCAGTTTAAAAATAAAATTGGAACAAATATTTATTATGTAGCAACACTTTCTCCTGAAGGGTCCCATTTAATACATTTCCAAGGGAGAAAGCTAGTTTTAGAAAGGTGTGCTGGCAATAATCAGACTGAACCTCACACAAAGGAGAACTCTGGCTGAAGAGAACTGTGGTAGCTGGAAATTATTCTTTAAATAGGATTTTTAAAATAACAACTACAAAACCCTCATACTGGTAACAGTTGGAAATGTAACTGATAATTAAAAGCTACTTTTAAACAATTTCTTACTTTGTATTTCCCCAAGAACTGTATGAGTTTTCAGACCACAGCTTCAAATGCATTGAACGTTTGTGCAGATATTCACAAATCAATTGATTATACTTGGCTGTAATCACATTTCTTATGGCATACCTTTCACATAAAGAAGATAAACGAAGTTTGAAAAGTCAAGCCTGCATTTTCTGCCTTTATACGTTGTATGCTAACCTAATAATTATTAAAATTGTGAATGTTTATCAATGAAAATTACCACAGTGCCATGCATTGTAGTGGGGCCCTACTGTTTCCTGAGATAAGGACCTCAAACTACCCTCCATGTTAATTTGCATCATGAAATGATCTCACATATCTGGAATATAATGCACCAGCTTCACTGTAAAGAAACTGTTATAATTTCTTTGTAAAACAGCAGCCAAAAAGTACTCACAGTTATCTGATTGGGCCTACGGGGTACACTGCAGGTAGGGGTGGAGAGGTGGTCTCATTTTCTATCTTATGCCTATTGTTTTACACATTCGAAGCTGCTTAAATGAGAATAAAAACATACTGAATCAACTTTGCACTTAACGTCGTCGTGATTTAAGAGGTCGAATTTTCAAGTTAAGGAAGGGAAGCATTATGCCTTTCCTGTCCCAAAGCTGCTGCTCAGGAAGAAGGCCCTCTGGTCCTCCGCCACTCAGGGATGGGAGCGGGGGCGCGGGGGTCAGGAACGTTTCTTAGGGCTGAAATCACTCTAAGGCATAAGTAGGGAAGTTCATGAGGTGGCGCTGTACCCCGTATCTGGTCTACAGCCGGGGAGTTTTCATTTTATAGCTCTGTTGCCAGTACCTGCCCTGCGCACTCAAGAACAAAAACGCATCACAGATCGACTTCACAAACTGTGGATATTACAAAGAAATAAAACTGTTTATTTGTCCTTCTTTATCCACAGCGTAATTACTGTGTTGTTTTTTTTTAAGAGTGAAAACTACAGTAACTTGAGAGTTTTTTTTTCTTCTCTTTTTAATCTCCTCAAACTACCTTCCCACAAAGCCATTTAAGTTAAATGGTACATTTACAGACTAACCTACATGAAGGATCTAACATAAAATATCTGCTTAGACACATACATTCCATTCCTATACAAAAATTTGTGGCAATTTTTAAAAAATATAGGACCATTATATTCTTTAAAAATGTGTTCTTCTGGGTGTGTGCTCATTCATTAAAGAGATCTTTGACTGCACTTAGGTAATTGGTCCTATAAAGCCTTACCTGTGTGACAATGAGTACTAAAAATAAAATACTCCAGTGAATATTTCCGTCAAATAATCACATCTTCAAGAGTATATTTAAAAAAATACCAGTCCTGATGTTGCTATAAGCAACAGCACCAGCTTTCTATATGCAGAATATATATGTATGTATGTATGTATGTATGTATATATATATATATATATATATATATATATCCATACATATATGTACATAAGCATATATGTGTATGTATATATCTTACAGAAGTCAGCAGTTAATGAAGAGGAAAAAGGACAAGTCAAGTTGATTAAACTTGGTGAATTTCCTTACATCTCAATTTATTTATGTTAGTAAATAATTTTCTAATTTTGCAAAGATAAGCATATCTAATCCAAAGCTGTCAATCAATACCTAGAGCTTGGTGAAGGAATACATTTTCTTGCTATCATTTTTGCCTTGCTTAGAAAAATTGCACACATGAACAGAACATGTGTAGTTTCTAGCTATTTATTTTTAACCTGCACATTCTCTCAAAGGACAGTATCCACTGTTTTTCTAATCCAATGTACTGGAGTTTCATCGTATCCAAGAACAGCTTGTCTGAGGTCTTCGTGAGCATCTTATCAAACACAAGATATAGGAGGAACATCAGAGCACATGCAGGATGGGGCCTGGAACAAGCAGGTTCTCACTAGAGACTGTTCACACAGCTCGCCACCTCCAGCCTCCGAAAACGAGTTCCAGGCTCTTTTCTTAAATCACCACCTAAAGGCTTACACTGTCATTCTACATGAATTGCAAACACATGCAGAATGAACAACATTGCTCCAACCACTTCTAATCTGAAGCATTAAGAATTAATAAAGTCCCTGTCATGTGTACATTATTCAAGAGTAATGATTCCTACAGAAATCTACGTATCATAAGTTTACTGCCTGTATTAACTATATTGTCACCAATTTCCTCTGCAACATCTTCAAAAGATTGTCTTTATTTATACTCTGAAATTTATTTGCCCTGGTCACATTTAAAAAATCAATGAATAGATTTGAGTTCTGCAATAAGATAGCAATATATAGCAAATACATTATAGTGATAAAGATGCTATCATATTGTCAGCTGCAGCTAAACCTTGGGTTTATGTAACAAGTAACACAACATTTTCACCCTTACTAGGGATATATTTATTCTTTGTGCAGTGAAAATAACATCAGATAAATTTAAGATAATGCTTTCTCTCTGTATATGTACATATACATAAACATATGCATATATATTGGATTATTGTTTCTACAATCTTAAATTTTATAATATTATTCTTTGTCATAGGATATTATTTTCTTCATACAAAAAAACAATTAGCATGGGAAAATTAAGGCTATCTATATATTCTTAAAATAGGGGGGCATGTTAGGGAATATATTCTTTAATTATCCTTTATTTCTTTATGCCTATTACTACACCCAAAATGAAAGTTACCAAAATTGTTGGAGTACATTTTTAGCTGTGCACATGAACATTAAAATTGGTAAGATTACAAAACTATTATAGACCCTTTTCATTCTGATTGTTGGACAGTTTACCATGAGTTGTTTTCTGAAAAATAAAATAAAATAAATCCTAATGGTTTCCTCTGCTCACTAATTACAGCAGACCATACAAATTATTTTCTTTCTCATGAAAGTTTTCTCTAACACACTGCATTTTTGCTTCAATTCTCCAAGGGAAGAAATGTGGATTTGGTGGGAAAGGCCCACCCCTTTCTACATGTCTGCTTCCTTGAACTAAAGGAACACACCCCCTTACATTCTTTGAAATGTGTCCAAGAAGTACAGAATCACAAAAGCAGTGTATTATTGACGAAAATAGAGGATAAATTCAGTGGCAGTCAAATATTGTTACTATGCTTTGTGTTTTAATCAGAGAAATAAATGATAAACACATATGTAAAAGAGCAAACTACGTTCAGGTCTAATATTTGTATTTTGATACTCTGGACATTGTGTTAGGGAAGAAACTCATGAATGATTGTGTGTGTTTATGACTTGAGGAACCATCCAGGAAGGGGGCAGAAAATGTGACAAGTTTTTGAACACATCTCTCAACTTTAAGAACAGTTAGGGAGCCACTGCCCTCTTATAACTGTAATAAAGAAAATTGTTCCAAAAGTAAATTATCCGTCTTCCTAAGGTGAATTAGAGAGCTGCTCGAAATTGCAGACATGCAAAAGAGCCAGGTCTCTGCTTCCCATTCTAAGGACAGCACACTTGCACTCTACAGCTGGTGACCCCTAGCTTCTACTTCAGTACCCGATCTGGCTCATGAGAGGCTACACTCTCATGATCATCCCGAGACAAGCTTTTCTCTTGTTGTTGTTTTGGTATTTTCTAATGAGGCAACGCCCTCTATATTTATGGAAAAATGCGTACTTATCTTTATTGTTTTCAACTTCTACATAAAAATTTACAAGTGTACAGACAAAAATTGATACCTCTTTTGCGATAGCTTAGTGTTTAAATGCAACTGTGAGTCTTCGCTATTTTTCTTTTTTTTTTCATTGGGCATTCAAAGATGAACTCGGCTGTGTGACCTCTAGGCCCACAAAATGGAAGCTGTGCTATTTTGCCTATTATTTTTCACTTGGAATAATAATGAGTAAAAATGGAAAACATATAAATTGAAACTAAAGGTAATAAACTTCTTAAAACTTAGTAAAATGTTGTTATGGTCAAAGAGAACCTGCATGTGCCACAAACCCACACAGAAGAAACACTGAAATTTCCTCTTATTATAATGATACTCAGAAAATTAAAAACATAAATACTAATTTTATGCATCACAGAAGATGTAGGCAATGAAAATGCAATGTTTACATTTATGGGTGACTCAGTATTTTATTGTATGAGACACTAGGAGGCATCAGTTGGGTGAAAAAGGACTTCAATTTTAGAAGCAAGAAATTACTGAAGAGTTGGATGTATAAGAAGTTAGTTTGCAAAATGTTATTATGTGAATCAAAACTTTATTCTCTGAAATAAACACTCAAGCCATATTTTTTTGTCATAAATTTTTTCTTATATAACATTCATGAGGATATATATATATAAATATACATATGTGTGTGTGTGTGTGTATGTGTGTGTTATATGTTGCATATTAATTAAACACCTACTCAGAAGTGTTTCAAATGTGTGGGTTCATAACTATGTAATTACACATTCTGATGAAGAATTACTGGGTAGCAGAGCAACATAATGAATATTGACTACTATACATTTTCTGCCCAATTACTCAATACCATGAAGATGTTTTATTCTGTGGCAAATTTTGCTCTGTACTCTTTACAACACTTCTGAAAAGGTTTGCTGCATATAAGCCTTATTCTGACAGCAAATTCATATAAACAGACAACTTGATGTCTGGTTCATAAAAAAGTGATAGAACTTAAAATTTAAGCAGTGCAGAAGCTCATAAAAAGGTATATTTTCTGTTACTGCACTATAAAAAAAAAGCCTATTATTTGAAAACTGAGTTTGCACTGTTTGAATGGCCCTTCATGCAGATGAAGCAACAGGGCTGTGGCATACTGATCTAGCAATCATTGGAACCAGTGTGTCTTACCCTTCCTCAACAATCGGCTTTTATCTTTGTCTTATCAGACTAGCACGTGAACTGTGTAATCTGCCTTTTGTGAGGTGCACAGACTGTTGCTGCTCTGGGTTTGGTGAATGGCTTCTGTAATCTGGTTTGATTTCGTAAAGGTGACAGATCTCAAGGGAGAGAAGAGTCACACTTTACTGAGGCAGGAATGTCCATGTGCCCATGAGATTAAGCTGCATGCTGAGCACTAGAATCAGAGTCATCTCTTCTCCCCCAATGACATACTCTCTAAGGATCAGGTACCAAAGCCCTTTACTGTACCCAGCCCATCGCACTACGTGTAAAAGGAACACACACATCTTTGTGCCTAGACTGTCACATTATGTGAAAAAGAGACATAAACATCTTTGTAAGTTTTAGATATTACCTGGAAAACATTTTTCTCAGATTTGCTCTTAGAAGAAAAGCAGAACTTTACTAATACTCTTTTCATAGTCACTTTGTGAACCTTAATTGTATATTAAGTTCCTTTATGTTGCCTAGGTCATGTCCTAAAACCTATGGTTCTCTTTTTAACAAGCAGTCACTTTTTTTTCATGTAGTGCAAATATTGCTGCAAAGACATATTCCCATTTTTGTCACTTTCTGAGACTTCATAGACTGGAAACATACTGTACTTAGAGTTGGGAAATAAAACCACAAAATACACTATAATAAACAGAAGTAAGTCTAAAAAGACAATGTTACATATGTCAAGGAGTTATTTAGTACAGTTCTCTATAAAAGAAATGGAAATTTGATGAATAATGTATTAGAAAGGTATGGCTATGTATTCATGCAATTTATTGATTCAGTAAGGTAAGGGCCAAGGAAAGAAATTAACAGATATCAAAAACAATAGAACCCAATATTTTTGCAGATTTTATTTTCAAAACCTTAGAGAGTCACTTTCCTACTGGAATGAGACATTTCTTTAAACATTTGCAAAATAAACCTGTTTACAAAGAAACACAGAGGCAAGGTGCAGCAAGTCTCTGTGACTTTTCTTAGAGCTGCTCTGTTTCTAGTCAGAAAAGTTAACATCTGTGATTGCATACTTTGAAAATATAACTAACTCTGCAAAGGTGGAAAATCAGTGTTTACTGATTTTATGTGTTCATTTGTTACTGAAACCAATACCAACAATATTCATATTTAATAAGTAATATACTTTAATATTATCTTTCAATATGCATGACAACAAAGATATAAATAGTAAAATACTGTTTTTATGGAGTCTGAAAAAATATGCTAAACTTTCCCAAGCTGTGGGAATTTATACAAACCGTAGGTTTTTCTAAACTTTAGAATAATTTAAACCAAAGATAACTGCCAATTGTTGCCCCCTTAACGTGACTAGGAAATCAGATTTTGAATTAAAAAAAATTAAGTGTATTTTGATGAACGCTGTTAGAATTGACTGAAGGGTCGGACACATGGTTAAATGTACTTTCCTACAAAAAGAAAAATACTCATTGATTTAAGAGATGTTTGTTTCCTCTTGAGATAGGAAATCAGATAGGAACATCTTTTACCTTTTAAATTATGAATCCATTTATTTTAGAACGATTTTTCAACTTAATAAGTAGTGTTATTCCTCTACTGGCAGACAATATGACTGAATGGGTTATCTTTGACTGAATCCTTAGGAAAACAAACAAAAAATACCACTTGTGCCCTACTGATACATAGAGGACATTTTTTTAAAGGCTAACCCAAACTGACATTATTATTATTATTTTTTAGTTTAAGAGACATTTTAGTTTTACACTAGAGATTGCTCATGTATGCAAAGGTACAATCACAAAGTATGGTTCACAGGTGGCCACATCTCTATGTCCTAGCCAGTGTCTATGGAATTGGAGTCATAATCCATATAAACATCTTTGCTCTGAAACCACAATTAGACTGCAAGGTGCCAGTGAAAAGGAGTCCAAGCACTTTGCTCTTGTTTCTCCGGATGGCCCTATAGAGATGGCTGGAGTTCCCTTTACAGCACTCAGAACACATGTGCAGTGCAGCCACTGAGCATTTCCCAAGACAGTTACTATTAGAGTTAGTATGAGATTAACAATAGGAACATGCACTTGTGTCAAAGCAGTCCTCCACTGAGGACTGGCTGAAAAACTGGTGGATACTGACTCTACTCACACTGTCAGAATTTGCATATAAAGTGTTTTATACAAAAGACATCCATTCCTAAAATGTGAAGAAGTAAGCATTTCATGAAGAATAGCTACTCGACCTAGCACAGTGAGAAAAGATTCAGATATAAATTTTCCATTAAGAACACCCTTGTTCTGGGAAGGAAATAGCATGAGCATTACATTTAAATACTTGCATAACATGCAGTGGTACAATAAACAATGTCCCTACGTTTACATCCTTCTTTTATGCCCAACTTTGTCATTTAGTTTGGTAACTTTCATCCAAGGGCCAAACAGAAGGCAACTGAAGTGACTTAACCTTGTTTGTTTTTAAATAACTTCTGATGTGACTTGATCTAAACAAGTGCACATGCTTAAATCCAAACATGGATTGAGAACTGTGTATGGACTAACACGGCCAGGGTCCTACTTTTTTGTCCCCACCAATGAAGGAGCTCTCGACCGGCCAGCACTTGGGTGAGGGAGGGAGATAGATGCACGAAGGTAGACTGACAGCCAGGCTGTAGCTTCAACTAATCCAGAGAATTAGTGGCTCAGAATCGTAACCCTGGGCACATCAGTCTTTGAGGAGACTCCTGGGAACATCCTTCAACGCTGAACTAACTGCTGAATCTCAAGGCATCTACTCAAGGTCACGGAAGAGTCTGAGAAATGCTAAAATCCACCCTGCTCCCGCACTCTCCTCCTATCTCACATGCTAATGACGCGAACTAACTTCATGAAACTTTAAACACACTGGAGTGACAGAACCGAGTCAGGAGTGATTTCAATGACTGATGGTAAACGGATACGACCATCTTCAAAAGTTACTTTCAGCCACACATAAGGAAATCATGGAATCGTAGGAAAAGAATGCTTCCATCAAGCCTCAACTTCAGCCTTCAGAAAAAGGGTGCAGAGATAGACCCAAGCTGTGCAATGTACTGGTGTGCATTTCAGACAATACCCAGGCTATTTCTATTTCTAATTTTTTTCTTTTTTTTTTTTCCTTGAGAAATATCAGAGGTACTTACATGAAGGAAGACCCGACCAGATAAGTCCTTGGGATAAATATGTTTTTTCCTTTCTTAAGAGAGAGGGAGAGGAAAAAAAAAAAAACAAAAACAAACAAACAAAAAAAAAACCAACAATAATCTTTACTTCGTCCAGCCTCGAAGCGCTTCTCCACCTGATTCAAACCTGCAGTCACGGCGGCGGCGACCCACACAGAATCTTCAAAGTCAATCCAATAGCAGCCCGAAGAAGATGTCTGGGTGTACGCGTGTGCTCAAGTGTCTGTGACTGCGAGCCGGGAGCTGCAGACGGTGTGTACGTGTGTGCGCGCGCCGGGGGAGCGCGCGGGGGCAGGCGCGCGCGGGCCCGCGCATCCGCGCGCCCCGGAGCCGCTCGGAAGAGGAGGAGGAGGAGGAGGAGGAAGGAGGAGGAAGGGGAGGAGGTGGACAGGAGGAGGAGAAAGTGGCTCTGGGCGGCCGGTGGGATTAAAAGTAACCAGACTCGTCCAGAAAACTGCGTCCAGGAAGGAAGGGACAGGAGACGTATTGTGGTGGGGGGTGGTGGCGGTGGTAAGGAGAGCAGCTACAGCCTTTGAAACATCGCGTAAGAAAATAATAAAAAAAAATTAAAAAAAAGAAAGAAAGACAGAAAGAAAGAAAGGCGAGGAGGGTGGAGAGGAGGGGCGAGGAGGATGCTCGGGAGCCGGGAGGGGCGGCCGGGCGGCACGGAGCCCGCGGGGCCGGGGTTCGGAACCACCAGGGGCGCCCCCCGTGCCGGGCTCCTCCTTCCCCCTCTTCCCGAGCCCCCCGATTTGGCGTGGTGCTCGCTCGCCTTTCTCGGGGCGCTGCCTTCTCCTCGGCGCGCCTCGCCCGCCGCCACCCCCAAAGCCTCGCGCTCTCCTGGGCGCGAGCTGGGGAAATCATCAGTTTCACTCTCGCAAAAGGGGGGCGGGACCAGACCTCGGAGCATTTTTTAATAAAACAAACAGACAGCAGCTCCCTGCTCACCCCTCCAGTCTCAACTAGATTGATAAATTACTCCACTACACTACTTTAATTATGTATATGGTATGCAGAATAAATCACTGAACATCAGTACCTCAATCAAGCACTTTTAAATGATAATTGCATCTTGGTGAATCAATCTTTCCATGCCTGACATTTTGCTAATTTTAGTTTTTTTTTTTTTCTTTCTCTCTCTCTCTCTCTCTCTCTCTCTTTTTTTTCCTTTTTACCGTGGGGGTAATGGCACATGCCATGCGCAAACCTAATGACAATTCTTTATCGCACGGAAGGGAGACGGCGGCGCGCCGAGCTCCGCGGCGGCCCGCGCCTCTGCAGAGCCCGGGCTGGGGAGCCGCGAGCCTCCCGCCCGCCCGCCGCGCGCGCACTCCCGGGGGAGGCTGCCAGCCAGCCAGCCAGCCAGCAGGAAAGTCCTTCTAAAGTCGGGATCTTCCCTCTGACCAATAGGAGAGCGACCCTAATAGCTGCTCTGGTGACTCCCTCCTCCCCCTTCTTGCAAACGCGTTAGCCACTTCGTTCTCACCGCGGTCCGCGCGCGCCTCCGTCTCTCGCGCGGAAAAGCCGCGGTCCGGGATGGCCCGCACTCCCGCCTCCCCAGCCCAGCCCAAGCGCTAGACAGTGGGCCGCAAGGGTCCTTGAATGTTATAATAAAATAACCACCAGTACTTGAAATCTCGGCTTCATCACGGCGGTGGTGATGGTGGGGGGCGAGGATAAACTTTATAATCAGTTTGGAAATATTTTCCGAGGCGAATTGCCCCTTCTTCCTCCCTCACCCCTACTCTATCTCTTCCACACCTTACTGGACTTCATCCAGGTCATTAACATGTAAACCAAACCAAGTTCCCAAATGCATTAGTCTACCCTAGCCGATAGCGGGTGAATTCACTTATCCTGAAGGCTCTCGGCAGCACAGGAAGCAGAAATAGAGACAGATAAGGAAAGAGACTCATGTGAGGGTTTAAGCATGCTAGACAGTTTTCCGTAGCAAAAGTGTGTGTGTGTGTGTGTGTGTGTGTGTGTGTGTGTGTGTGTACATCCCATATTTAGGAAAAGCCACTGGGGATGAGGACCTTCCTGCCCTAGGCAGTTACACCACACACACCCCAAAGCCAAAGATAAAACATCAGCTGGTACACAAATCATAAAAAAGACAAGATTGTATGGAACTAAAGATTGAATAAAACATAAATATTCAAAACATATTTCTTTTAATATTGTGAGGAGGAAGAGAAAGTTCACAGGGGATCCTCACAATGAATGCAAAAGAGCAGACAACAGCAGTATATGAAAATATCCAGCTAATTAAAGACATTTCCTCACTTAAAACAATGCCTTTCAGCCCTCTGTGTTTACCCCGATGACTAGCTGCGTTTCCTGTTCAGTGGCTCAGTATGCTTTAGGAGACTATTTTAATGCAGGAGGCCAGTGTGGCTCAGAAAGTCTCCTGCCCCTTGTGGGGCTATTTGAAGTTGCTGTCTTCTCTCAGAAGAATGAAGGTAGCAAGATACTTTCATAGGCAAGGACAATTACAGCCGAGCAGTCTGCAAGATTGTGACTCATCACTATTGTGACGATTAGTAGCGAGCAGGTCACTTATTACAGGGAAGCATGGCAAACTGTCATGAACCAGAAGCCATGTAAAGAACTTCTTTTTTGTGTGTGTGGCAGATCACTACCTATAATAGCTTATGTTTGTCTTTCACAGGAAGAGCGTTACTGCTGTGAGTTCATGGTAATGCGGGAAAGAGCATCTGCATCAGGTTTGCATTCAAAGTACCTCAAAAGATCCAAGTGTTTAAAGATGCATAGTCATGTTGAATACTAAGGTGTGATCATGTTTTCTTAAGGTTCACAAAATCCCTGACAGAGTAAATTATCTGATTTACTGTCACAATGCTTGAAATTAATGCAATGAGTTATAACGGCCTATTTACATAGGTAAATGGACATAGCCAATGTGTGGATTTCAACCATGCTGTGTTTGATGAATTACAGAGGGTATTTCTATTTACCACAGTGGACTTCATGTGTAAGTTTATTTTCTCTTACAAAGAAACTTTTTAACCTTTTCACATTTTAAAGAAGTATTCATTATACATTTACAGAATTTAAAATATTTAATAAATATTATAAAATCTATAATTATCAATGATAGTGCAAGCATTCAAAAGTATGTACAACCCCACATTAAGCACAATTTGAAAATTATTTAGATCTAAAATATATTGCAGTTGGCTTTTTAAATATGATTTTCCCCTCAGCAAACTGGTTTCTTAATTATGTGTGACCTAAGTTAGTACTGGCATTAATTTCACTCCCATTTAAGCCTTTGGAATTGAAGTGGAACAGAGTGAAATATACAGTAGACAATTATCTGAGCTTTAAGATATTCAGTAGCAAGCCATGTAATGGTTAATTCAGAAAGTGCTTTGTATTCTCCTGTAAAAGACTCCTGACTTTTATTTACTTGTTTATTTATTCATTATTTATCTACCTACTTAAATTTACCCAAGCCCTACCTATTCTTGGTACATAATCGTACTTGGAAAGTAGCAGAATGTTTTCTTGTGCAGCGAAGAGCTTGTCCTATATATTAGGAGTCCTGTTCAAGATTTGTACCTGGGGATGTGGCCTGGTGGCAGAGCTCAAGGCCTTTGCTTTGGGTTTGAGCTCTGGTTTGCTTATGTGTTTATGTGAGTTCTCCAATTTATCTCAGCAATATGCACTTTTGAAAAGAATATCCTTTAAGTTATTGGAAGCTAGAAGTCTATCCAGTTAGATAAAAGGTGAGTTTTCTGTAAGGGAAAAAAAAAAATGATGTCTGGGTTACTATTAAACCAACTGTGTGCATGTCTAATTATCAAATATTCATTTCATTATTATAAGTGCTTTATTTTAAATGTAAATACACATTTTTCCTCTTAAAAAAAAACTTGGTGAGCAGTGCATATATTTACAAAGCCAAAAAAGTTGCAGAGTGCTTGGTGATTGGTGACTCAAGTCTAGAGAAAGCTAATATTCCAGTTTCTGTCTCACCAGCTAACTCCACCCTCTTCTCTTCTCTACCTCCCTACATTACAGCCACAGTATAAGAAAGCCCTGTGCACTGGGCCTGCCTGCTTTTAAGCTTGGCCCACGCTGAGTGTAGCTCTTGAAGTGAGCTTTAAAAAATTATTTTAAGTGAGCTGGGGCGGTTGCCACAGCAACCCACCCTGAGATGAAGAAAGGCTATAGATTAATCTACCCCTCAAGAATATTCAAGTGCATAGTATTTGCTCTTCAGCCAGAATACTTTCAACACAAACATGATAATTGAATGTGGAAGTTCAGAAAAAAATATAAAAGCATAGGAAGATACACATTCCACAGCATGGGACACACTTCAAACATTCTGTAGTTGCACTTTAGATGACATACATAACTTTCCACGAGGTGGTTCGGTTGTGTGGACACTTGCAAAGGTAGGCCTTGAAAGATGCTGTGAGCTTTAAGCAAAATGGCACAGGACTGCTGATGATATAATGAATGCAACAGTTATTTAAGTCCATCACTGTGATACAAGGCAACACCACAGATACCTTGAGGACAAAGACACTGGTAGCTTTCATGTATGATAAGTTGACAGGGGACACAGATGTGGTCACTCACCATGTACACTTTTCACTGCCAGTCATCTGCCTTCCATTCTTTACTTCATCTTCATAGAGGTTACTTCACAGTTTGCAACTTTACTATGGCACCTTAAAATGTGGGAAAATATATAAAAATATAAAGTTAACTTTTTTTTTAAAAGGGGGCATTAAGGTACATTTAAATCAATTTTGAAAAGTTCCAGGGTAACGTGATTTTAAACCAAAGCAATGTATATTCAAGAGAAAAGAATAAAATGGTCAACTATGATCATGCTTATTTATCATTGTGAAAAGAAAGAGTGCCACACATCTAAATTTCAAAAGTCACCAGGTACAGCTTTAGTTTAAACAGCTTATACAGAATATAGACTAACTCGATTAGGAATTTACACCATTCGGAAGATGTAAGTACATCAAGGGGAGGTTTAATATTATTTTTTTATCACATATATAACATTCACATATTTACCTTTATTTTGTACCTTTAATTTTTATGTCTGATAAAGAACTATAAGGACAAAAAGTCAAATCCATCATTTCGAAAGCTAATAAAACTTGTCAAATTGGGATATATTTGCCATTCTACCTAAGTTGCTGAAAAGGCTTATTTTATGCATTGCCTAAAGGCTGATTTAAAATACTTTGGGATTAATGATGTGGGTTCAGTAATGTTTATGAATTCTATTATTAATAATACCTTAACCTTCCAAGCAGTGTTTGACTGTATGGAGTACAGACAAATGCTCTGTGTTCTACTCTGTGTCAGACTAGCTTGGGTACACAAACGAATCTCTTCTTGGCTTCAGAACGAGACTAGTCCCAGAAAGAGAACTAACCTTGAAACACCAGACCACAAGGGGCAATATCCACTTTCCCATTTACACTATCAGGGGGACTTTGCATAGTGAAGAGCCATTTAGAAAACCTATTCATTTGAGCTGCTGTCCATAAGATTTATTTTTATTATGTTGTGCCAGAGTTAGAAATGAAGAATGCGGGCCATTTTGGTTTTAGGGGTTATGTTAACTGAACCCGTCTTTTAAGCACAGGTCCACAGTGAGTTAGTCTGTAAGCTTAATATCTTAGGCAGTGTCCAGTTTTCTGGGCCAATCCCTTTTCTACAAGATCTGCTTGGGTTTAAAGTCTATTCTTAAGTGAGAATCATGGTATGCATCTCCCAAGGCCTTATCGACCTTATGCCTAAAAGATATGTTAAGGCTTTAAGTAAAGCCATTACAAATCAGGACATATTTCCTCTTTTTTTTTTTTTTCCTACCAGTAAGTCCAAATAAGGCTTGGTCGGTAATTTGCTTACAAGTGTTAATGATTCAAACATATCCACGTAGCCAAACGTAAAGGGCCTTTACGTTCACTTACAAACTTGTTAAGTGCTTACTGGAACATTGGTTCTATTCCATTTCTTGAAATATCACTGAAAGCTTATATTTAAGGAATGGATATTCACACTTCCCCTTTTAACCATTTCCTTTAGATACCTTACCATGTCTGTGCCCTTTCATTTTGGAAGACTTTACCAGGGAATGGGGTAGTAATGTGTGCTTAAAAGTCTCCACTGGCATTTTGGTGCTGGTTTCTTTTGTTGGGGAAGCAGAGGGCCACGGGATCAGGGCGCAGGGCCCCTTAAGACCCTGGTTTCTGCAGCTAGCTGAGGTGAGGTATTGATCGTAGGCAGCGGCCATCCCTCCGGATGATTTGCGTGCCAAGTGGATTGGTGCGGGCTGGGCGGACTTGCAGGGCGCAACAGTCGCATCGCCACCCAATTACTGCCGGTCCTCCCCTCCAGCACGGCTTTCAGCACCTAGGCACTCTCTCCCCAAGAAGATTGCTACTTCCTCCCACCCACTTTTCTCCCAGCGGATGGGATGCAGCTGAGGGGGCGGGGACTCTTTCCCGGCGAGTTTCTAGAGCTCCGAGGAAGCTAGTAGGGGTGAGTGCGCCAGCCACGTGCGTGCGCCACGGGGAGGAGGAGGCGGGCTCGGGCCTCCCGCGGACCCGCTGGGCCTGGGCGCGCCCAAGGGGTGGCCACGCTGTCTTGGCGCGGGACAGGAAGGGGTGTGTCGGCCTGCTTCGGGTTGGGGAGGAAGGAAGGGATGTCATGGCTTGGTTGGGTGGGTGTTGGGGGGGGGGGTGGCAGGGAGAAATCGGTGGCGTGCTGATCAAGAGGGCGCGTGGTGGGCTCTGGGCAATGAACGAGGGCGCAGCGGCAGTGGGTGGGCTCTGGCATCACTCGGCAGTGGTGCTAGTGATTCCCCCCCCCCCCACCATGCCCGCCCCACCCCGCGTGGCCTGGTTTTAGGATCCTAGGAGTATTTGTCCCACGTTAAGTCAAAATTGGTCCCAAAGAGCTGAAGATGAGCTCTGCAGGACCTGGGTAACCCCCGGGGCCGAGGAAAATGACCTTACCCACACCCACAGCGCACAAAGCGCTGGCACGCGGTCCGCGGCTGCGGCGGCGCGGAGGGCAGGACGCGCGCTGAGCATGTTTGCAATCCTGGGCGGGCAGCCGGCTGCGGCCCGTCTGACCACCGCCCTGTCCTGGGACGTGCACGGTTCTTTCTTACCTAACTGATCAATACGAAAGGACAAGGGCTCAGAACTGGATTTAAAGCCTAAGCCTTGGGGATCAACAGAATTATCTTCAAAATCTAAAATCTAACCACTAAGTCTAGTAGTTAAGTTGTCTATGGTAATGTGCAGCTCTACAAAGTAGAAAGACAAGTGCGCTCCTGGGGAGAATTCCCAACAAACCAAACCGTTTGTTAACAGGCAAAGACAGTGGCCGGGCGGGGCTGGCGGGGGTGGGGTTGTTCCACTGGGAAATGTAGACTCCAGTGAGGTGGTTTGCCTGTTATTTGCAGCAAGTCTGGTGGAAAGAACAGTGTTACAAAGGGCATTGTGTGTGTGTGTGTGGCATACCACTGTATCTACCAAAAGTGTAAAACCACTATGTCCCATTGATGCTGAAAGCCTCAATTTTCACCAGTCTGGTCCCTACTATCCACTTGGAGCTATGTAAATTATGTGGGATTGGATAAAAAGAAAAGTCCATTTCCCCATTCACGCTATCCTTATCTCAAGTGCTTGGCAGCCAGACATGGGCAGTGGCTGCTTTTAGATGGGGAGATAGTGAATGCTCTGCCATCACTGCAGCATTGCATGCTGGGATCCCTGCTGTGGTATTTAAAGTTAGGATATTAGTTAAAATAGTATATAGTTTTCGAACAGCCTCCAGTTCTATTTGTGATGGTAACGTTGAAAGTTTTAGTCTGAATTTTAGGAGCTTGTTATTGCAAAGAATTCTGGGAAACACCTCACCCAATTTTCACTTAAAAAAAAAACAAAAAAACAAAAAACAAAACCAGGGACAACAAACACAAAGAAGTTAAGTAAATCCCCCAGAGTCACGCTATAAATCTGAAATGATTAGATTCTCTGATAGGACCCAGTGTATTTCTCAGAACCTAGGCCACCTTACCTAGGTTGGCTAGGCTAACTGACTCTAAAGAAAAGTGACTTGTCAGATTTTAGGCAAGCTGATCCTTTACAAGAGGAACACACTGCTAAGTGTTCATCCACAGGGAAAGCTGTGTAATAAAAAGTAAGGTGCACAGGGAATAATGCTGTCTCCCAAACCTAAAATGTGTGATTGATAGCATCAGACAGTCATATCAGATCTTTGCACAAAGAACAATTGTGCTATTATATTGTATTTACTTGTGCTTAAAAATTCTGAGGAACTAGCCTTCTCCTTTTATAGTTTTCATTTTCTTTTCTTTTTTTTTTGCTATGCACTATACTTTTAAAATAAGAGCTAAAAGGTAGCATCAAAGTTAGGGAAGAAAGATGTTATTTAAAGTAGGAATGTCTAGCAAAGCAGTCTTAAAATTAGATAAGATATATCATCAGATACATCGATGATGATGTGAGTAGCATGAAATTTGACCAGAAGTCTTAACAATGTGAACAAAACTAAATTAAAAGTAATTTATGAGAACTAGAAAGAAACATATGCATTATGGAGTTTTAGGTCAAGCAAAACGTTTCTAACTTCAGTCAGTAGTTAAGATTTTTTTTGCCGTAATTTTTGTTCTACATTTATTATTATTTGAGGGTGAAATGTTAATATTAATTATGTTATGGTAATTAACCCTTAGTGATGACATTTTAGTTTTCACATAAGAGTATTCATGAATTATAAATACTGTTTAAAATTGTAACACTAGTCTTTTGATATTGGACTTCTGAAAGGATCTACATTTGAATGATCATATTGATTTATCAGTTGTATGTGATAGAAAGGATTCTTCTCATACTATCTGAAATCCAAATGCCTAGGAGGAAATGTTTGTCTACCATGAGCTTTCAGACAAGGCAAGGCCTTAGCCTCTCCATAGCTGATTAATGAAAATGCTGGTGGAACTTGGAAGAGTCTGTGTTATCAAAAGCCACTTGGCACTATCACAGAGTAACTGCGATTATTCACATTTTGCCTTTTCCCAGGAATCAGTAATAACCTCATCTATAAAATGTGGAACACAGTGTGATATGCTCAAAACACTGGTAGGAGTTTGAAATGAGCTCTTCAACATATACCTGCACATATACCACAGGACTGTGAAAGTGATGAACTTTAGTAAAAGTCCTTCTTAATATTGTGGGAATAATTTCCACTTCTGTACCATTAACTTCCCTGTTCATTCATATTGTGGCTTTCAAAGCAGAAGAAAGTAGGTCATCAGGGAAGATGGGAATCAATTCAGAACGAGAACTCTCCTTAACTTTTACCTTTGAAAAAGTGGAATGCTCTTTGACTTAAACTTCTACAACTTAATGGTCAGGAAGCCTTTCTTTTCACATGCAGGGAGCCTCCAGGCTACATTCAGTCTCCATCGCTATATGGTTCCTTCTGCTTGTGAGCAGTTGCTGAGAAGGCACTTGGAAACTCCAAGCCCATCCTCTTTTCACCCCATTTGACCTTTGGAATGCAGTTGTCAGCCAAGAAGACATTGATATCCTCAGTCTCCTGCTAGCTTGAATTCTTGAGGGCATTGCCTGCTCAGATTGTCTCCTGATGTCATTCCAAATGTCTGATGGCCATCTATGGCAACTGGGCTGGGCACAGGCTTCCTGGGAAGGGGGAGCCCATGGAATGCCTAATGCAGGGTTCTGTTCGAGAGACCCGGAAACAGATTTCTGCTGGATGTGTGATCAGCGTCACTGCTGTGTCTAAGGAACTGTACCACTTGAAAAACGAAAGCCATCGTCACCTTTGCAATTTTTTTGTTTTAATAAAGTCTTATGTGGGATGTTAATATTTCCTATTGATTTCATGATGGCAACAACTGTATTTTACAGGAAAAAATAACAGATTAAGAACATTAATAAAACTTTTACATGTGGCAATTATACTATCAATTCTTTTTTAATTGTTAAATTTATTTTTATTAGATATGGACATGCTTAGTACACAAACAACACATGTTGGTACCATCCTTTCCCTCATCCCTGCCCCTTTTCCAAGGAGGCCTTCCTCGTTGGGGATGCAGGTCAACCCCATGGGGATTGTGGGTCGTGCATTGTGGGGGCAGCAGTCAGTTATGGGGGAGAGGCAATGTCTCTGTGCAAAATGTCCCAACTTGTGGCTCTAACAATCTTTCCACCCCTCTTCTGCAAAATTCCCTGAGCCATGTTGGGTTATACTATCAATTCATATTAAGAACATTCAGTGAAGACAACAGTCTAGAAAGAAAAAGGGAGCTATGACAAGATGTATTTTGTTCCTCTTTTTAGGTAATTTCCCAAATGGTTCTAATTTATATGGGAACTTACCTTACAATATTTATAACATAAAATTTTAAATCAAATGGAATATTATATTTATTTTTTAAGAAGGAAAGAAATAGCATGAATAAATTTTTGTGCTTCCAAAATATAATAATATTTAAAAAATAAGGGTTTTCATCATTCTAATTTTCTAGGAAGAAGGAAAATTAGTTTTCATTGTTTTGGATGAGGTTTTCCTAAATCATTTTAGAAAAAGGGAGAATAATAAGCAAAATGCAAAAATTTCAACTTGAATCCATGATTAAAAGCAGTTTGTTTTACCAGCATATTTATTGAGCTAAAACCCAAAAGGGTTGATTTCCTATGGACTGTGATTTATCTTACTAAACTTACACTTGAGTCTTACCAAATCAATACAGTTTTAATTTTAATGTAATATTTAGAGCAAATATGCAAAATAATGCTGTCTTCTTAGAGTGGGCATGAAAATATGTAGGTCAAAGTGGTTGACATTTCATGGCCACTCTCCCTTTTGCAGACACTGTATTAATTGCTCAATGAACTTTATCCAAGCAATTTTCTCTTAGACAAATACTTTTATTATTACCATTTTATAGACTTTTAAGAAGAAATGCGTAGAGAACTGACTTTACCTCTCTAGGAGCACATTGCTCATAAACACCAAAGAGCATGAGACAGATTTATTCATTTTCGAAACTGTTTTTTTAAAAAATTATATTGTTATTTATTTATTTGCAAACAGAAGAGGCAGAGAGGAACCAGACAGAAAAAAAAAAAAGGTGCACCATGGCATCTAGCTGCTGCAAATGAACTCCAGATGCATGTGCCCCTTTGTGCATCTGTATTTACATGGGTACTTGGGAATCAAATCTGGGTTGTTAGATTTTGTAGACAAGTGTTGCAAACACTCTGCTTTTAGCTGTCATATTTCCTTATTCTCAAACTTTTCCCAGCAGGATATAATCTCATCAGTCCATTTTACTCTCTACTAGAAAAATGTTTCAGGAATCCATGCTGAGTTGCATGTTGTCTGATTCATGGTGGCTACTTCAGGAGGCGATTCACTCATTAGACTGATTTCTTTGCTCACGTCAGCTTTGAAATCTCCTGAGAAATTCACTACATGATCTTAAAAGCCATCTCATTGTTGTGGAATCATTATCGTTAAGGGTGAAAATTTTGCCAGAAGTAAATTCAAAACAAATTTCAGTGAACAAGATGGAAGCTAAGACTTAATATAAAACCTTACGTTGGTAATTGGATCATAAGCCCTTAAACTACAGATACAAATTGACAATTTCAAGCATCTCTCTGTTAGGACAGAACACTGGTATATAATACTTGTCAGAGACTGAAAACTTCTTTTATATTTTATTTTTATTTATTTGACAGAGAAAGAGGGGGAAGAAGGGAGGAGGGAGGAAGGGAAAGAGAGAGAGAGAAAGAGAGAGAGAGGGAGAGAATGGGCGCCAGGGCCTCCAGCCACTGCAAATGAACTCCGGATGTGAGTGCCCCCTTGTGCATCTGGCTAGTGTGGGTCCTGGGGAATTGAACATGGGTCCTTTGGCTTTGCAGACAAACACTTTAACAGCTAAACTATCCCTCCAGCCCTGAAAACTTTTTTAATGTCAAAGTCACTGATTATTGGTCATAGATTATGTAAGAAATACATAAGAGTCCTTTTAAAGAGTGTGCAAGAGACCAAGATGACAGATTAATCAGACACTGGATTAGAATCTAAGATCAGTCTTAGTGAACACTTATCCTTAATTTTGTAATTTTTTTGTCTTTGTAAAATAGGGAAGCAGGCTGGACTCACCCATGCTGAGCATTTTCCCGGTAGAAGGATATGAAATAGTAGCTCTGTAATGAGTGAGTGTTGTGTTGTAGAATATTTTCAATAAATTATCACATTTTAAAATTTCACTTTCACATGCTATCTATATTCATTAAAAACATCTGACTTACTTAATACTTTAGAAGATGTTTTATTTTCTATCAGCTTTCATACTTCAGTTTTTATTTTATGATAAAGTATATGATACAAAGTCATTTTCCATTTTGGAGGGGGTCATAGATTAAATTATTTTTGTCAGTGTTCCAGAGAAAATTTACTGTGTTCATATTGGATTTTATTAGATTTATGAAAGAAATTATATATCCATTCGTTTAAAATAATGTTTCACAGTTGGTTGTATGTATGTATGTAGTATGTATGTATGTGTATATGTAGTGTGTATGTATGTGTATAAATATATATATATATATTTACTATCTCAGGTATCTTCTAAATTGCTTGCTGATTGCATAAACTCACATTTAAATTTAGAGAACCTGAGCATAAAAGCATAGGATTAGTGACTTTTTTCTTTTTTAATAAGGTCCAACTTTCTGGCTCCGCCTGAGTCGGTGAGCTCACCTGTGTAGCAGAGCAAGCTTTGCGAAGTGGCTGAGGTTGTCTTCTCCATGCGTCCTTCCCTGCACCCTTGCCCTTGTTTGACCTTGCCTTTCTCCACTCACCCTGTAGCAATCTTAAAAATCAATGATAGCTCCTTAATGAGCGCCTCCATTTCCTCCTGGCCTTCCACTGATGTGACTGACTTACCAGGCCTTTTCATTCTCAAGGCCTCAGCTGTCTCATGGATTATGTCCTGTCAGAGAAAGTCCCACTTCTGCCTTATCCGGGACACACTATCAGACTAGTGTTACCCCTTCAAGTGAATCTTTTCCTTTTTTTCTAACTTTCCTGAAAAAGAGTTGGTAGTGTCAAGGAGTTTCCACTGCAGTCCATAAATCCCCTGCTGGGTTTCAAGAGGGGCTTTTAAGAAGGCCTCTTAGCCCTGTTCAAGTCTCGCCCACTGCCAGCCTTGGAACTGTGCTCCGGGAGGGGAAGTGCAGGCCAGCGCCGGGAGCCTGGTCCTTGTGGGAGGAAGAAATGTCGAGGCTCTGCTCTGGGAGACACTGGGATTGGAGGATGAGCTGTCAGTCGGTTAAACGTGGCTGGACTCCCTGACAGTCTTCTACATGTCTGTTCCTGCTTCTGCCTTTTCTCCATTTTCTTTTTGCACACGAGTCACACACTTGGATGTTTCTTTTGCCGTAGATTCGGTGTTGTCCCTCAAAGTGTGTGCACTCTTTATTGTCATTAAAAGCCACCAGAGGTGAAATTGGCGATCATCCTGCAAGGTCTTGAAAAGGCCTGTGAGGCCTCAGAGCAAGTACTGCCTCTTGGGTAAAGGGAAGAACATTGGGGAATGGTTTAGGGTTTGAGGGCAAAGTTTGTTCTGCCTTCTTTACAAAGCCATAAACAGATTATTTTCCTATGCCAAAAGGCTAGGCATGTCCACAAATTCAATACTTTCCAACTTTATACAGCCTTACACATACAAAAGCAGACTATCAATATATGAGGGAATGCAGTTTGTAGTAATTGCCTCTCTGAAGAGGTTCAGGAATGAGAAACCTTAATTTTAAGAAAAATATTTTGAATAATGCATAACATCCTACAACTTTGTACTTCCTTTTAACCCTTTTAGCTGTAGCTAAGTTGTTAACTGATACTTTCCATCTTCACTTTTCTCTCCCTCCTTCCTGGCTTTCTTATTTTCTGTTTCATCCCTTCCATTTTAACTATAAATTTCTTATCAGTTGTCACATCAGTAAAGTCCCTTCCCCCAACTAGTATTAAAAATCAGGTTTATTTTTTACTATGTAAACTTAGCTTTTTTTTTTTTGTAATTTTTGCTTTGGAACTATAGTAACTACTGCTAATATTTTTCTACTTATTGCAATCATTTCACAATATAATGTGGACCAAAGGAGCTTATTTCTAAACAATTGATAATATGTGCTACAGATAATACACTCATAGAGTTTCTAAGATCATTTTTGTTATTAATCACTCTACTCTTTGATTACAATGATGATTAATTCATGGTGAACAAAGCCTGTGCTCATGTCACATGGTATCTGTGAAAGATTTATGTGCATCTGCCTACACCCTTGCCGAGCTCCGAGGTTCTGGTCTCGGTAGCCCATGGCTATAAAATAACTTACCCACAGGAGAATAAAGCTGGTGGTTTCCCTCACATTAAAACTAGGCTATAACCTCCTAACCTCTCCAGATCACTGGTGATTAATTGAGTATCCTAAAAGCGGGTGAGTGTGTACACATGCATGCATCTCACAATAAGTACTGTCTGTGCTTTTTTTTTTTTCTTTCTAAAGTGGCTTCCATGACGAGTCCATTCCGACCATCTTAACATTTTTCAAATTACTGGTTAGTGCCTTAAGCTAGCATAAGACTTATGAATGTGATTTGGACTTCACTAATATTGGGTGATATTTATCATTTGCCAATCTAAGTAAGATAATGTGAATGAGCCGCTTAAGCACAACATACTGGATATACTGGATAATACACAACGGAAACAAAAATAATCTTTATACATTTATCCACGCTTCCTTTGTTCTCTCAGGATGTGGAGTCACTAAGTGTGAGTATTCTGGATGCTGTAGAATATAACAGCTGATGTTTAACTTGAGGCTTTAAGGGATATGAAAACACCACAGTTTAGCACAATGTCTCAACATCAGCAAGGGTAACATTTTAAAATAAGCCTCTTTTTATTTTATTTATTAGAGGAATAGAGATGAGAGACAGAGAGAGAGAGAGAGAGACAGAGAGAGAGAGAGAGAGAGAGAGAGAGAGAGAGAATGGGCATGCCAGGACCTCTAGCCACTACAAAGGAACTCCAGACACATGTGCCACCACGTGCATCTGGCTTACATGGGTTCTGTGGACTGTATCCTGGGTCCTTAAGCTTTGCAAGCAAGCACCTTAATCGTTAAGCCATCTCTCTAGCCCAAGAATAATTTTTTTTTTCAAGGTAGGGTATCACTCTTTCTCAGGCTGTCATGGAATTCACTATGTAGTCTCAGGGTGGCCTTGAACTCCTGGTGATCCTCCTACCTCTGCCACCTCAGTGCTGGGATTAAAGGCAGGTACCACCTCGCCCAGTAAGAATATATAAGAATAATCTTTTAAAATATAGCTGTATGGGCTAATCTTGAACTTGCTTAGCTGCAATATCAAAATTCTGCATTTTAATGTTTACACATTTACTTGTTTGAAATGGGGTATATAGCTTCTACTGACCTAAAACTCACCATGTAAGCCAGGCTGGCCTTGAACTCACAGAGATCCACCCACTTCTACCTCTTACCTTCTGGGACTGTAGGTATAGGATTGTCTGATCTATGAGTCTGCATTTTGAAAGTCCTCACAGAAGTTCAGTGTGGTGGAACATGCCTGTAATCTTAGTATTTGAGAGACTGGGGCAGGAGAATTACCTGGAGTTTGAGGCCAAACATGTCTAAGTAGCCTGATTAGGTCTCAAAAACCCAGTAAGGAAATAAAAACATAAAGGCTAATTTGGGTGCATTTAACCTACATTTTGTGACATGCTTCTGTCTTCCAGTAAGGATATATTTAATATCCATCAAGCCATTCTAATGCTATCACTTTTCCTTTTCTCTATTTCTCATTCCTATTCTTTCAGGTAATCAAAATGGTAAGAGTTGGAGGTCAAAATGAAGTAAAACATGACATTATCTGGTTTGCTTCTACCTGTAAACCAGAAAGTCATAATAACAAAACCCTTGCCACATTGACAATTACCAAATTAGAAAACTGACATGCAAGATAGAGACTGAACTCACTTATTATTATATTTTTTGTACAATTCTTCCTCTTATCTGAGAGGCGATTTTTATCTTTTCTTGCGCAGAGTCTGTTCTTTGGCTCCTGCTACCTCAGCAAGACCTGTGAGGTGAGCATCTGATGAAGGGGCATCTAGCCACCATGGGTGATGAAAGACCCCAGGCACTTGTGTGGGTTGGTGACTGCCAGCTTCGGTATGAGCCTAGACTCCCAGCAAACAATTACTAGTTGCTTGAGTGATATGGAACCACAGGAAAGGGAGCTTCAAGCAATACAAATGTTGCTGGTGACCTTGGAAACTAGCACTAGACAGAGTTCCTAGCAATCATAAAGAGCCTTCACCTCATTGTCACCTCCAACAATAGGCTAGTCCATAGTCCCAACCCTTCAACCTCCTCATATCTGACTTCTGTCATTAACCCTTCATGAGTCCAGGTTTGCCTCATCCTTCAGAATCAGATAGGTTTAACACTCCTGTTTCTTACTGCAACTAGTTTTTGTTTTTTAAACCAAAGAATTCTCACATTGGCTTATAGCAGTTATGTATGATAAATATTTTGACTTATTTTTTTCTTCCATTTTATTAAACTAAACATTAAATATGCATTATATATTTCCAAATATATATTTGGTATCCAGATATGATGGGCTGTTTATAGCAATTGAGAAAGAGAGGACATGCCTTTACAAACTGGAACCCATCAATAGTTGTATAGATTCCTTTTGGGTCATCCTCACACAAAGCAGATAAAATATTCTTCACTGGAGTAATAAAATTTTCCTTCTTATGGTTTGTATACTATTAAACAAAGAGCCCCATCTATACAGTTGCCTTGCAGTGATTAAATGACTTGAATAAAAAATTACTTAGCAGTGAAAGAGAGCCAAGGATTCAGATCTTTCTATCTTGCTCAGGTGTTCTTTTGGCAATGAACATCAGGTGAAATATTTGTTATCCTTCCAAAGAGGACAAGGGACAGTTTGCTTTCCCTGTTGAGATCCAAGGGAATGATTGAACTTACTTTAACACATCGTGGTTTTGCATAATTTTCTTTGGCACCCTTATCTTTCACAAAAGGTAGAAGTGGCTATTACTTGTAACTGATTATTTTGCTTGCAATTAATTGTTATGCTTCTACTGCATGTTGTTAAATGGGTTCCCGATGAATGTCTAATGTTGATTTAACGTAATGGAATAAGCAAATACATTTGGAAATTTAGGTATATTTTAGTTGTTAAACAGTGTTTTTAAACATGGAACTATTGATAACTTTAGACCCATCCTTTGGAGGGAAACACTGGACCCAATTTCCTCTCATATTCCATGCTGGTGTTTCAAGCTTCCTCCTCCATTTTTGTCTTAGAGTTTTCATGTCTCAGTGTTGAAGCTCCACTTTCCCCCAGGCAAGTTCCACTCTAAAGCCCAGGTGTCCAGCATTATAATAAATTCGTTGAGATTCCAATCGTGGTAATTTTACCTTAGCAATTTTACTTAATTTCGTGCACTTATATTAATATAGGATTGTTGAATGGTAGGATTTCTGAACCTGTTAGGATACACATGTGGATGAGCCTTTGGGTTCCAGTGATGCTTGTTAAATCACACACACACACTCACACACAAAGCAAGTTAGTTTCTTCATGGGTGAGTCAGTTATGTGGACAGTTTAGTATACTCTACAAATGTTTACCATAAATACATGTAGTTTCAGAATACTCAATATTTTTCAACATGACCCAAGTTTTTATATTTTTATGTTCATTTGAGTTCTATATCCATCTTCTGAGTAATTGTATTATTATTTTAAAATTTCTGATATTTCACATATTTATGTAAATGTTTTCAGTTATTAAATCCATTTAAATGGTAGAGATTCTCAAAAAGCTTGTAATGGGTTTCAATGTGTGTATACTATTAATTTTTTAAAATTGTATTTCTTAATATAAATAGACAATTATGGAATAAGGTATTTATTGGTAACTGAAAAGGACTTGGAAGTGATGTAACTCACATAAATTTTCCATGTGATTCTTTTAACCTGGTTGTTTGTTCACATTTAAAGTTAGGGAAAAGCTAAAGGAAAAATATTGACTTTTATTGCGATATAAGCCCAAGTCTGCATCTATGTTGTCCCGTGAGAGGTACTGGGTTAGCTTTCTTTTCATTCTTCCATGTCATTTCTTTAAAATGAGAAGCTAAGCTCCATGCCCTCCTCCTGTGATTCTTACACAAGCCTGAAAGTCAATACAGTCCAAGGGTTCATGCATGCACCACTACCTGGACATTCAATATCTTTATGAACATAATGCATTACACACCCCTGAAAGCTCCTATATGGGAATTACCTCTTTGTGTGTGCGAACTGTGTATGGGTGTGTGAATGGGCGAGGGACAGAGGAGGACTGCTAGGCAGAAGGTTTGACCCCCTTTCACTTCCGCCAGTGTTGGTATCCCGCTGCGCAAACTTACTGGCATCAGGTATTATCAACAGGGATGAGTAATATGCAATTTTTGTCTTTACTAAGTTACATTTGGCCCAGGAACAGTTGACAGCTGTCTGTCAGGTGTCTGGTCAATGAGGAGATACACAGAAGCTGCCAAAATTTTTTTTTTTTCTTTAAATACCCACAAGCAAAAAGTTTTACTTGGAAACCATGCTGTAGTGACACTCGACAACTTATTGATCATTTCTAATTGCTAGGAGAATGAGTAGTTTCCCTATGAATATCCAAAGTGAATATAATATCTTCAAATGACTTTCCAGTGCAGCAGAATGATTAATTTCCCTACATTGAAAATAAACTAACTTTAGGGTATAAGGCTGTATTACAAATAATGTTTTAAATTCATACATTATAAAATTATAATTGAAATTGTAATGCAGGCTTGAGTTACTTTCAATTCAAGTCAAAATTTCTTCCAAGACTTCCTTAAACAACCTTTTCTGATACACTAAGTAAATTGACATAGGCAATTTTGTGACACAGAGTTAAAGATTTATTAGAAAGAACAAACATATAGCTGCCTGCTGAACAAGTATTATGGCTTCTAATTATTAAATGAAAACAACATTAAATTAGTACCTACAATTCATGGCACAATCAAAATGAGAAACTGTAGTTGTTTTGGTTACCTGAGCTCTATCTAACACATTTTCTAATAGGCTTTGTTACCCTTAAAAAAGACAAAAGTCATAGAAAACACTTTGGCAGATGTTTTCTGATTGCTTCTACGTTGTGTTTCTTAATAATGAAGAAGGTGATAATTTGCCCAACAGTAATGTACATGAAAACTTTTGAAGTAGAATTCTGAAGTTGACTTAGTAGTATATATTGCTAAATTTTGCAGTAATCATCTTAAAAAAACAAGTTTAGTGATTCTTTAAGATTATGGCATTTGACAGACTAGAACAATTATTAATTTGCATGGAATGCATTCTCATTCTTTAAGAAACTAATAAAGATAGATTAAAAATAACACAGTGAGTTTTGTCAGAGTCAGAATCAACAATGAAGTGTGGTAAAAAATGTGTGAAAATAGTATTTTGAATCACTGTGTGTTTAATTAAAATGTTATTTGATGGTCTGAAAAGTATTCAACATGTTATATTTTATAATAAAAGGGAGATTTTGGTTTTCACTTTTTAAAAATATGAGTTCATGAAAATGTTACCGAGACTGTATTTTGAAAATATTGGACTTTTAGTTGAATAGGTATCTGCTACTTTAAAAATCACAAGTATTTCATATTTTTAAAAAGAAATAAAAGCACATTGAATATACATATAAATTTTTGTACTATCCAACTATTTGATTTAAAAGTATTTTAGATAAGGCATCCATTAATAAAAAGTCATATCTTATATCTTCCCCTCTTTACAAATCTGTATTAAGCATGTAGATTGAAAAATTATTTATGGTACCACCAGGATAAAACAATTGCTTCATAATCTTAGTAATTTATATTTGTAGACACTTTTCTCTTCTTAAGTACCAATCCTACCCCCCACAGCCCAGAAAATTGATTTTAATGCATAATAATTTATAGCATTCTTGATCAATGTATGCTGTTGTGTCTTTTACATTCATTAGCCCATGTTGCTTGTGAATATGGAATTTGTTTATTAAAATGGTTTCATATGTTTACTATGTATAGTCTCTAGCTTTGAGTTGCTTACTTGTTTAAATAAATGTTTTCAATTTGCTATAATACAACAATTTGTAGAGAAATGCTGTGAAGCATAGTTAAAAGAATGAGGCCCTGAAATAGAATCAATTTTTAAAAATATGTCCTAACATGTGGTCTCATTTCTCCATCTTTTGCATTAATTAGAATCCTGTTCTGAAAAAATATTTTTGCCCAACTTTTGAATTCACAAAATAAAAATACCAAAATATTTAAATGTTCTAATTTTAGAAATCAATGATGTAAAAACATGCTTTAATACTCCATTGGTTGTCTATGTTAATGATTTTGTACTAAAAAAACTCTGACAAATAATAATCAAATGTTGCTATGTTTAATTATTATTCTGCTCATTTACATGTTTTAAAAAGGTATTAAATAAAGTTAATTCCACATTCTATAATCATATTCCTATAGCATGCGCAGATTTTAAAATAACAGCGCCTAGAATTTTTGAAAAGAACATGTATCATTTGATGGTTGATTTTAATGATTTATTTTAAAAATAAATTTTTATTCAGAAAAGATTACAACAATTAGATTAAAATGAAACTAAAATGCTGTTTGTTTAGCCTAATGTATTATGTGCAACTATTCATCCTTCTGACACTGAAGACAGTAATCAGAGACTAGTATGAAAAATATGAATTATTCTTGAAAATTCATTATTTTTACCCTCACATATGACTGTTGAATGGTTACAACTCTACTTCGTGTGGCAGGCAAACCCACTGTTGAGTTAGCTGGCTCTGATTCCAGTGGCCAGCTCAGGCCCCGTGAACGAGGTGCTTCAGCAGTGCCTCTTCTAAGGCAATCAAATCAACTTTTTTAAAAATTAAAAATATATATTTTGGCAATTGAAACTCACCAGTGCCTTTCTGCTTCTCCAGGAAGTTGTACCCGTCAGCACCTGCTGAGGGCTTTGTTGTCCAAACTCTGACAGGTAAAAAAAAAAAAAAAAAAAAAAAAAAAAAAAATCCCGTAGAATAAAGCCAGACCAGCTGGCTTTGGAAAGAAACCCCCCAGTTTGGGCTCTGATCGTCTCCTCTCCTTTTCTATGAGGACCAAGGCTTTGCCCCCTGGTCGTCCAGCGGTGAGGTGCGTGATGCCTCGGCACAAGTGTCTGGCAGGCCACGGTGCACCTGCTCATGTCACTCCGGAGTAAATTTAGCTGTAAAGGTATCGTTGACAACCAGACCTTTGTCAGCGCTGGCACGAGAACACAGACGCACTTTCTCACCCCAGCCCAGCCCACCCGAGCCCGCACACTGCTCAGTACCAGTGGAAAATATCCAATCGGAAGTCTATCCAAAAATCATTCCTTAAAAAAAAAATGAAATTGCTTTCATATGGTATAAAAAAAGTGAAGTTTCCTCATTTCACACAGGCTTTAAAATTACATTTCCAAGAATAATCTTGGAACAAGACAAGTTTTTGTTCAATTAATTGTGGCTGGAAACTTTTTTAATGGAAACACAGCACACACTTACTTCACTTCAGGTTATTAAATTGTGGGAAGCCCTGAAATCCGTTGCCATTCTTTGCTCTAGCTCATTTGTTCTTTTCCATCCAAAGAAATATTAGAAGGTTAAAGCCTATCACATAGGGGGGGGGATTAATCATGCTCCCAAAATTAGAAGCTGTGTTGTTCTGAGAGACTGAGTGTCAAAATTGGATGCTCATGGCTCCTCAACTACTGGGAGTCTAGGATGCCACTGGCATTTTAAATGGAAGCTCATGTCTGTGGAAATCCTTGGTGTTTAGGAGCTTGTTAAAGTGAGGATTCCTTACTCATTGGTTAAGGTAAGAACATTTATCATTTATGTGAATGTTTTAGATTAATTTCTGTATTGATGGTTAGAGAACACTTCTCTTCAAAGGAAAACAGAGACAAACAGCATGCATGAATTCATCTGACATAAATATAATCATCAAACTATAGAGGACTGTCTGTAGAGGGACATACTTAGCTAAGGCATTCCAAAGTACTGCTTGAATAATTCTTATTTCTTAAGTAAAATTGCAAAGAGTTGTTTAAAGTGTCTTTTCTACAATGTTATTGCTGTTTACCAGGGTTGGGTGTGATGAGGAAAAAGAAATCTGGGTCAAAATATATTTTTTTAAAAAAAGCTTTGTAAAATAAACAAGGTTCCTATTTACTTACTATGTATAAACAGCCTCTTACCAAGCCTCACATCTCTGCAGGGCACCACTTTCAGATAAAAACATAGACCTGAATGGCATCATCCAGTCTCCAAGGAAACCATGTAAGTACCTCTCTCACTGTGTACTTCTCTTATTCAGAGTTTAAAAGCTAGCTGAGTACTGAATAAGTAAGTGTTTTTATTTAATAATTATACGGGAGGTACTTTTTGGAGCTTGCTAAAAAGATGCAGGTTGTTGATTGTTATGTGCATCATAACAAAACCCTTGTGTTTTCATCATATTTCATAAAATTATGTGTTTAGTCCTGACCTCTCCATCAGTTCTCATTCTTATGTACAAAACCGCTATTCAAAGACTTAATGAATTGAGAGCTTCAAACTTTTCCAAGACCCACTAGTATCCTACAAACTGGGAATCAAAGGCCGCATGGCAGGACTAGTTATCTAGGTGTAAAAAAAAAAAAAAATCCTGAATTTAAAAATGAAAAAAAAGTCTTAATGTCTTATTGGTAAATGTTAATAGCAACTTATTGGCTTCAGACATACTTAAGGAGTAAACTAATGAATAGAAATGAGGTTATGTTTTTAACCTAGCAAAACATCTTGACAATAAGTAGAATCACTAATTTCTCACTGTATTTGCAGAAAGGGTTAGGATCTTAGTATCTTCCTCCATTTCTTCTTTTCTTCCCTTCTTTTCTCTTCCTTTCCTTTCCCCCCCACCCTTCCCTTCCCTTCCTTTCCCTTTCCCATCTCTCCTTCCCTCCCTCTCCCACAGTTAATTCATGTCTCTGTAGATAATGACAAGATACTAATATGTTTGGAGGAGCTATGCTATGAAATCTAACACAGAAGTTTAGTTTCTAAACAATGAACACATTGTTAGTCTGGAGAAAGATCCATTCATAAAATATTTGAAAAATACACGGAAATTTCTACTATTTTCTTTTTTTAAAATTTACAATGTGTTTTTAGAAATCAAATTATTTTCCATATGAAATAACTATAAATTATTATTTATGTACTTTTTCATGAAAATACTTAAAATTCAGAAATACTCAAGTAATTATAGAAACCTTTTTTTTTTGTCTTCCAGCTCAGTTATATAGTTTATGTAGTCTTTTAAATACAGATAAACATCTTTTTATCAAGGCTTCTATGGGTTACACTTAAATGTAATTGGCAAAGCCATGTGTTTTGGGAGTTTTTCATATTATTTTCAGTCATATGTTTCAATGGAGTAGTAAACACTTCTCGGCGCAGGTTCTCTCAATAAACTTCCACGGTAGGATGACCAGGGATCTTCATGTTCAATTGCAAACTAAGTGTAGGGAAATTTTAATTTTTTATATACAAGTACCAACTCACATTCTGTTTCGTTAATATTGTTTTAACTAATTTATTTGCTAGAAGAGAGAGAAAGAGAGCGAGTGAGCGAGCGAGAGAGAGACAGAGGACTCACTGGAGAATCTAGCCACTGCAAATGAACTCTGGACTCATGCACCACCATGTGCACCTGGTTTATGTGAGTTCTGGGGAGTCGAACCTAGGTCCTTAGGCTTTGTAGGCAAGTGCCTTAACCACTAATTCATCTCTTGAGAGCCCCACCCCCATCTTGCATTCTTTATGTATTTCTGTATTTTTTTTTATATATTCTACAAAATTCACCTTTCTGCCTTGAGCGAGAAGCAACTGGGGTTTAGGCTAAGGATGTTGTTGGATTCTTGGAAAGGCATAAGGATAACTGGACTTAAGAAAATGCTAAGCAGTTATTTTATGCTAAGTAGTTGAGGCCAAAAAGAGGGATCACTTGCTAGCTGCGGTTGAGCCATTGCTAAGGAGACTTTGAGGCAGAGAAGGGTTGGCAGAAACCTTTATAATTAAAGCAGTAATTGAGGGTGATACTGGCTAATATAACTTTCTTTAAGGAGGAAAAACAATCTTTTTAAAAATTTTTTTGTTTATTATTTATTTATTTCAGAGTGACAGAGAGAGAGAGAGAGAGAGAGAGAGAGAGAGAGAGAGAGAGGGAGGGAGAGAATGGGTGCGCCAGGGCCTCCAGCCACTGCAAACAAACTCCAGAGGCATGCACCCCCTTGTGCATCTGGCTAATGTGGGTCCTGGGGAATCGAGCCTCAAACCGGGGTCCTTAGGCTTCACAGTCAAGTGCTTAACCGCTAAGCCATCTCTCCAGCCTGGAAAAGCAGTCTTTTGAGATTCACTCATACTGGAAGGACAAGGGAAGCCAGCACTGCATTTCCCATAAGCATTGTTTAAGTTTGACACTTTGAAGCTCCTGTACCAATAGGAAAGTGAGTTTCTAGAAACATGCACACACCTGAGACTTGTCGTTCAGCAGGAGTGGCCTCTCCAATGTTGTGTGACAGAGATAGTGGAGATTTAGGTGACAATACAAATACGCTACGGCTGTGTTTGCTGACAGGGTAAACAGTAGCCATGTGTGGCTGGGCATTTGAAGTATGGCTAGTGCAACCGAGAAGCTGGAGTTTGCATTAATGTAACCTGATTAGGTGCGGTGATAGAGTCGGCATATATCATACGGCTACAAAGGTAGGCAATAGAGCTCTCGTCTACACCATTTAAATTGTGGAGAGATTGAGCTGTGCATAGACCCACTATCACTCAGCTGTATCTTCTCTGCATGCCACATACTATGTACCCCGTCTAAAGTAATGTCTGAGGAGTAAGTGTATCCCAACATTTACTTAGTTGTGTTGCAAAAGATATTATCCTGTGATTGACTAAATTTCAGAGTATTTTGCTTCCATCAGAAACTAAAGTACCTTTATTTTATTTTATTTTTTTTGGTTGTTTTTTTTTTTTTTTTTTTTTTAGGTAGGGTCTCACTCTAGGTCAGGCTGACCTGGAATTCACTGTGTAGTCTCAGGGTGGCCTTGAAGTCACAGCGATCCTCCTACCCCTGCCTCCCGAGTGCTGAGATTAAAGGCGTGTGCCACCACTCCGGCTTTAAAGTACCCTTTTGCAAACAATTTTGAATTATTTGCAATCTATCATTATCATTTTTTGTGTGCTTACTTAAGTATTCATATGGTCATTGTGGTATAATTTCTTTTAAAAATTTTTCCTAGAGATAAATGTCTTTAATATTGTTGATGGGAAGACATTATAGTATTGCTTTATAATCCAAGGGTCACAGCCTTAAAATGTCCATTGTGAGTAGCAGCGCATCGAGGACATACACTAATAGAAGTCCTGACTACAATAGTATTTGAGTTCAGTTACAATATGTGCCATGAATCCTTGCAAGTAATTTCAAATATGTAACCAACTTGCAGAGATGCTCACTAACTTCTTTCTTTCCTCTGCAGCCAACTCCACTTCCAAAGTTTGTATCTGGATTTAAATCTCCTCTGTGGCTTTTTCAAGCAGCCTGTGTGCATGCACTTTGGGACATATGACAGTAGCTCTATAGTAATGTGGGAACATAATAGGCAAAGTAGTTGCTAACTTATATTAAACATTTGAAACAGATTTTTAAAAAATTATTTTGCTTATTCATTTGAGAGAAAGAGAGAGGCAGATAGAGAGAGAATGGCCATGCCAGGGCCTCCAGCCTCAGCAAAGGAACTACAGAAGCTTGTGCCACTTTGTGCATCTGGCTTAAGTGGGTACAGGGAAATTGAACCTGGGTCCTTAGGCTTCACAGGCAAGTGCCTTAACTACCAAGCCATCTCTTCAGCCATGATACAGATTTCCATAAATTATTCAAGGGTTTACCAGCTTGGTATTCCTCCATTTGTATAGGAACTCTCTCTTTCTCTTCCCCCTCATATCCCCCCTTCCCCCCCCCCCCGGCCTAGAACCACTGCAAATGAACTCCAGATGCATGCACTAATTTGTGCATTTGGCTTAGGTGGGTCCTGGAGAATTAAACCAGGATCCTATGGCTTTGCAGGCAAATGCCTTAAATGCTAATCCATCTCTCCTGTCCCCCCACCTTCTCTTAAGCTTTGAATAAAAATTTCCTGTGCTTTATTTTAAAAAAGAATTTAAAAAATTCAACTTGTTTTTGAGTGCTTATTATTCATAGGATATTGAAGGAGAAGTTATAAAAATGTGTTTTAAGATGGGAGAGTTAGCATCTTTCCTTTCAGAAACTACATTAGTTGGGCTTGGTCATATCTTATAAACGGACAGGATTCGCACATTGAGAGAGACCTCTGTTTGTAAAACTTTTGAGCAAGGTACTCTGAATATCCCTCCATTTGTAAAACCACTAGATTCTGGATAAAGAACACTTTCTAGTGAATTATTTGACTTCAAAATATTTTCAAAACTCTCTATATAGTCTTTATCCTCTCCTTTAAATTAAAACCTAAAAAGTGTGAATTGAAAATGGAACTGTGAACAAGAAACAGGAAAGTTAAGAGTAACAAACCAGGGCAGGAGAGATGGCTCAGTGGTTAGCTTGCCAGCTAAGCCTACAGACCTGAGTTTTATTTCCTAGTACTCACATAAAGGCAGATGTGCAAAGCAGAGCATGCACCTGGAGTTTGCTGACAGCAGCTGGGGGCCCTGGTGTACCCATTCTCTCTGTCTCTGAAGGTCTTTGTGGGGCACGCCTTTAATCCCAGCACTCAAGACACAGAGGTAGGAGAATCACAGTGGGTTGGAGGCCAGCCTGAGACTACCTAGTGAATTCCAGATCAGCCTGGGCTCAAATAAGACCTTATCTCTGAAAAACAAACAAACAAACAAAACATAAAGAGTAGCAAAATGAATCATACAGTGGATAATAATATGTATCGTATTTTCAAGGAAACTGTTGGATAGCAGACATGCTCTCTTAAACCTGCCTTATTTATAACAACTATAGAGGATCCTAACCAACCACATTTATAGGCCAAACTTTTTTTTTAAAATATATTAATTTATTTGAGAGAGAGAGAAAGAGAAAGAAGAAATGGGCATGCCAGGGCCTCCAGCCACTACAAATGAGCTCCAGATGTGCTACCATGTGGGTCCTAGGGAATTGAACCCTGGTCCTTTGGGTATGCAAGCAAGAGCCTTAATTGCTAAGCCATCTCTCCAGCCCATTTTTTTAATATTAATTTTTATTTTATTTTTTAATATTTTATTTTTATTTATTTGACAGAAAAAGAGAGAGGGAGGGAGAGAGAGAGAGAGAGAGAGAGAGAGAGAGAGAGAGAGAGAGAGAGAAAATGGGCATACCTGACTCTCCAGTTACTGCAAATGAACTCCAGATGCATGCGTCCCCTTGTGCATCTGTCTAATGTGGGTCCTGGGGAACCAAACCTGCATCCTTTGGTTTTGCAGGCAAACACCTTAACCAGTAAGCCATCAATCCCTCCAGCCCCAATTTTTGTTTATTTTTATTTTTTGAGGTAGGGTCTCACTCTGGCCCAGGCTGACCTCCAATTCACTATGTAGTCTCAGGGTGGCCTCGAACTCACTGCGATCCTCCTACCACTGCCTTCCCAGTTCTGAGATTAAAGGTGTGAGCCACCACACTGGGCTCCAGCCCCAATTTTTATTTTATTTTAGTTTTAACAGGTTATTCTCTTTTATACCCTCACCCTAGCTCCTATTATCCTGGAGACCCTCCTCAGTGAGGTTGTGGTATTCAATGAAGGGTCATGAGGGCCTCAGTCTGTCCCTGTGAGGTGGTGGGGCACTGTGCCTCCTCCCCACTTTGTGGCTTTTACAATATTTCTGCCCCTCTTCTACAATGTTCCCTGAACCATGGCAGGTCTGCTGGAAGTCTGAAGTAGTGTTCTCTGTAGTATCTAGACTTCTGCCTTGGTAGGTTGTGTTTGTCAGGCTGGCAATATGAGCAGTATTCACGTTTTCTCTTCTGTAATTTCTCCTGGGCCATGGAAGAGGTGGTAGAGGTGGCCCAGCATATAATAGGCTACCTTCTTTTCTTATTGATGGATCATGTTTACCCTCAATTTTCTCTGCCACCTGTAAAATAATGCAGATTGCCCAAGCATGAGTGAGAGCAGCTTGGGTTAAAGGGGGTATGAAAATTTGAGCCTTTCATAATTTTTTATTTATTTTTATTTATTTATTTCTGTTTTCTTGATGTGTAAGCCCACTCTTCCAGAGAGCAGTGGGAGCTTCTCTCTAGAGTCTATGAGTTTCCTGACAATGGGATTCTGACTTGGTTTTAGTATCAATATGAGTTCTCTCCCACTGAGCTGGCCTCATCCCCAGAGAGCAGTTGATTACTGACAGAAATAAGCCGTTATTGTACAAGTGTGCACTTCTTGACCAGCTGGTTGAATTCATAGGGTCTTCTGCTTATTCATGCTGTTGGTGACCATTTTCCTTCAGCTTCCTCCATAGGGCTGTCCAGCAGATCTCTGTAGAAGAGTGGTGTCTTCAGGGTATATCCCCAGGGGTTAAGCAAACATATATATGTTTTTAAAATTCTCTTTCCATGTCTCTCATTGTCTTCAGAAACATAGTCTTCTACTTTATATTTACTCATCTATTTTCAGGGGAAACAAAAGACTTAACCTTATTCAGCAGCCACTGTACCTTGTGGAGAAAACATTGTTCCCTGTTAAGGTAGGGTGACAAATCACAGTTTTCAACATGCTTGCAAAATACTCTGATCTCTACATCCCTGAGAAAGCTGTTTTCCTGCAGACAAGGATTTAGGGGCCTCTAAATTCTTAATTTTTATCCCAGTTTACTATGCATACACTTATACAGCAGCAAGTTTATCTTTTACTATGAAATCCTCAAATATTCTAAGGAGTAGAGATAATGGAGTACTGGCCTTCAGTCAAACTTTAGCAGCAATTACATCACAGACAATTTGTTTCCATCATTTTTCTACTTTTCATCCCCCCTAAAGTATTTTGAAGTTGATCTCAAATATGACAATATTCTTATGTTAATAATGTAGTGTGAACTTTTTAAATTTATTTATTTATTTATTTGAGAAACAGAGAAAAGGACAGAGAGGGAGAAAGAGAGAGAGAGAGGGAGAGAAAGAAGAGAGAATGGGCACGCCAGGGCCTTTAGCCACTACAAATGAACTCCAGACACATGTGCAACCTTGTAGATCTAGCTTATGTGGGCCCTGGGGGATCAGATTTAGATCTTTGGCTTTGCAAGCAAGTAGCTTAACCATTCAGCCATTTCCCCAGCCCAGAAGTTTTTTTTTTTTGTTTGTTTGTTTGTTTTTAAAGATTAACACTTGTTTTCAAGTGTTTAACTGCAAAAAAATAACATTATTTAAAAAGTTTATTACATCTGAAATGTCAGTGTTTCCTTATTATCCTAAAGTATGGAAAATCCATATTAGACTATTTCAGATATCTTGTAAATTAAATTTTTATCCTTCCTATTGCTTGAAGTACAAGTCAAGAAAGGCCCACATACCATGACTGGCCAAGGTCCTCTTCCCTTTCAGACTGCAAGTGTGCACTTCTCTTTTCTTCCTTGCTGAGTTTGTTTGGGGCTGTGGATTGTCCTCTAGTTTGCACTCCGGTGAAGTTCTTTAATAGGCTCCTTTGTCCTCCATCTCACCTTTCAATTGGTAATTAAGATTCTAAAATCTTAATCAAATTCAAGATACTGCTTCCTTTTTTGGAGTTTTTTATTAGCATATGTTAATCATATAAAATAATTAGTTTCATTGTGACATTTTCCTACATGCACACAACATACTTATTCTATCTTTTTGTGGTATTAGAAGGTAGTGATGTTCATTGCTTACATCCGTTTATTCCATAGAATGCAAAATGCTAATATAATTTTATTTTTGATTCATTCATTAGCAAGAATGCTTCCATAAAGATAAACAAGGTTTTTACTTTGAGTTTCAATTTATATAAAACCATCAAGATGAAAGCCTAATTTATTCCCTCCATTAATCAGTTCTCAACATAATGCGCAGTTACTTAGCATCCTCCAGAGGTGAGCACTGTTTTTCTAGATGTCATTTTGAACATGACAACATTGTGTTCCATACATTGGCACTGGATACAAAATCGTCACATCTCTGGTTACTCAGTCGATTTGAACTGGTTCATACATGGTTTGAAAGAGCCTCAAGCTTTTGTAAGCCTCCATGACGAGTGATGTGTACTACTTTCACATAAACTACTAGTACACTCGCTTGCTTTGTGCTGTGACCGTTTGCAGTGACTCGGAGGGTCCTGACTAAGAGCATGAGTAGAGATATACTTACCTTGTGAACGCTTTGAGGACAGAACCCACTGCCTCTGGGCTAATTATATATATAACATATGATGTATAATTATATATAATACATATTGTAATTATATATGCATACATGTATATACATACATACATACATACACACACACACACACACACATACACACACACACACACACACACACACACATATATATGTGGGAGGATCGCCCTGAGTTCGAGGCCACCCTGAGACTACATAGCGAATTCCAGGTCAGCCTTGACTAGAGTGAAACCCTACTTTGAAAACCAAAAAAAAAAAAAAAAACAAAGTTAATTTTTTATTTGTTTGAGAATGACAGACAGGCAGAGAGAGAAAGAGGCAGATAGACAGAGGGAGAAAGGGCATGCCAGGGCCTCCAGCCACTGCAAATGAATTCCAGATGCATGCACCAACTTGTGCATCTGGTTTACATGGGTCCTGGGGAATCGAGCTCTTGAATCAGGGTCCATAGGCTTCAGAGGCAAGTGCTTAACCGATAAGCCATCTCTTTAGCCCACAGTTCATTATTCTTTATTGCTGGGTGGCATTCCAAAGAATAGACATATCTGATTAACCCATGGGTCAAAATTTGAGTATTTCCAGAGTTTCGCTATGACAAATAATTGTTATGAATGTTGGTATATATGTATGTATGTGAAAATAAACTTGTAAGATTTTTAAGGATGGGCTGGAATGATGGCTTAGCAATTAAGCCACATGTCTGTGAAGCCTAAGGACCCAGGTTTGATTCTCCAGGTCCCACGTAAGCCAGATGTACATGGTGGCAAATGCATCTGGAGTTCGTTTACTGTGGCTAGAGGCCTTGTAAGTCTAAGGAGGCTAGTGCTAGGGATTTGAACCAGCTAGTATCTGACTTGGGACAGTTGTTTCTCAGAGCTATACATATGATAAAATTTCATAGTGTCTCTACACATGCATAAATACATTTAGGAACACACATAAATAGTGAAATCTGAATACCCTGTATGGATTGTACCAGTCTTAGCTGGGCTTGAATATTGTAGTTTTGCAAGGTTAACACTGGAAACAGATACCAGGTAAAGTATGCACAGAAGTTTGCACATTTGTTTGCACATTATTTTTTTAAAAATGTATAACCATCTTTAAAACTGTAGTTTTCTGGAAGACAGGGAGAACTAAGTTGGCAATTGAAATACATCCTAATAAGAGTGAAGAGAAAGTAGTACCCAGAGTACCTGTGAAGGAATACTGTCTAAGGGGTTCTGTGCTGCCATGACAAAATGCCTGCTTTGGTTACCATGGAAAGCTGCTTCTTGGGTTCAGGATTTCAGTGGCTGGAGGTTCCAAACAGCAAGCCTCTGCCATGTTGCTAACTTGGTAGAAAGGCAGAACCGGAACTGATTCTGCCTGCAGAAGGGAACACATGTTAAGTGTGATCGTTTGAATGGATGCCCCCGCCCCAACCCCAAATAGATTCAGGAGTTTAATTCAAGCTGGTAACTTGGCTGGAGGAGGTGTTACTGGGGGCAGATCTGAATTCCAGCCAAAGATATGCAGGGCTGTACAAGGTGGGGTTTTGTCCTTGAACTGTCCTTGCTTGTGTTGGAGCAGTGGCTGTTTGTTTTTTCTGTCTGTCTGGAGCTGTGAAAGTGGGCCCGGTTCTTCTGCCATTGTGGAACTTTCCTTCTATCTGTAAGCTTCAGTAAATTCCATTCGTCCTATGAATTGTGTGTGGTTGGGAAGTTCATCCCAACACCATGAGGCTCTCTGTGGTGTGGCAGTGACAAAGGGAGCCAGAGATCAGGGCAGGACTGGGTTTACTCTTTTCCTACCAATCCTCTCTTAAGAATTAACTCAGTTCCATAAAACCTTACCTTCTCTAATTAAGATAGCTCTAGTCCATACATGACGTTGAAGTTCCCTGTGACATAATTATTAGACCCTACACTTTTTAGTTTATATCACCACAGTATTTCTACACTAGAGACCGAGCTTCCAGCACATGAACTTTTGGGAAACTAAACATTTCCCAATTATAGTAAATGCCTTGATCTCATTCCAGAACAAAAGAGCATGTCTCCATTACTTTTGTCTCTATAACTTTCCCATCAGGCCGTACTTCCAGATGAGGGACCTGTACTATCAAGAATGGGCTAGCAGAGACGTTGAAACTGACTACCTTACAACAAAATCACCAGCCCTACTTATGAGTGCTTCAAAATACCTCAGCCATATGAGGCACATATTTTATAAGAAAATACATAGAAAGTTAACAAGACACTTGCCTTCTCACAATATGGTCAATTCTAAGCACAAAGGTCCACTCTAAATTCATTCATGAGTAAGTTTCAGATTGCACACAAATTAGGGATCACTTCTGACACTATTTCTGCCATCAGTACTGGTTAGCCAAAGCTTACCTTGACTTGTTTAGCAAGGCCTTTGAACATGATGATTAATGCATACAGCCAATGAGCTCTGTACATGCATTGTCACTGGTACCGTGGCTTATTTAAATTTGTTGACAGATTGTCACATTCTGAATATTCTTGTTTTAAAAGTTTTTTTTTTCTTCCTAGGAACTTAGTAGAAAATACATTATTTCAGAATGCTGGAAGAAATCTCTATTTTATTTTTGTTGGTATTAGTAGCAAGTACTGGAAAAGCCACTCAATATAAATTTATGCTCTTGTCAAATTGTGACAACTCAGTTGTCTTGGAATTTTTATTAGGCTGTTTCTAAATTTCACAAGCCTTACAACGGTTAGATTAGAAATGTTTTGATTGTCTTCTCATTGTGAAATTTACCCTCTTCCCCATGTCAGGAGAACCTCCTTTGAAAGTTCTATTGGACTAAGAAGGATGTGAGAGTCTTGGCCTTTCGTTGCTGGCCCACTCTCAGGAGAAACTTCTGGAGTTTTAAGCCTGACCAGAATCTACTTTAAACAGCATCATAATGTGTATGTTGAGTATTTTGTTAAATGTCCTTCATCTTGATCAGCATAGTAAGCAATTTCACATGACGTGTATGTGGTTTGTGAAATTTAGCACTTGGTTCTGTCTTTGAACTTTGGTTGCTTTTGCTTGAATTGATGACTTGGTAGGGCATGGACTCAGTTTTACAATTGTTTTGTTTTTTTATTTTTATTTATTTATTTGAGAGGGACGGACAGACAAGGAGAGAAAGAGGCAGATAGAGAGAGAGAATGGGCACAGTGCCTCCAGGCACTGCAAACAAACTCCAGACGCGTGAGCCCCCTTGTGCATCTGGCTAACGTGGGACCTGGGGAACCAAGCCTCGAACCAGGGTCCTTAGGCTTCACAGGCAAGCGCTTAACTACTAAGCCATCTCTCCAGCCCTGGACTCATTTTTAAAAGTCTATATTTAGTAGGCTCCTAAGACTTTTCCCCATTTTAAAAATTCTGGCAAACTGTGTACAACTTTTCCTCTAAAAGCTTTGTTAATTTTGATTTTCTAGAGAAAAAAGCTTTCCTTTTGTGTGAACAACATCCTTAAAAGTCTTTGAAGTAGACTTTCAAGGCCTGCCAGCAGTGTAGCTGATTTTGAATATTGCTTTCTTGTCTTCCAGTTGATGCAAGGCTGTGTGCCTTGATTTTCTGATGACCACACTCATTTCTGTGTCCTCTCCTTTCTCTGTCACTGTCCCTGGGACAATTATTTCCCATTTCCCATTTCTTTTTGTCTTCAAGCTGTAGTTACTATAGATGTTCTTGGCATCTTATACCAACCTCATACTCTACATGTCTCATTCCAACTTAAGATTGTACCAGTGTTTGGATATAGACAATTATACCATTAAATACTATTACAAGTACTTTATGGTAATGAGTAAGAATTAATAGTGAGGGATGATTTTTATATTTATAGACTTGAAGAAAATGATGAGATTTTATTTTCATATTTAATATTTTGGAAATATTAATCTTGGAATAAGAGTTGTATAGGCACCAAAATCATCTCTCCAGTTTATACTGGCCCCATCTGCCTTTTCCTCTGTCTCTGCCTGAACAGAAATGCAGCCTGATTCTACTTGTAGGTAAATCTTTCAGTCCCTAGACTACATCTCACAGTAGAGAATATAATTAGAGCAGTAGGTGGTCAAGGATCCGCAGCTAGAGTCTCACGTCACTATTCACTCTCAGATAGGATCTGTGTAATTCAGTAGATCTGCAATATCATAACGAAGGAGCTAACTTTCTGGGACCGGTGTGGCTGTATAGGCATAAAATGATCACTGTTTTTCTGAATATGAGGCTAGACTTCTGCATGGTTTTCTTGGATTCTATGTGTATACCCTTCTTCTCCTCTGGGGTACTTCAAAACACAGATTAGATCTGATAATGACCGCTACCTTCCTGTTTGATGAGTATTCGTGATAATCTGCTCTATGTCTATTTGGTTTGATACATTGTGACCTAGAGCTCCTTGAATGACTGCAGCTCATTCTACCCCTACATTTTGCCTATCTAACGCACTGATCATTGGGTGACAGCTGCAGGCCATGTCTGCCATGCATTTGTGATAGCAAATGTAAACTCTGACTGGAATTGCTTGATACCCATCATGCCTCACAGCTGTGACTTCTAAACTCTCATGGGTGGCATATCACTGAGTGGACCATTTTGAGAGGGTCTCACACTCTCACACTTGTTATCTAGCCCTTATTATTTCTGTAAACTTTTTTTTTTAAAAATTCAAAATGTTAATAATAAAACCCCTTAATATAAGGAGCCAAATCAAATATGAGTTTCCTGACTATGGGAATGTGATTTAGTCTCCAGTACCAGGCATGAGTTCTTTCCCACTGAGTGGGCCTCATGTCCAATCAGAGAACAGTTGGTTACAGAGGCTGTGGGCTACTATTGTGGAAGTGTGTACTGCTCCAAGGACTGGCTGATCTTGTAGTCTGCAGGCTCCCCTGCTTATTCATGCTGCTGGTGACCATTTTCTTCTAGCAGCTTGGTCAAATAAAGGTACTGTTACATTCATGTTTACTGGTTTTAAAAGCCTGGTATGGATTTTCCTCATAGCCCAACTCAATTTGCAGTAATCACATAACCACTGTTTGACAGCCTTATGTGGGCAAGGACGGCTGTACTACGCTGTGCTGGCTGAGCTTAGAAAGCATGGTGGAGGAAAGGAACACACCTTGTGTTGGTTGTATTATCCTCAGTATACTTCCAATCACAAACTTTCTTAGCTTCAATTAATGTCACAAACTATGAAAGGATAATTCTTCATCCTGGATGACCATTAATTAATTCCCACATCATTTTATATTACCCGAAGTACTTTGTTAATAAGAACAAACAGATCAGGTGATTTGAATAGCACTGATTCACTTATTCTGGAGTCTTTTGAGCCCTTGCCTTCCATCTTCCCATCACTACTGAACACTCTAATGTATATTGTCTGTGAAATTCTCAAGCTGTCTTTATGCCACCTACTGCCTTCCATCATCTCACCAGACTTCTTTCCAGAGGTTTCATTGGAAAGTACTTTGGGATTCCCCAGTGATATTCATGGCTCTTGCTCATTACACTGTCCTCGTTAACTCTTAACCAGGCCCTTGTTGATGACTAAAATGTGTGCTGTTTTCCTTTCCATGTCTTCCATAGAGTAGAATATGTTCAGAAATGTTTGGTGAATAAACATGTATCTTATCCTCAGTTAAGGTCTGGAAAGCAAGAACACATTTTTTTATTCATTTAGTGTATTTTAAAATTATTTTTACTTATTTAGTTATGGGAGAGAGAGAAAAAAAAATGGGCATGCCAGGGCCTCTAGCCACTGAAAATGAACTCCAGGTGCATGCCTCTCTCCAGTGCGTCTGGCTTACATGGGTTTTGAGGAGTCCAACTTGGACCCTTAGGTTTCGAAGGCAAGCACTTTAATGACTAAGCCATCTTTCCAGCCCGTTTAATGTATTTTTATTTGTCCAACATAGTATTTAAGATTTAGTTGGTGTTTAATTAATTCTTGTTGACTCAACCAAGGGTTATAATTGGCTATCCTAGTCTTAGTCCAAAACTACGTTTATCAAACATAAATTAAATCAAACCCATCACTTTTTTTTTAATCTGGACATTCTCTCTCTTTCTCCGTCTCATACACACACATGCACACACACAAATCCACTTTGCATATTTCCACAATTATCTATGAAGAAAATGAAAGAATGAAGAAAGTGTTACTACATGTACTTTATACAAAATACTTAACTTTTGTCAGAAATGAAAGTAATCATAGGTGTAGAATGGCCATCAGGGAAGAATGTAGCTCATGGATACTTGCTCCTTTCTGTCACAGAACTGAACCTACCTGAGCACTCCCACATGGGACGGGGCATAGGGCAAAGCTCATCATCTCTACGATGCTCACTTTGCTAGGCAGACCTATCAGATCCCAGAAAGACTGCTGTAAGACACTGTAAGTTCAGGAAAAGATGACTATGGGAAAAAGTTTCAGTGAAGTCCAATTTTATCCTCTTTCCTTTTTTTTTTTTCCCCCCTGAGGTAGATCTTACTCTAGCTCAGGCTGACCTGGAATTCACTATGTAGTCTCAGGTTGGCCTTGAATTCACAGCGATCCTCCTACCTCTGCCTCCTGAGTGCTGGCATCAAAGGTGTGTGCCACCACACCCGGCCTCATCTTTCATTTTTATAATTATGTCCAGCACATGTTTTCAGAAGAAGTGTGTAGATAGTAGTCTGTTTCTTAAAAGTTCTGTTGTTTAGCATTTGTAACATTTTGTTTATTTTCTTGATTGATTAATGGCAGTTAAATTACCTTAGCATGCAAGAACAGATTTTACAGATTTTGACATAAGATTAAACAGCATCAAGCATAACTAATGTGGTTTCAGTGGCATGCTATGTATTAAAGCATAAAATTTAAACACACACTTCCTCGGATATTTTTGCAGTTACACTGAATTAGAAAGATTCAAATCCTGGAAGGATCCACATGGTGTGTGTTAGGGAGGGGCAAGGGTTTAATAATTCAGATTATTATGCAAGACTGTCCTGAAAAAACTGATTGACTTCAGCGATGTGCCTTGAAAGTTCAAATTCAAGGTGTGCACTTATTTCAGTCCGCTTATTCTGAATGTTTAAATAAGAAATCCTATTTCTGGGTATTCTGAATAACTCGTTGTACATTTATTCCTAATAGTGAGCATTTGGACTAATGATGGATTACTAATGAGCATGTAAATGTACCACCTGATTACATTAATATATGATCTTCCATGACGAGGTCTGAAATGCACATTCCTAATATGTATTTCTTTTCCCCAAATGGCAATGTGGTGTATACTGAGCAGGACTGAGACAAGGGTGTTTTTCTTAAGAGCCACTGATTTAGTCAATTATCAAAAATCACATTATAATAAATGCTGTTCTAAGAATTTTGATTAACCTTTAAATAAATGTTATTTGCAAAAAAACCCCTGCCAAATGCATTAATGATAAATCATGAAGTGGTAGTAATTACGAACATGGCTTTATAGATAATATGGTTAATTGATACCACCCTCTCAAACATACACAGCACATCGGCTGCTGTGAGCCTGGATTGATAGTAATGGTATCTGTGGCAGTTTTGATGCATTGAGGATGACATGAGCAAAATGGAAAGTCGGAGTGCCTTACCAGGGTCATTCTCTCATGGACATTTGATGCCCATGGCCAAGTAAATTTTTAATGACACATAGTCACTGCACACCTTTCAGCCTTCAGGAGAGGTAAGTGGACATTGATCTGTCCTAATTAGCCTTGCAGAGCACTTCAGACATCCCTGCAGGAACACTATTAGTTAATAAAATGAGAGTTGCTTTTTTTTCCTCTTTTCCTTTTTCAGAAGCTCAGCACTTGCTCCTTGGATGACTGTATTGTTTTGTTAATTTTTTTTTTTTTTTGTAAATTCATGACTCATGCCTCATGTTCATCCTTGTCTTTGACAATGTAGCATTAATGTAGTTGCATAAAATGTAAGCAAAGCTAAGGAATGCGTCTGATTATGAAGGTTCATGGCTATTAAAAGAAGCCCATAGGGCCATATCCATTCTTTTCCTAATGTATAGGGTGCTGACTGCATAAAATTGTTGGAAAGGCATTAAGGATATACTGGCAATTCTGTTGAGCTGTGCAGTGGGATGTTTTTATGATTGGCCATCAAGGTGGCTCTGGGAAACCTGATTTTCAAAGAAAGGTAGCCCAAGCACTTTGTAATTGCTTGAGACTAGTATATTTTACATGAAGACATCTACTCTTCTCTTAAGAGTTTAGTGTTCACCTGGTTTTAAAAGGGCATAGGCTGAAGAATCCTGACTGTTTATCTTGGTAATAAACCAAGCAGTGTTTGTTATTTATTATGAGATTGGAGAGAGAGGCATTTCTAGCAAGGTGCTTATTATAATTGTGAAGTCACTCAGTGATAAACGTGATATAGAACAGGTGGTGATAAGTCCTATCTCACTAATCAAGTCTAGTCCCTTGATGGACTTGGTTCCCTGGGTCCTGGATAGAATTTGCTCTTACAAGAGTACATCTATCATGCTGTTGGTGTAGCCATTCATAACAGTATCTCGATTTGCCCTGGTGTACTTGCAAATCAGGCTGTTGGCTGCACAAGTACCCACTTTAACTGCTTCTTGATACTAACCAGAGATTAAAACTTTGCATTTTCCCATACACCTTTAGATATTATAATACTGTTCATATCAGATGACTGGACCTTGTATGATGAGATTTATCCGGCCTTTGAGAGCAGGTTTGGAAGTGGCACGATGGCTACGGACATAGGAAGACCTTGTAACACTGGAGAGTGACACTGACCGTGGGCAAGATGGATGTCACTGAAAGAGGCACAGGACAAAATTTAATTTCTTTACAATACAGAAAAATCTGTAAAACAAATGTTAAAAGATGTCTGAATATATCTTTAAGGTATCTTTCACAAATTTTACTTGAAAAACTAATTCCTTTCAGTTTTGTTTATTTTTAAAATTGAGTATTTCATTATTATGAAACATATTCTTTGAATTGTCTCGTTCATGCATTCATGAACCATTTGTTGATCATATTCTGTGTGGTAAGTAGTGTGTTAGATGCTGAAGAGATAAAGACATGTTTCCCGCCATAATGTTTTATTAGTTATCATATCCTTGTCGACAAGTAACAGAAAATACAATTGCAAAAAGGTCTGGTTAAGAGGACATTTGTTTGCTTACTCCACAGGAAGCCCAGCTGTAAAGTGAAAATTAAGGGTATTTTAATCCAGGCTTTGGGATTCCTTTTTCTTTCATTGTGTTCATTATGTTTGTTGTAGATCCATTTCATCAGTGGCTGGAAAGAGGATGAGCACCAATGAAAGGAGTTTTCAGGAAGACCTAGAAAACTTTCCCAGACATCTCAAAGTCTTCTTTGGATTTTGGTGATCCTAGAGAAAAGCACAGGAAATTCAACACTGAGAGATGCAGACATTCACTGGCTCATTAACACTGAGAAGGAATCTACTTCAGTCTAGCACAGGTGGAAGATCAGGGACAGATTCCTTAAAAGGACTCTGACAAGGTTAAATCAAAGAGGAAGAGAATGAATGAAGACCTCATATGTAAAGACAGAAGTAAGAGGCGCATCACACAAAAGCAACTCCTTGCTCACCATGAGCTCTCAGCTTCACCTTGCCTCGCTCTGGAGATTTAGCAAAATCTTTCTGTAATCTCACAATTCCCTGCACTTAATCCCATTTTAATTCTTACCACACTTGATAGGTATTCATCCTACTTCTTATTGCATTCAACGAGATTCTGATGGCCAATGTCTGTTTAATTCTCCTGTGTAGTTTGGTGCTTCTTATAGTGTTTAGAATATTGTAGATGGTTAACATTCTATTCTTTAAATGTATACAGAAATGGATGGTTTATTGTCATTTTTCTAATGTCATAAAGTAGCATGATGATAAATCCCATGGCCCTGATTAGAATACCTATAGTCATCAAATGTAGGCAGTAAACTCAAGTTTTAAGTATTTTTTGATTATCTTATTGGAGTTTATGCCTCTGATCTATTTTGAATGGCATTTTCTGAAGAATAATTATTTCTATCTACTCTACAATCCTCAGTGTGAAGAAACCTCAAAAGTAATTGATACTTGTAATGTGTTGAATGAGTAAGTTTTTGTTTGAGGAGTCTGAGTCTTTAAAGGTCAATGGCCTATGCATAAAGTTTCAGTCCATGTTATTTTCTAATATTTATTTTGATTTTTATGATTTTTGAAAATTGTAATGGAATAACCAGTAGTGTATTTTATTGGCATTAGTAATGAAAGTAATGGAGCAATGTGAAAATATTTTTGGAACTGATGTGGATGGTATACTTTTCATGGTTATAATTTGCAAATATAACACATGAAGAATATTGAACATCAGAAACATTTATTTTGAAAAAAATTGTGTAATAATGGAAGAAAATTTGATTGTCTCATGACAAAATCCAACCCACAATTCTATTTGTGATTTTTAGGCTCTTTTCTGGTTTTACATAATTTTTGTGTCTTTAAAACTCTTTAAGGCATGTCTGGAATGTTTTCTTACAAGGTTGTCTCATGCAGCTCTCTAAGTTCTAATTTTATTTATCATTACAAGTTTGAAATCTCTTAAGATCTCCCTTGCAGTGTTAGTTAGAGAGAATGATTTTAGTGAAATTTCATTTTTAGTGAGACTTAAGTTTTAGTCTAATTTTCCTCAATTATAAAAGTATTTAAAGTAAAAATCATAGGTTTCTCATTATAAATATTATTTACACTGTTTCTGTAATATACTGGAGACATTTTCCATAGTCATATATATTTGAGTAATTCTCAAAGCAGCACACAAATTAAAAGCTAAAAGTCTCTGCCTCTTGGGAAAAAAAAATGGGACAGTGTAGTCATGGTATTAACAAGAATGGCAAAACCTGATAGTACTTCATTTTTTTCATTTATTGTCATCAACAAGGGTAGTATTTTCTATGAAGTCATATAATTCCTATAGTAAGATTTTTATTATATCAAAAATTAATTTTTAAAAATTTGGCTTATGTACTTATATGCAAGAAGTGGAAAGATACTTATAATTCACTGATTCTCAAAGCATTCTTTTGGCTTCCATGTGATCATATTATAGTCATGAGACCTGATTAATTCTTTAAGGGTTCTAATTGAATGAATTATCTGAGCCATTGCCAAGTACACTTGTTTGGGATATCTCAAGCTTCTCATGGTCTCACAGGAAAAGAAAATGACCTTTAATAAGCTTCTCGGAGCTTCTGCTGTTTGGAATAGAACAAACTGGAAACAAACCTTTGCTTCTCCGTGCAGAGAAAGGGACTTGAGCTTTGTGACTTTAAGGGATGCACCTGGGCCACGCATGACTAAGGGGCTTGAGGAAGAGGCTGTTCTTGTGCGTCTTGACTGTGCACTGCCTGTGCTTGCATAGTGCCCTGCTCCTCTCCCAGACTCCTCCAATCTCCTAAAGCTGTTGTCTGATGTGAGAAGACAAATTCTTGTAAGGAGTCATTAAAAAAAACAAACAAACAAACAACAAAAAAAACCACAACAAAACACTGGTTTTGCTTTACAGGATGGAGATGTATTAAGGAGTTAGTCAGGCCCTCAAAACATTAAGTAAAAGTACTTTTGGAATTTAAAGAAGCAATTTGTTTAGAAACTTAGCCTATGGAAGTTCACCCGAAGCCCAGGCTTTCCTCATTAGTCAAGGCGGCGAGGCTGCTCCCTCAGGAGCCCGTGCTGCCTTTCCTCCCGTGAGCTCAGGAGATTGGCACTGCTCTGCGGTAGTGTCACAGCCCGCAGTCATTGAATGCCTCTTCTTGTGAGGCCAGGATCCCACGCCCAAGTGCATTTAGTAGGTCAGTACAGTAATTTTAAATGTCTTTCTTTCAATCTTTTGCCATCTTCAATTATACCTTTCCACCCTACTATTTGTGTAATTTTCTTCTGTCTGAAGTCTCTTTACTGTTGTTCTCTATTGCACAGCATGACAAATTACCCATCAAGCCATATCTTTTCAGCCCAGAAATGTGCAATAACACAGAGTCATGGCATTATCGCATGTTGTGCACTTTATTTCCTCACAGTTCATTCAAGTGTGTCACTTTATTTTCCTGGCTTCCTTTTGTCATCATGGAGATTAACCATTTTATCCTTCCTAAACTTTAGAAACAATTAGAATTTCATTAGGGGGGAGCTGAGAGTGAATGCTCGCTCAGTTCCACATGGAGTGTACTTTTCATATTATCAGTGACAAAATTAAAGCCATGAAACCTGAATCCTTTGTGAAGGAGAGACTTTAGAGGTTATTATATAGCCGAGTAACTCTCACTCTGGACAAGAGAATTATTTGAGTCTGTGGCCACCCAACACATTAACTGTAAGAAACCATTTAGTGTGACATGGAGTACTAGGTTTTTCTGTCCTCCAAGGAATGAAAATAAAATTAAAAAAAAAAAAAAACAAAAACAAACAAAAACCTCTCAGGGACTCATGTTCTCTGTACACACTCCCCCACCACCCTTAGCTTTGGTAAATACCAACAGTGTACCGTGTGTGATGAGATACAACAGATATTGCAAGTACGTGTTAGAAAATCAATTGTTTCTGATGATCTAATCAGCAGGGCTACAGTGGTGAAGCAGACACACCACTGGAAATAATTAGATCGTATTCAAAAGCATTTATGAAGCTCCACTCTGTTTATAGCACTGCTCAGGTTGATTGTTGTTCTGCCCAGAGAGTAGAGGAGTTGGGCAGTTAGCGATACTTCTCGATTCTTCAGGGTTCATCAGCTGTCTTATGGCAACGTTAAATCTATCATTTCCTTACATTACATAGGTGAAACATATATAGGACCACGGTGGTTGGTAAACAAAACGTTCAAAGCTCTTGTGCCACAATCAGTTTATAGCCTGCCAAATTATAAGGGAGATATATAAGAGAAAGGGTGGAAAAAGGGCATTAAAGTTCAGCTTTAGCCTGAAAGCTTTTTTCATGAAGAGATTTGAGAGGGCAAGAGACAAAAAAGAGAGAGAAACAAGATGGAGGAGAAAGAGGAAGTCATGGGCCATGAATTATAAATAATTAGCAAGAGGAAAGATAATAAGACTCATTTTATGATAATGAGGGTTTTCACAATTAAAAGAAACAGGATTATTATAATATGAGTTAGAATTTCTTATTGATGAGCAAGGAATTAACTAAAAATATTAGTTAAAATGCTTTTAGGAAAATTGGCTGGGTGTGGTGGCACACGACTTTAATCCCAGCACTTGGGAGGCAGATATAGGAGGATTACCAAGAGTTTGAGGCCACCCTGAGCCTACATAGTGAATTTCAGGTCAGCCTGGGCTGGAGCAAGACCATACCTTGAAAAACCAAAACCAAAATCAAACAAACAAACAAAAATTAGGAAAATTGGGCTGGAAGGATTGTTTAGTAGTTAAGGCACTTGTCTACAAAGCCAAAGGACCCAGGTTCAATTCCTCAATACTCACGTCAAGCCATAGATATACAAGGTAGCACGTGCATCTGGAGTTCGCTTGCAGTGACCAGAGGCCCTGGCACACACATTCTATCTGCCCCTCTCTTTCTCTCTCTATCTTTCTTTCTCTCTCAAATAAAATAAATAAATAGATATTGTATTAAAAATAATACTTTTAGGGGCTGGAGAGATGGCTTAGCGGTTAAGCGCTTGCCTGTGAAGCCTAAGGACCCTGGTTCGAGGCTTGGTTCCCCAGGTCCCACATTAGCCAGGTGCACAAGGGGGCGCACGTGTCTGGAGTTCGTTTGCAGAGGCTGGAAGCCCTGGCGTGCCCATTCTCTCTCTCTCCCTCTATCTGTCTTTCTCTCTATGTCTGTCGCTCTCAAATAAATTAATTAATTAAAAAAATTTAAAAAAAAACAAAAAAAATACTTTTAGGAAAACAAAAGCTATAAACAGACTTGATCCTGAAATATGGTTATATTCATAAAACTTTTAATATATGAGATGCACATTTTTATTTTTTATAGATTTTATTTTTATTTATTTACTAGAAAGAGATAGAGAGAGAGAGAGAGATAATGGACACACCAGAGCCTCTTGCCACTGGAAATGAATTCCAGATGCATATGCCACCTTGTATATCTAGCTTTAGGTGAGTACTGAGGAATTAATTGTACCTGGGTTCTTTGGCTTTGCTGGCAAACGTCTTAAAAACTAAGTAATCCTTCCAACCCTGACACACATTTTTCTATGAGCACCTTTATGTTGCACTGCAAACATGCATTTTAACTACTTTTACAAATGAGATAGGTGTTTAAAATAAATCTCGGAAGCGAGCTCCTGCTTTTTTTTTTTTTTTTCATTTCTTTGTATCTTGTACAAAAAGCTAAGTGCTAATCTAGAACTATCTAAGTACAACTGGAAGATGGGAGGAGACCAAAATCACAGAACATGTGCATGTTCACTTTAAACAGAGATGATTACAGAAAAAGCAATGTGCTGAAATCTATCTCGAGACCCCATGAATTAAGGGGTCATGCAGAGGAAGGAGAGACTGACTATAAGCCCTTGACAATAGCTCTAAAATCATAAAGTGCATCAAGTTTTCCTACATTTGATTTCAATTAGCAGCCAGTAATGTAACTATTTTTCTTAAGAAAAATATAAAATATAAGAATTTGGGAGAATGAAAGAGAAAATAGGTACAAAAATTATACATTGTAGAGAACATCCTAAGTCTCAAACTCCTTTTAAATGTATGCTTACACATTATACAAGTTGTCTGCAGACTGAATAGAACAGGTATTATTTAAATCCTTTTAATAAGCATGGAAAATTGGACTTAACAGAAAGGAGGCTTGCCAAAAGTAGAAAAAAAAAAAAGAAAAAAAAATAGTGGACAAAGTAATTCCAAGTTGTGATCTTTCGAACTCCAATGCAGCTAACCACCCAAGGCTATGGAATGCACAAAACATGCCTAGTCCTAGTTGAAAAAAAAAAAAATCAAACCACATTTCAGAGATATAATTCCAAAATGGAATGTAAAATATGTCATTACTAATTTTTAATATTAAATACATCACATTATGGATTTGTTGGGTGAATAATCTATATTGATGAAATTAATTTCATCTGTTTCCATTTTCTTCTTCTTCTTTTTTTTTTTTTTTTTTTTTTTTGGTTTTTTCGAGGTAAGGTCTCACTCTAGCCCAGGCTGACCTGGAATTCACTATGGAATCTCAGGGTGGCCTTGAACTCACAGCGATCCTCCTACCTCTGCCTCCCAAGTGCTGGGATTAAAGGCGTGCGCCACCACGCCCGGCTTTCCATTTTCTTCTTAATATGCCTAGTAAAAAATTATTTTTGTGGCTTGCATTTATAGTGTGCATTACATTTTTATGCCTATTGTGGGCACCTAGTCCATTTATTTTCCAGAAAAATATAAATAATAGGAAAAATAAGAAGAAAAGTGGGAGATCTGGATGTTAGAGTTTGAAGCAAAGTATTTGACCTTCCATGATAACTGTGTGTCTTACATTTCTTTTTTGTGATTCTATTAATTCAAAAACACACACACCAAGTGCTTAGTTTTTACAAGGGTTGTTCTCGGTGTTATGTTGAGGTAATCCTTCAGGAGAAAGACTTCTTTAGCCAAGTCTACCTGGAGGGGAACATAGAAAAGATCTTCTCAGACTGGCAAATCTGTTCTAAGAAAGGCACAAGTAGTGTAGATGTGGAAAAACTGGTTTTTTTTTGCCAGCATTCATATCTGCTATCATGCATCCAAGGGCTTTTTGTATACATGCATGGTCTGTTATCCAAGCCTTCTGAGACAGCTCCTCCCTCGTGGAGGAGGACCATGGTTAAGGAAGAGCTGTGTGAGAGGTGCGCCTCAGAATAGGAATGTTGAGAAAGTCACACACTGTCAAGACCTCAGTGATCATGGCTTTAAAGGCACATTGCGCACTTGGATAGGTGTAAATTGTTACACCCTTCCTCTCCTCCTCCCCATCTTTTTTGAGGCAGAGTCTCACTCTAGATCAAGCTCACCTGTTAACTTACTCTGTAGCCAAGGCTGGCCTCAAACTCCCAGAGGTCTTTCTACCTCAGCCTCCTCAGTACAGGTACTGGGATTAAAGACATGAGCCACCACACTCGGCTTTAAAACCGCATTTATACGCTGTATGGATATACAGCCTAACTCTTAAAGGAATAATTGATCCTACCCTTGCCATTTACAATACTGCTAACCACTGCTGCAGATTCAAGTCTCAAGAAATAGTTACATTTTCACAATAACCATGTCTAAACTTAAAGAAAAAGGAAAATTAAAGAATGGGCCCAAATTTCTTCAAGATTGGAGCCAAAAGGTGGGGCGTACACAGTTGGGTGATGTAGGAAATGAAATTCCACTTGAAAAATTCTTGTTCACTTTGAAATGTGTCATTTTGAAATTAATAACTGCTTTCCTCTAGTGCAGCCTATAAAGAAACCCCATGTACTTCTGCACGGTTCTTCCTTCCAGCTTCATGGAAATTCGCTACTGTTGCTGACAAACAAAATGCCACAAGATTTGTCATACAAATCACATTATAAGAGGTTCCAAAAACTTGACAACGTTGACAGTTGTTTTCAGCAAATGGCTGCTTTACTCTGTACTGTCAATGTTGATGTCCTTGTGCACATGTAAAAGAGCAATGTGATTAAGGCAAGCTTGTCCACGCTATATCTGAGCCAAGTTTTCCGTCTCCGCGTGGCACTGAAAGATTGCTCAGCTGTTGCAGATAAGGCAGGAATAGCTAGCAGATTTCTGCCATTTAAAAAAAAAAAAAAAACCAACATTCTCTGGGCATGCATTTCTGTAGGAATTTACCAACATCTGCTGCTGACCTAAAGTTTTCTATAGAAGTAGCATATTTAATTTGTATAAGTAATTTACAATGCTATTAGTCAAAATTCATTTCCTTACAAAATAATGAAATCTGTTCACTAAAAGGAGATAGGTTAAAGTAAAAAATCATTTATATTCTCTAAGTTGTCATTGGAGTTTCAGGCCTCACACTTTTTGGCCAATACTAAATTTATTTTCCGCATGTTCTCTAAATTCTATTTCACAGGAAAAACTTTTTAGAAAGAAGAATAAAGAGTAAGAGATTTTGGTGATTCCACAGAAGGCCTACACTTCACACTTATCTTTTTTTTATAGGCTCTCTGAAAATGTTTGATTTTTGGAAGCTAATTTATTCTGGACGAATTTTGTAGTTGAATTTTAGTGTGATTTAAAATTGTCATATGTGCTATCCTTAAAAGAACATGCAGGATTCCGGTATTTCCTGTTGTCAAGGTAACTTTGGTAATCTCTAATTACTTTGATTTTGGACAACAGCTTTGCCACTATTTTATTTACCAATGTTCATTTTTGAAATTTATTTTCTCTCTTAGTCCTTATTTCCTTGTGAAATATGAGTACTCTTCAGGTAAAAATACCAAACTTACATGAGTGCTGAGAAGCTAAGTCTGCCTCATGGTAATGTGCTTGTAACTGGATTCATCTATTCTTATTCCTGGTCACCTTCTAGTACAGCTGCGTGTATTAACTGTCTGGCTTGTCTTTGAAAATCTCAAGTCACATTCTTAGGAACAGTTGTTTCATGTTGGTTGAAATTCTCGGTGGCACTTTTTTCCATTCACAGGAGCCAACAGCCTCCATAGCAGACACATAGTTTCCAAGATCTTAGGCCTGGTTCATGATTATTGAATCTCAAAAATTTCTTGTAGAATTGGAATACCATGAACAATGTGTGAAGCCTTTGTGCTGTGAATTATAGTAAAAAAAAAAACGTATATGTTTACACTGCAAATTAAAATTAGCATAAATTACTTTAAAATACTTTTATTTTTGAACCTGTTAGAGGGACATAATTTGAAAACTCACTCATGCATAATGAATCCATTGACCATGAACAAATAATTAATTAAACACATTAGATTAAAAGAATTCTTTTAGGAAAAGAGTTGTGAATGACTAAAGTGGTTGCTTTTGTCAAACATCTCTGTATTGTCTAATCTAGATTTACATTTTCCTGTGCACACCTTTAGGTTGTACTAAAAATATAGCTATTGAAAGTTCATATTGTAGGTCCCAAATTACTGCCTTTCAGATCCATTGAGACATCTAAAAAATGGGTCAAGGTAACAATGCATAATTTGATAAGTTAACAAAAGTTGCTAAGGGAAATAAAATGAAAGTCAATATAATTTTGATAACCTTTAACACTTGTCTTATTTTCATTGTCAGTGATACACTTTAGGTGGCAAAAATCCTTGTAGAATATTTGTAATAGCAAGCATCTTTGTTTTTATGTAGCTAGAGGAAAAGACAGAAGTCTCCCATAAAATGTTCAAGTCCTCTGATTATACAACTGATTTTTAAAAGCAAGTGTCTTCTAAAAACAAAGAGAGTAAATATGGAAAAGCAGAATGTGTGTCAATAGAAAAGAACATGCAGGCAGGAGAAACATGAATAGGCTGTCTTTTTTGCTGCTAATTTTCATTTCACAATTTTTATTTTTGTAAAGTTTCAATGACTCTGTCAGACTTGATATCTGCTTATATAAGGGAAATAAGATGCAAATAGATGACTTACGAAGTTTTCGTCATAGTATTATTCTAGGTATTAGTTTTGTACTCACTTCTGAACTTGAAGTATGTCTGGGTAACAAATTTTTCTGTCAGTACTGTCAGTCATTTATAGATAGGTCATTGATAGAAAAGAACAAAGTGTGAGGAAAAAACCCATTGTTTGTGTACCTTGTTTAAGAAGAAATATCTTTCTTTCTATGACTGTAGAGTTGTATAATCACATTTTTTTCAGTAAAAAATTTGAATATACCCAGTGATATAAAAAGTGTCAAGAAGTAAGGATAAACCATCTTTTGTGGACTTTTGTGCATATCAGAAATGTATCATTGATCTAGCTCAAACAATTGTATTTCCTACTATATTATCATTCTACAAGTCTATAAAATATCTCTTAGCAAGGCAACTGAACTTTCCCATGATACTGAGAATTCATGAGACAAAAATGATATTATTGCTCAGACTATACATTCTTTTTTTAAAAAGCATATTTTATTTATTTGAGGGAGAGAAAGAAGGAGAGAAAAAGATGAGGGGGAGGGAGAGAAAGAATGTGTGCACCAGGGCCTCCAGCCACTGCAAATGAACTCCAGATGCATGCGCCCCTTTGGGCATCTGGTTTATATGGGTCCAGGAGAGTTGAACTGGGATCTTTTGGCTTTGCAGACAATCACCTTAACTGTTAAGCCATCTCTCCAGCCCCCAGATTATACATTCCTACACTAGAGTTTTATCATATTTTTCTGGGATGTGCAAGGTTTTTTTTTTTACTGAATATTTCTAGATCTAAAAAATATTTTCCTGATTGGTTAGTTTCTCTCTCATTTGGTATGCTGCAAAACATTAGCTTTTGGTAGAAAAGTTGGGCATAAAATACATGGCCTCCCATGACTTGGGAATTTTCCATTTTACTGCTCAAGTTTCCCAGAGGCAGTCTATGTACACTCTCCTTCGACCATGATTCTAGGGACTTGGAAAGGGAGCGATAGAAATTAAGAGCATCAGGTAGCGTGTGTGTGTGTGTGTGTGTGTGTGTGTGTGTGTGTGTGTATGTATGTGTGTGTGTGTGTTTTGACAAGGTTGTCCAATATGATTTGGAAGCTACAATGGCCTAATGTTGCCCGCAGGACGTAGTCTGGGTTCCTCAGCGTGGCCCATAGGCCTCTGGCGGCAGCTCTCTTTCACATGCTGCCACACTGCTCCATGAATACACCAGGAATGAATTATCAGCTTATTCGCCAAATTCTGTTTACAGCTGGAAAATCTAGCAGACAAGCATTTTTATTTTATCTCCTTCAGGAACAAACACTCCACTCTTTTTAGACAGGGTGTAAATGGTATCTACTTGGAGATACCCCTTGATTATCCCATGAAGTCTGTAAGTCGTTTACTTTTTTTTTTTTTGGTTTTTCAAGGTAGGATCTCACTCTAGCCCACTACCTCAGGCTGATCTGGAAGTCACTATGCAGTCTCAGGGTGGCCTTGAACTCACGGCAATCCACCTACCTCTTCTTCCCAAGTTCTGGGATTAAAGGCATGCACCACCATGCCAGGCAAAACTGCTAATCTTTTGAATTTTTTTTTTTTGTTCGTTTTTATTTATTTGAGAGTGACAGAGAAAGAGAGAGAAAGAGAGAGAGGGAGAGAGAGAGAATGGGTGTGCCAAGGCTTCCAGCCACTGCAAACGAACTCCAGATGCATGTGCCCCCTTGTGCATCTGGCTGATGGGGGTCCTGGGGAATCAAGCCTCAAACCGGGGTCTTTAGGCTTCACAGGCAAGTGCTTAACCACTAAGCCATCTCTCCAGCCCAAAACTGCTAATCTTTTGAACAGAGGTATTTTATTATATTTGCTTTGTATTTCTTGGACTTTGCATAGTGACTGGTTTATGAGAGGTACTACACAAATATTTGCTGAAGGAAATGTAGTTATTCACCATATTGGTGCCTCAGATATGGAATATTAGTAAGGATCCATCTTTTCATCAAAATCTCACACAAGTCATGTTGAGAAATATGTGTACAAATGACATAGTCTCTATGCATGTCATTGACATTCAAGAGCAAGGTTCATTTACCTTAAATGATGCGTGTGCTTTTTTGTGCTGTCTGACTTGGGGAACCAACATCATGGCTTATAGCATCACACTTCGAGTAGAAGAGCCAATTCAGACATGCGGAACTTAAGAAGAAGGGGTCAGGACAACGTGCCCAGCCTCTCATGTAAATGCACAGATCAGTAGAGAAAATGAACACCACTGACGTCTCGTAACGAATCGGCAGTATTGAAAGCATCCAGATTGTACTTAGAAAGCAAGAAATAGCCAAAACAGAAGTAGAAATTAGAATACAGGCCACAATGTTAGCAAAGGCACTCTTCATTCTTTTATCTGGCAGAGCCTACTCCGTTTTTATTTTACAAACAGTTGTAAGAAGATTTTGATTACTTACTTCTATATTCCTTGAAGATTAGAAGGGGAAACTTACTGAAATTTGCAGTTACTGGGCTTCTAGATTCAAGATAATAAAAGAAAAAAAAAAGCCAGCTGGCCTAAAATTTCAGACAATTTATTTTAGAAGATCAGAGACAAAAGCTTCAGAAGTTCAACTAAGATGACAGCGGAAGCCAAAGAATTTTCAGTGATATTGTGCTTCAGGATGAACTACAAAGGACACAGTCTCCCCTATCCAGAGAATGACTTTCCCTTTAGAGAATATGATATTGTGACTTTTATGATTTCTCTCACCATCAAAACTTTCCAGGAACAGACTTCTTCCGCGTGGAGTGTGTGCCTCCCTCCTGCCGCGCCGCCCAGGTGAAGAGCCCTCCAGGGGTCAGCTTCTTCTCACATCACGTTGCTGACTATGGCTTTTGACCACTAGCATTACCAGTCCCAAAGAGTAGGGATTCACTGTGTTTTTCCACCTTTGTGTTTGACAGCAAGTTCTTATGGTGCAGTTCAGGCACTCTTATGCACATTCCTGCTCACTTAGAGTTTACAGCACATGGCCAAGTCAGTGACTCTTTTGTAGGTCCATGAGGGGAGGTGTACTGCCCACCATTTCTTTCCCCCATTCTCAGCAAATTGCATCATGAAAATGTTGCTTTTGAAAAGGAATGATGTCATTCCCTGAGTATTACTTACTTAGCAGCTCTGTGAAGTGAATAATTAAGAATTGAGCCACTCTAGGACTGAGGAGATAGTTCAGTTGGTAAAATGGTAAAATCCTTGCTTTGTATGCAAGAGTACCAAGTGCTCAATCCCAACAACCCCATGTGAAGATACTGGCTGTGCTTATGTGTACTTGTAATCCCAGCCCTGCAGAGATAAAGATAGGAGGCTACCCAGAGCTCACTGAGAAGCCAAACCACCTTAATTAGCAAGATCCAAAATAACGTGAGGCCCTGTCTCAAGAAAGGTGCAGAGCATTGGTGAAGAGTGATACCAGAGGTGGTCCTTTGACCTCCACATCTACACATGCACAACACACGCGCGCGCACTCACACACACAAACAAACACATGTTCATACAAATTTTTTAAACTTGAGCCATTCTGAGCTTGAGTGATCACTTAGTAGTTAATTTGTTTGCCTGTGGAAACCTAAGGACCCGGGTTGGATTCCCCAGTGCCCACATGAGTCAGCGGCATCTGAAGTGGTTAGAAGCCCTGGTGTGCCCATTCTCTGTATCCCTCCCTCTTTCTGTCTTATAAATAAATTATTAAATAAATAAATAAATAAATAAAACTTTAACCAAACTTCACTCACCATTGCTGGCTCCAAAAATCACCTTGCAGAATCAGTAATTTCTGCAATGAGGGTAAACATGAGGGCTGCCACTAGTGTCCTGATTGGAGAGCCACACTTCTGGATAAACTTAAACCCCTTTGGAGACTAACCATTATTTTCATTACTTATCATTATCTAAAGTTCTTGCAGTTATTCCTTGGAGACTTAAGTGCTTCTAGTTTTCAATGGTGTTGTGTGGCTTTTCTTAAGAGCTGGCAATAAACATCTATTTACCCCAGATAAGGCAATAAAGACTTACTCCAAAAACTATTCCACTCAAGACTAACTTAATGAATCAGTGACTTTATCAGGGTTACTTAGAGGTGTACAGGTGACAGGTAATATCTAGAAGCGTAAATAACTCAGAGAGAGCTATAACATCAAACACCTCATGAAAGCTGTATGGCTGGACCTCAGTGTACAACTTGTGGGCAGCCTGGCCAGTCCTTTTCCCAGCCACTATTTACTGTCCTTACAACCTTGGGGAGGAGCCTTGCAAATGTGCTAATTTTCTAAGCATCATAACCTTATTCAGCTTTATGAGTTTCATTTATTCCCTGTGTCATATGAACCTCCCTCCCATGTCCAGGAAGGAATGTTTCAGTTCAGAGGGTAGATACACAGCCTATGAAAAGACATGTTGCAGGGACAATAAGCTGTCCTGCTACCATTAATGTCTTCGATGCAGTGAAGCAAATGAAGTAAAAAGGGTGCCCAGAAGTGACTACCAAAGAGGAAACATTCTATGTTTTTTAAATCTATTTTAAACAAAGTGATAAAATGCCTAAAACCTCATTTATTAATATTTGTGCAGTCATGCTACAGCCATATTTAAGTTTTAAAAAGAATTTTAAAATTATAAAAATAGAAAGGACAATAACGAGTAGAGTTTGAGTCAATAATAAAAAAAGAATCTTTTCTGTACAAAAGATGTTTAGCTTCATGAGATCCCACTGGATGAATGTTTAATTTACAGTTCTACTGAGGTCCATTCAGGAAATCTTTCTCCACTCATATCTTGGAGAGTTCTCCCTGTTTTATCACCAATTGTTTTAGAGTTTCAAGTCTTATATTGAGGTCCTTAATCCAGTTAGAGTTGATTTTTGTGCATAGCGAAAGTAGTGGGTCTAGTTTCATTTTTCTACATATGGATATCCAATTTCTTCACCATTTGTTGAAAATTCTGTCTTTTCTCCAGTTCCTTAAAAAAAGAAATGTATCCTTGGAAGTCAAAAAGATCAAGTTAATTACCTCTCTGATAAGGCAGATGGTATCTGAAACCAGGTCTTTCACATTGCAAAACCAGTGCAATTTACAGAAGTGTTTGATATTAATATCATTTAAATAATATGTAATAGATGTTTAATCCTCAAAGTCTCATTTGCAAAGTATATTTCAGTGTAGAATAATTTAGTTTGTTTGGAATGTTATCTATAAATCAATTTTGAGATCTGAGATTTAGCAGAATATATTGGGAAAGACTATATGTTTTCCTGCTAAGATGCAGGGCAATTTATTTTTTAAAAATTATTTTTATTAGATATGGACACACTTAGTATGTACACAACACATGCTGGTATCATCCTTTCACTCCTCCCCACCCCTTTTCCTAAGAGGCCCTCCTCCTTGGTGATACAGGTCAACCCCATGGGGATTGTGGGTCATGCATTGTGAAGGCAGTAGTTATGGGGGAGAGGAAATGTCTCTGTGAATAATGTCCCAACTTGTGACTCTAACAATCTTTCTCTGCAAAATGCCCTGAGCCATGTTGGGTGCATTTTAAGTCTATTTCAGTGATGGGCTTTTAGGAGCCTCTGGATTTCTGGTTTGGTAGGTATTGAGTGTCCTCTGTGTCCATCTCCTTTACCCTTGTGCTGATATCAGGTTCACCTAGAAGGCAGCACTCTTGCTCATTTCCCCAATTCCTCTGTGGGTTCAGCTGGGAGCGAGGTGAAGTGCGATGGGCCATTTATCTCCTCAGGTCCTGCTCCCATCTGAAAAAGAGAAGCAGAATCTTTAACTGAGAGTGAAGTTAGCACCAGTTAAATGGCATAACTATTACTAATTTAGGGAGAATTTAAAGGGTATAGACTCTCTTATAGCCAAGATTAGTGGGAGCTTGACACTGGAAAGCAAAATTGTTGCCTGGATATGATTCTGACTTGTTTCATAGTTCCAGACATGGTTTCCTTTTCATTGAGTGGATCTGTTAGCCAATCCAAGAGCAGTTGGTTACCCACCATGGCTGTGTGCCACTATTGCACTTGTGTGAGCATCACATCAGGTTGTTTGCTTATGAATTGCTTGCTTAGACTTTGAGTTGCTTGGACAGATGTTGGCCACTTTCTCCCCAGTAGCTCTGTTAATCTCCAGCACTATCTGGAGATTGGCTGTTTTTTGGATTCCAAGCAGGTCTATCCATGGTCCATGCTGATAGCATATGATGTATTCAGCAGTAGGGTCTTACCATTAACCTCTGGTGGGTAATCAATGCACCAGCAATTTAAATATCTTAATCTTTCCTTTTATAGCATTATTTATTTCAGTTAAGATGACTTTTTCTTTTTTTTAGAGTCAGGGTCTTACTTGAACTTTGAACTTTTGCTTGATTTAGAACTCACTTTTGTAGGCCCAGGTTGACCACAAACTCTCAGTGATCTTCCTACCTTTGCCTCCTGCGTACTGACACTAAAGGCATGTGTCACCACGTATGGCAAGAAGAACTGAGGAAGGATGTCTTCTCAAACACATTTTCTTCAGCCAGGGCTGGAGCAGACCTACAATTTAGCACTTGGAGATGTTGAGACAGGAGAATCTGAATGAAGTTCAAGGATAGCCTGGACTATGTAAACAGATTGTGGCTTCTCATTAAATAAATTGGGAAAATGTGAAAAAAAAAAGTTAATGGTTTTCATAGCTAGGTGTGGCTACGTGTGCCTTTAATCTCAGCACTCTGTAGGCTAAGGTAAGAAGAGCAACATGAGTTCCAGGCCAGCTTGGACTATAGAATGAGTTCTAAGTCAGTCTGGGATTGCGTTACTTTGGTTCAGAGAGAGAGGGAGAGAGAGAGAGAGAGAGAGAGAGAGAGAGAGAGAGAGAGGGAGATTGATTTACCTATATAAGAAGAGTCCAAGGACAGATGACTTTATTGCTGAGTTTTACCATTTTCTTATAAGTTGTGACACAGGAAGAGCCACTAGCTGAAATGAAGCCAAGTTTCTTACTTGAGAAAACGTAGCTGAAAGTACAGAAGAATAAACTGGCCACTGCTTACAGGATAAAAAAAAATTGTGAGGTGAGAGAGGGCTGCTGCATAGGGAATGATCCCTTGAGATCTGCTGAAGCCTCTAAGGAATTTTGCTGAGGTACTGGAGAGATGGCTCAGTGGTTAAAGGTGCTTACTTCCAAAGCCTGACAACCTGGCTTTGATTTCCTAGTACCCATGTGGAGGCAGATGCACAAAGTGGCATATTTGTCTGGAGTTCACTTGCAGTGGCAAGAGGCCCCAGCACACCCATTCTCTCTTTTCTCTCTCTCGCTCTTTCTCTCTTTCTGTCTCTGTCTCTCTCTTGCCTCTCCATACAAATAAATAAATAAAATCTGAAAAAAGAATTTAGCAGAGAGTAGGTGTGAGCATGTATGAGGAATCTCCCAGACTGGAAAAAGATATATTTGAAAAAATTAGAGATAGAATATCACTTGAAACAATTATGGAGCCAGAGATGGCCTCTCCTAACTCATGTGTGGTTAGTTACAATTTCTGTACTTAGAAATAATTCAGTTCAGGTTTTGTGCTGTTCTGATCTCACCCAAAATTTTACATTTTGCTGTTTTAGTTTTTTGAGATAGGGTCACCCTATGTGACCCATATGTTCCTGAAACTTGTTATGTATACCTGGTTGGCTTTGAACTCACTTTCCTTTGGCCTCTGTCTTCTGAATGCAGGAATTTCAAACATGCACAACTATGCCCAGCTTGCTATAAACTCACTTGGTAATCCATACAAGTTTAAATGAAAAATAGCCAAATGTATCTAATGTGTTACAAGAGATTAGATTTCAATTATGTCAAAATGAGACAAGGTTACAACAGAAACAGAAATTTATTAGTTACGTTTATTGTTATTGTGACTAAATAAATGACAAGAAGCAACTTAAGGAAGGAAGGAAGGGTTTATTTTTGACTTACAATTCAAGGGAATATAGTTCATTCATGGTGGGGGGAGGGGCTGAGAAACAGAGAGAAATTTATGGTGGTGCTCAGCTTGCTTTATCTTAAAAAAAACAAACTTTTAAAATTGACAGCTTCCATAATCATAGACAATAAACCATGCCAATTCTCTCCCCATCTGCATTTACCCCCTCCCTGAAAAAATCTACCTTCCATCATCTCCCCTCCCATGGAATGGCATTGCCCACATTTGTGGTCTTCTTCCTACAGTTCCCTTAATTGAGAAACACCCTCATAGATATACCCAAAGATTTGTCTCCTTAGAGATTCTAGGTTCTGTTAAGCTGACAATTTATATGACATGTCACTATCACTGATCAATATAGATGCAAAAATCTTCAAAAAAATGTGAGCACAAAGGTAAAGGAGATTGACACAGAGAACAATCAACTCCTACCAAATCAGATATCCAGAGACCCAGAGGCCCCCAACACCTCATCTCTGAAGCAGACCAAAAATGAACCCAACATGGCTGAGGGAAATTTTGAGAAGAGGGGGTGGAAAGAATGTCAGAGCCACACGTTAGGTCATGATACACAGAGACATTTCTCCTACACATAACTGTGGGCTAACTCCACAATGCACAACCCATATACCTCAACAAGGAGGGGCCAAGGTGAGGGGGTAGGACATGGACAAGCCTAACAATGGTACCAACTTGACTGTATTCACTGAGTACAAAACTAGTTAAGAATAAAAAAAAAATGCTAGCCATTGCAAGGCTAGGGTGGTGGCTCAGTGGCTAAAAGCAGAGACAAGAGACTCATGAAGTTCATGGGTTAGCCAGTCTGGCCTTTCAAGTACCAAAGAATAACAAAAGAGACCTGTCCACAGCAAACTGGAAGAAGACCAACACCCAAAGGTTGTCCTCTGTCCATGCACACATGTCCATGCCCATAGGTGCGTACACACACACACACACACACACACACACACACACACACACACTAGCAAATGAAATGTAACACTTTGGAAAGCACAGGAAAACAACTATCTCCCAAGATTAACCAGAGCTCATCCAGGGTTATAAGTAGGGCTCAATCTAGGTGCATCTATAAAAATGGTATATCACATTAATAGAATGAAGAACAAAAACAAGATTATCATCTCAAGAGATGCTAAAATTTTATTGGATAAAATTTAACACCCCTTCATGATGCAGGCCCTGTGCATATTAAGTACAAAAGGGACATAACCTAGCAGAAGAGTGACCATATATAATTGGTCAATAGCTGACATAATACTGAATGAGGACAAATGAAAGCTTTCTAATATCTGCAACAAGACTAGGATGTCCAGTTTTACTAATTGTATCCATGTAGTCATGGGTGTCTTAATGAGAATAATCAGACAATAGAAAGAAACAAAAGTCCTTCAAATTGGAAATGAAGAAGTAACGGGCCACTGTTTACAGATGATGTGTTTTTATATATCTAACACTCCAAAAAGAGTTTACCAAAAACCCATTAGAACTGAGTAATATATTTAGCAAAGAACTAGGAAACAAGATTAATGTGCAAAACCCATAGGTTTTCCGTATACCAACATCCACTTATACCAAATAGAAATTAAGAAAACAATCTTGTTTACTGTCACTATAAAATCTACCTAAAGTAGGCTTAGCTAGCTAAATAAAAGATGTCAATAATGAAAATGATGAAACACCAATGAAAGATAACTAGCAAGTCTTAAATATGTAATGATATATGTGTTCAAGGATTGGGAGATTCAATAGTGTTAGAATTTCTAAAGTGCTCAAACCAACCTACTGATTCAATGCCATCACTATCGAAATACCAATGGCATTATTCACAGTATTCTAAAAAAAGTATAATTTATAAAATGCAAAAGAAAATCCACACTCTAATAGTGAAAGCAATCTTGATGGAAAAGAACAATGCAGGAAACATTATATGTGACTTCAAAATGTACTGCAGTAGAGGAACATATACCAATAGAGCAAAGAGCCTAAAAGCAAGTATACAAATCTTGGCACACTGATTTTCTACAGAGGTACCAAGAACACACAGTAGAGAAAGGACAAACCTTTCAATAAATGGTGCTGGGAAAATTGGATATACACTTGAAGAATAACACTAGAAAATGTGGGTACATCTACATAATGGAAAGCTATTTTTTTCATATAAAGAATGAAATCCTGACATTTGCAACAACACAGATGCAAATAGATCATTATGTTAGGTGAAATAAGCCAGGCACGGAGAGACAAGTATGGCAAGATCTCATTCATATGCAGAATATAAAGAAGTTCATCACAGAGGAGTTGGGAATAGACTGGTGACAAGAGAGTGGGGAGAGTGTACGGGACGTGGATGGAGAGAGAGGGCTGGGAGGCTGGGTTCGCCGAGTTTTAAGTTACATTTGACAATAGGCAGCAATAATGGACTGAATGTAGATTTCCAAGAGCTGGAAGGATTTTGAGTGTATTCACCATAAGTAATGATAAATATTTAAGAAGATAAATAATGTTCACCCAACTGAAGGATTGTACAATCCATACATTTATCAAGCCACCATAAGATCGCACAATACATGCAAATATATACACGTACACACACACACACATAGACACACACACCTGTTACTGTGTATCAGATAAAGTTCCATTACCACAGTTCCTTGACTCCACAAAAGTAGGTGACTTTGTCACTAGTGACCTCTAAATTGCCTTTCAGCCCTAAATTCCTGTGGCTCCTATTTGCATTTTTTTTCTCAAAAATATCCTGGATGTTTAGTTCTACTTCATATTAGCATAATTGTGTTGAGGCAAAGGCGCATCTCTGTGCTGGGCAGTGTGGTTGCAGTCTTGATGGAGGAGCTGATCTCCAACAAGATAATGGTTCAGTATAGGGTTTTTTTTTTTTTTTTCCAATTTAACATGAGTCTAAGATTTAATTATACTTGGCCCATCATATGGCATTGCACACAACTTTTCTTGCTTTACTATTTATTGCATTATTATTATTATTATTATTTTACAAATAACAGGAAGCACTAATGCTTCCTAGTATATTTCTTAGACCCTGTGTCCAATGAAAAAGTGCCAATTAGAAAGAATGGACTTGGGGAGTCTTCACTTTTAAGAACAGTGCATAATTTTAGGTATGTTTTCTTGTGTTGTACTAGATTAACTTCTCTAATATTTGTGCAACTTCCAACATTGAGAAAGCTAGAATTTAAATATGTAACATGCCTTAAAAATCACTGAAAAATGGATAAATTTTAAAATATAGTTATTATACTAGTGTAAAATATATCATCAATAGTAGATATTTTGATAGGTTTTTTTTGTACTCAGTGAATACAGTCAAGTTGGCACCATTGTTAGCCTCCTTCCTGAACTCCCCCCTCCAAAGGGACCCTCTTTTTGGGGTATATGGACCATGCATTGTGGGATTAGCCATCCATCTTGGATAGGAGGAAATGTCTCTGTGGATCAATAGGCCTTTTTGATGTAAACAGAAAAGACTTAGGTTAAGAATTTAGCCATTGAATTCTAGGCAGACAGAAACCATATCACTTGCCTTTCTTAAAAATTTAATACTGGGAGTATAATGGAATGCATTATATATACATTTACTCATAAGATTCAGATTTTATTCAGTAAAATCCCCTTATAATGAACTTCAAACAAATGTATGTATGCTAAAATGCCACAAAATGGTATGGTCAATAGAGTGTCTTAAATAGTAAAAGGTGAGTGTCCAAAGTATAAGAAAATATATACTTTATATTGTATTATAAGCACGCTTTGAGTAAAAGATCAAGAGTCAACTTTGCTACTTTGTTTGAAACAAAGAAAGGTATGAAAAACCTATTGAGACACATGTTGAGATCATAACAGCTTACAAATATTATAGAAGAAACTCTTTTCTGTGGGTGTGTCTATAGTTGTAACTTGGTAAAGCCATCGTGGGCAAGCATTGACTTTAAAGGAAGCTTCCTCAGGTGCGTCTAATGCATGAAGGGAAGGGAAGCCTCCCTCTCTCCAGCCCAGCGCACCAATGCTGGTTCCCTCGAAGTCAGGCAGGGGGGGGACTTTTCAAAACAGGGAGCTGCTGCCTGCATTGGCAAGATGACTCATCCCTGTTGCAGGGGATAATTTCCCTGCAACCATTGAGAGTTTTGTTATTTTCCTTCTGGGAGAGGGAATAGATGGGTTTATTTTAAGTCCTAGGCAAAGGGATCATTAGTGGGAATTCTGCAAGAAACTACCCAAGATGTGACCTAGACAGGAATCATTCATATTCTTAAGATGTTACTTTAAAATGTGAATGTAATTACCCTTGAAATTTTACTTTGAATTTCTTTTTTTTTTCTTTTCTCCTGTTTTTTTTTTTTTTTTCTCATTGAGTGTGTTGGAAACACTTAAAATAATGACTGGGGATTTGTGGTATTTATAGGTTCCGATTGTCTGACAGCCGTTCTTTTCATCCTAAAATAAACAGATGACTGTATGTATAGTCACCATTGAAATCCTCAGAGCATTTTAGATCTGACTTTTATATTTAGAATGCCTCGACCATCACCTCCACAAGCCAGTGCTGCTACCCTCAGGCTCCCACTGGAGTCCACAGAACTCACCACAACCTAAGCTACATATTGTTTTCCTGCCTTCCAGTCAAGAACCTCACCTCTGGGCACAGCATTTAGAGAGGAAGGTCGTCTAGTACCAAGATTGTGTGTAAACTGCTTGAGATCATTTGGAGCCCAACTGGCAACTCAGAACATTCCTGGGTTTACAGCCCCCTGAATAGCTCTGACCTGTAGCCAAAAGTCAGACCCTGTATAAAAAGAAGTGCCTAGTTTTCACAGGGTCTGCTCTGCAGAGCAATTGGCCACCAGTGCTTCTTCCCCGTGACCACACTGCTGCTTGGGCTTGTTCTCTGAAAAACATTTCGATGTGTTTGCAGCCAGTGAGGGCACTGCTTTATTGCTGGCTGTGGAATGCATGCCAAATAAAAACCATCCTGATTGGAAAGAGGCAATCTCATGTGCTTTTCAGGTGATCCAGATGTTCACACATGCATAACCAACCATCAGTACATGAAATCCTCCTCTAAGCGGTTAGCGCATGGCAACCTGTGACTTAGTTTTCAACTCAGAGAATGATCCTCATTTCTCTCTCTGTCCCATTCAGAACAACTTCTTCTTTATTGCATTTAGAATGGTGTAAACTTAAAGGCAATAAGGAAAGGCAATATCATAGAGTGGCTCACATTACGCTGAATTTTATTGTAGTTTGACATTGTGAGTGAACCTTTGGAATCCTTGAAAGCAGCATAAAGGCAAAGCCTGCTTTTAATGGACTGAAAAAAAATATTTTGACAGAGTGATAAGTGGGGTGACTTCACAAAATCATGACTTAGAAACATTTTCTGAACAAGTGCTATTTCTGTTGTCCCAATTCACAGAATGATATTAAAACCGCCTGCCATGGACCAGAAGGACTAAACTTTTGCCCCTAAGGACAAAGATTCATTTTAAAAGGTATACAGTGATCTACTGCCCTCCAATTTCCAGCTAGAACACTTGTCTTCCGTTATCTTCCAATTCGTCTCTCAAATTATTACTTTAAAGATATTGGCAATTAAGTTCTGCACTGCTATTCATTTTAATCTGCTTATTTTCTAATTGTGAAATGAACATACAAGTGGCTTTTAAGTATGAAATTTATTTTTTCATAAAAGCAGTACAACTTTTTATCTATAATTCTCTGCTCTTGAAGTGTTTTGAGTTGCATATTCTTTTTGTTTAAATTATTTTAGAGAACACACATGTATTTGTCAATTGTTATGAAAATTTTAGGTAGACTGACAAAGAGCCTTCTAACACAGTGGCACTCCCTCAGGTTGCTATGGTTTCTATTAGAAACAAACATATTTAATATAGGTGGTGAGAACTTAGACCGGGAGTCACATTTTTATAGGATATTTGGGAAACAATTTCCTCTTATATTAATGCAAGCACACACTTTTTTTCCTCCTATGTCCCACCTTCTCTTCCCCTTCTGTGCTTCTGGCTTACATTTTCCTCAACTAACCTCTCCAGTTGTTGTGCCTGGCACTTAGTAGGTGCAGGGTCAATATTTGTGTATGTGTGCGCATGCATGTGTGTGTGTGTTAATGAATAAAGGATGTTCTGGTGTTCTGGAGACAAGCACTGTTTTGGTTCACCTGAGTCCACTGGCTCTTAGCAGTGTTCAGTGAATAAGCTGGATGGGCTGTTGACAATTTTCTCTGTTCTTTGTGTGCATAAGCTAAGAATAAACAGCACTGGAGGAAAGGGAGTGCTTCATTCATCGGGCAAATTACACCATCATAAACTCACCAAAGTGTACCACATCGAGCCCGTGATCACAGAAGGCAGGAGCCCAGGCTCTGTCATTAAATATAGAAGCCTGTCTTCACTGTTTTTGTCCAGACTGTATGTATTTTGGAAATTTCCACAAAATTTCATTTCAAGTTGCTCCTCTTCTCAAGACACCAAGGCGAGAGCTGCACAAAAGCTCGTGCTCAGGAAGCCCGTTGAACAAGGACTGTGTATTTCCTCATCTCCTGAGGTGACGTCCTTGAACATTTTCTCCTCAGCCAGGCTTCATTCTGTTTTACGAGGTACAATGGGTGTCTCGTGTGTGAAAGTCCATCTCTCTGAGGTGAAAACGTGCCTTGAGACAGAGAGCACTTGCTAGGCAGCCGTGATTGCAAAGAGACTAGAAACCAACAAATTGTGAAACTGACTCCATTGACTACATGATTCATCCCCCTCTGGTCTGAATGACATTGATAGCTGCTCATGCTTATATCTTTAATTGAGCACCAGTAATCAATAAACTTAGGAAGACTGAGTGAAATTATTTGTAGATTACTAGAAATGTTTCACATCCAAATTCTGGTTATATTAATTGGTAAATAAGGGTGTGTGTATGTGTGTGTGTGTGTGTGTGTGTGTGTGTATGTGCATATGTGGATACCAGGTACCACTTTTATTATAGATTGTTTAAAATATTACATATTTATACCTTTGTAGAATATAAGACATATTTAAAAAGTTTTTGGACTTTTAAAATACAAGTCATACAGCACATTTCTATGATTGTTTCATATTTAATGAGGGATTGCATATACTGTGGTGGTCCCATAATATTGTGTCTTCTAGTAACATAGCCATCTCAGTTTGGGTAAATGTACTCTGAGGTTGACATAATGACAAAATTACTTGACATAATTTCCAGAGTGCATTTGTCATTAGGTGATTCATGACTGTACTATATTTAATTAAATATAAAAATGTTTAAAAACTAAAATAGCTTAAATATTAAAATATTTCATCAACTAATTTATTTCATGATGGTAAGAACATATTAAGATGATAAAACAGATGAGGTTGATGGTTAAGCCATAGAAATGACAGAAACACGCCGAGGCAACAATGGAACAAAGCAGGTTGTGAGAAATCAGTAGTTGGAGCAATCTTCAATCCCCAGGTGGCATCCAGTGTTGACAGGCTTGTTGTGAAGGTGTTTGTGTCCCTTACTCTCATAAAATACCTATGCTAACTTCAATAGGTGACATATACTTTTATGCTATGCTTCCTGAAAAAAGCTAAATATGCCATGTTACAGACATAAAAATGGAAAAACAATAAGCCCTGTGTGGCTGTTAGTTGGGTTCTCAAACATAGTGTTCAAATCTGAGGTTACATTCCAGAAGCTTAAGATATGCTCTAGAACCAAATTTTAAATGCTTTTCAAAGGAAAATTCATCTGGCAGTCAACTTGAATTTCCATTGCAATATGTATTCCTTGACTGCTTGACAAAGTCCAGAGGTGGACAAGACTTGCATATTATAACTCCTTAGCATCCTGTCCCCAAAGTTTGGGAACTTTAAATTCTTTGAGACAAAATGTGGTTGAAAACTTCTAGGGAATTTATATAGTAAGTTTTCACCAATAGTTAGATTGGTTATTTTGAGTATAAACTGTTGACAAACTTATATCTCTACTTCAATCTCAGGACAGATTGAGAGAAATAGTGTGAAATGCCATTAGAGAGAGGCACAGTGCTAGCAGAATCTTAAATGAGCGTCGAACTAAAATAGAAAACAGGCAACTGAAAGGTCAAGTTGAACATAGTTATGTGATGATGGAGTTAATATCTTCCGTGATGTCATGATTGAGAATTTAATTTTATCTTTTAATTTTAAAATTTAAACTTTTGTCTTTATGGAGGTAAGGTTATATAGTTCTTAGAAACCAACAAAATGATTGAATAATAGTTTTTATCAGTAACCAATACATATTTTGATAATGTAGGTCTTGGCATCCTACTAATGATGCAGCTCTGTATTTAGAATTCAAGACTATCTTAAGTCATTCTTTTAAAATATGCTTTTTCTTTCTCTAGGGCTGTTCTAGGTTTAATCCTAAAAGGTTTGACATAAGTCCAAAACATTCTTTGGTATATATAATGTATTAAAAGGCTGAAGAAAGGCCCAAGAATTTATAGAGGGATACCTGTGAAGACGAGCAGTGAACACAATTCTCCTGTTTCTCCTCCAGTGCTAATGTGGTCATGATTCTGATGGATTAGAGGTGTAATTCCATTAAATACTACCACAAAACATAGCTCCTGCAAAGAGGGCTTGGGGAACCCTTTATATGTGAAAAGTATTAATTAATTAATTAATTTGCAAACACAGAGAGAGGCATAAAGGAGAGAGAGAGAGAGAGAGAGAGAGAGAGAGAGAGAGAGAGAGAGAGAGCACACCAGGGCTTCTTGTGTCTGGCTTTGCGTGGGTACCAGGGAATTGAATGTGGGTTGTTAGACTTTATAGGAAAGCATCCATGTCTCCAGCTCCAGGTTTTTAATTTATTATTATTATTATTATTATTATTTTGTGTGTGTACTATGTAAAAAGTATATCACATAGTTCCTCTTTTCCCTTTCCATATCACAACTGCATTCTACAGGAAAAATGCTTAGTTTTCATTTAAAGTGAGAAAGGTACTAGGATTAGTCTGAGGAGTACCTCAGCTGCAGCAGCTAAGGCGTGTGACATCTTTACTATTCTCTCAGATGATCTCTTGCTTTCAGACAATATCAAAGTACTCCTGCGACCACATCACCCCGACAGCACCCAGGGCTGGAGCGTGCAGAGGGAGCGAGGATAGGGATCCATGCTCGGCTCCCTCCGCTCCCTCTCCCAAGTCTGGGCATAGATCGTCTTATAAAGAGGCTTTCAACCATGTCATTTCTAGCTTCGGACTGGGATTTGTTCAATCTGAATTTCGTCATTATCACAAAACTCGCATGTATTTTAGCAAGAATTTGGGCATTCTGTGAGAACTCTCCTGAGGACAATCTCCCATGGGCCTAGAAACACTGACCATTGCCCACAGTTCTTCAATCAGGTCATGGCTGGCGGCTCCTTGGGCGTCAGCTCATCCCACTCTGAAAAATGACATGGAAATTGGCCATGGACATGCCGCCTTGGGAAAAGTGACGCTGCCTCTGCCCGTGTTTCTCAGCCCGTGCCTGGATAGGGAAAGGCAAGGAGCTTGGCCTTCTTAAGCGGAAAAAAGTGCATTGAAAGGGGAACTGCATTCTAAGTTACCTTCCCAGTTTGACCCTGTCCTTAGGTTTTTATTACCTGAACTGGTACCAAAGAAACTCCTTGAAAATAACACATTCCTTGTCCATTCAGTGGTTAATGATGCTTAAAAAAAAAAAAAATCACAGTTTGTGACTGTGACCTAAATTATGCCAGAAGCTATAAAATCATGGCTTCTTGAAATTCAAATATGGTCCACATGCTTTACGGTATTAATTACACTGACCCTATCATAAGTACTGTGGCTGAATTTCTCTCTCTCTCTCTCTGTCTCTCTCTCTCTCTTTCTCTCTCTCACACACATACACAGCCCACTTGGCATTAAACGACTTGATAAGATAAATGGTATTTTTTTAGAATTCCATATTAAAGAGAAGGCTCATGAAAGAGTTGTAAGTGAGCCGCAGGCAAACATTTGTTTGGCTTTGCTGCAGAAAGGCTGCAGGAATGTAAACTTTTTTTTTTTTTCAATGACTTCAGCTCCTAATTTGAAAGCTAGAGGATTTTTAGGAGTGAGCAAGAGACTATATTTGGCCAAAAAATTCTGCTGGCTTTACTTAGCCAATCTGCACACTCAAAACAATACTTCTTTATCAAAAAAAAAAAAAAAACAATAGTCTGTTTTATTCACAGCACATGTAGAAGTTGGAACATCGACTAAATTCCACCTTCTTCGCTCACAGTGTGTCTGTAACCAGCTAATGAGCTACAACAGAGCCTGGCCTTCATTTTCAGCAAATTAAGTTCGTCCCCACAGGAATTGTGGTCTGGCTGTGGCACCAGTCCTAGGGATGGGTGGGATTTGTTTCTTCTACCAGTCGTAGGTTAGCCACATGGGTACGTGCTGTCGCACCACACAACAAAATTTTCTCTATAATAACCAGTCTAAGTAGCCTTTTACCCCACAAAAGTAGATCTCATTTAATTTACTTTGTGTTTATAGCACTCCCTCTCAAACCGCATCATTGGCACTGACTGGTATTTATACAACTTTTTTATTTTAAACTATTTATTTAGAACTGGGGCTTCAGTAGCTCTCCCTGTCAGACTCATTGAGGCTGCTTAAATTCAGAATCCTGAAATGCAAGCCACGAGGGGTGAAGTGTATTCTTGGGACACTCTTTTCCCATGCTCATGGGCACCACACAACTACCATGGCAACACAAAGGGAGGCTGTGGATGTGTTGGTGAAATGTGTAAGACAAAACTGCTGCAAGGAAATTTAACTCTTGTGGGTGATTGATAGTAAGTGAAGACCCCCACCCATGTTCTTTGACAAAAGCAATCAAGTCAGTTTTGAAACATTGAAATTTTAATTCACAACTTTAGAGCTGTTGAAGACGTCTTTTCACATCTAGTGCAATAGTCTATCACTCGCCTATTCTAGTAAAACCCTCCAGTCAAAGGCTACTTGCTAGAGAAAGTTAGGAAAATACTCTTTAATTTTGTAACTGACTTTTGCTTTGTGGTCCTACCTCAGTTGTATGTATGTTTTTTCTTAAAACTTTTTGGGTTTCTTAACTTTTAAAATGAAATGATGTAAGTTTTAAGTAGACTTTCACATAAATATAATGACATTCATGTTTCCATATATGCTAGACACAGTGTACGAGTAAAGTCTCCCTCTGAACTTTGATCTTCTGCTTCCTCCTTACACCTATGTGTTTTCAAGACTAGGTCATGTGTCATCTATTCAAGGAAAATTTTCCCAATATTTCCAAAGAACACAAGTGTCATTGTGGAATAAATTTTGAGACATGAACTGATGTTTTTGTATTCCCAAGGTTTCTTATAATTTCTACCTTCCTTCTGCACTCAGGAAGTCAGGCCGCCTCAAGGAAAAGGCAACAGGGAAGGACAAGGAACGGTAAAGGTGTTGACGTTCTCTTTTTGTAACTCTAAGGCCTGAAGTTGGAAAGTAGACTTGAACAAAAATTAGGCGGGTTAGTTGCTTTTGTGCCTGCCCTCCTCAGCTCAGGTTAGGTAAAGATTTCATCATTTCTGTTACGGAAGAGGGCTGGGGACAAAGAACGTTTAGATACTGGTGACTGCCTGACCTTTGTCCAAATGATGCCTGGACTGGAACACAGGCAGAGCAGTGTCTGAGAGGAGCCACAGCGCAGTGACGGCAAAGGCAGCCCAGGCAGCCCCTTGCCTCATGGCTGAGGAAGACTGGCGGAGAGCGGCTTAGAAGGGATGCAGAGAGGTGGTTTGGTGACCATGGGGCCTCAACTCCTCACCCTCCCTTCTTTCACAGATCCCTGGCACTTTAAGTCACTGGAAGTTAGAAGTAAACCCAGGGAAAGAAAACTAAACTAAATGGAAGCCTTATTTCCACAATGATGTAGACTTCAAATAATTAAAAAAACATTGCTGAATGAAATATATGTTTTATGGATTTAGCTGTGTATCCATCCTTCTTCACTAGTGGATCCCATTTTCAGAGCATGATACATAGTAGGTATGCAGTAAACAGTTGTCAATAGGATGAATCAATCTTGCAGAACAGGAGTTTCATGCCAACTACCTCAGATCTTTGCTCTGGCTTCTCAGTCAGGTCAAAATAAGATTGTCCTGCCTCCCTGAGGCCTGCTGCATGCCAGCCTGGTCTGTTTACTCCTGTAGTTCCTCATATCCCCAAACAGTGCAGCATTACTTAAAATTACACTTCAGCAGTTTCTTGAGCATTTCTTCTGCCCACCCTACTTGCAGTGACTCAGTTTCAGTGCCCTGTATGCCAGCTGGGGCAATAGCTTGCTGTCACTAAGCCTCGACATGCGTCCACCCCAGAGGACTTAAGTGGGACCACATCAATGCGGGGGAACTGGCTGTCTTCCAGAACTGCACTGTGGGTCATTCTGTCTTGTGCTTTGGTGAAGTCTATTTTCCCCCTTGCTTTTCAGTGGGAAGGGGGGCCTCCGAAGGGGTAAAGCCTACAAAAAAGAAACAGGCAGCCCAGTGTATGGGTGGAAAACTTCCCCTTTCTGTCCTGAATAGAGGAGATCCAGTCAGAGGAGATTCTACTTACACATTCCCTTCTGGCCTCATGTCTCTCCCAAGCGCTCAGTTTCTGGCACCTGTAAGCCATATGGGCTGCCGGTGATACACTGAGCTCCACAGGACAAAGGGAGGGTGCTTAGTCTGTCTTCTCCTCCGACTCTTGCAAACACTTTGCTGTTTCTCTCAGGCCCCGTTGAGATCTCAGGCCCCGTTGAGATCTCAGGCCCCGTTGAGATCTCAGTATCTCCTCTTCTGAGTCCTATTTGTTTGAGCCAAATGGTCTTGTACCCTTTTAACCTTCGACATGCACCAATATTGGGTTACTGCCTTTACACGTGAGACTGAATGTGCTAGGGAGTGTAAACCGCCCTCCTTACCTACACTCTTCTGTGCGGTCTTCATGGACAGGCGGCGAAGTTCAGTCCTGGACAGTACTATGTGGGGTTGCCGTAGCATGGCAACTCTACTCTGTTGTGAAAACTCGGTTGTTTTCCTTCCCCGGTCAGATTCACAGCTGCCCTCGCAATATGACAGCCAGCAGTCAACGCGAGACTGTTACGTTTCCTTCCTCACATCCTTCGCCCACGTGGGAGCTGCTACCGATCCTTCTTTCCCCGAAGTCCTGAGTAAGGTGCTTGAATTTTGTCTGTTCACCCTTGAAATCCACATCATATGTGCCACCTGTAGCTTTCCTCATTCTTCATAATCTGTCATTTGCTTATTGTAGGGTAGTAGGGATTAAGGACACTATGCCATATCAAAATGGGCCCTGCATGGCCTGGCAAAGAAGCACCACAGTGACACAGGCTCCCGCTGCTGGTAATTAGTCACCCCTAATTAATCAACTGAAGCTGATTGGAACTGTGAAAAGAGGTTGCGGAGACTCTGCTCAAGTTCTCTCTTTGCTGTTTATTAGAAATATAATCCCATGTAATTTATTTAATGTCTCAGAGGCCTACTTTTCTGACTGATCAAGTGAGATTTTTATAAGACTATGATAAAAAACTCTCCAAATGCCACCCATTGTTACTGCTTCTGTAACTAAAATAAAGAGAATGGTCTTTATTATAGAGGTCACTTTTAGGTCTATTGTTAGATATTGTACTGTCAGAATCTTCATTTTTTAAATAAGTAGACTATAGATAATTTTAAAAAGACAAAGCTCTGTGTTACATGTCATAAAATAAGCATAGATAGCAAATACAGATAAGATTAGTTAAAAGCTACATGGGAGGCTGGTTTTTTTTTTTTTTTCCTTGAGAGATTACCCCATATCTATTTACTTTCATTCCATCCTTTGCTTTATTTTTCCCAATTTGAATGAAGAAAATTCAACTTGCTAAGGACTTTAGTCAATTATATTTCAATTAAGAAGGGCCTTGGCATATATGTATTATGTTAAAAATGATTCACTAGATTTTTTTCATTTATAGATGATGTATTATTCATACAAGTATGTGTTAAAGCAGAATTTTCAGTACGTCCTTAGAACATTCATAGTTTCAGAAATTTGCAAAAAGAGTATTAACTTTAAAGTCAATGGCATTACAATTTTGAGTTATAGATGACCAAGAATAGAAGTGCCTTTTCCAGTTTCCTGAAAAGATCCCAAAGTTAAATTTTATGTGAAGAAAGGTCCATTTTAGGCTCTTCTAGTGTATATCTTTTTGTTGTTTGATTCATTTTCTAGTTTATTTTAACTCTTTCATGGTATGCAGTTGTGTATTTTAAAATAATTTTATGTATTTATTTGTAAGAAGAAGAAAGATGGGGGGATGGGCATGCCAGGGCCTCTAGGCACTGTAAACCAACTGCAGATGCATATAGTGCCTTGTGCAAATGGCTTTACGTAAGTACTAAGGAATCAAACTTGGGTAGTTAGGTTTTTCAGGCAAACATATTAACTTCTGAACTATCTCTACATCCCTAGTTAAGTATGTTAGTTTGTTTCATATTCTCATGAAAGATACCTCACAGAGAATGATGTGGAGGGATTAAAGCAAACAGAAGAGAGAAAAGTAGAGAGAGTATAGGAGAAAAGAATAACATAGTTAAATGTGAAAACAGTTACAAAGAGGAGATCTGTTAGAAGTGGGTAAGTGAAGGATACTAACAGGTGACCAATAGTGAAGAAGTGATCTTATCATCAAACAGCACAGTACTGAGAAAGAAGTCCAGGGGTGTTTAAAAACTTTTCAGATAAGCAACAAAGTTGACCAGGGAACTCAGTGGTAAGCATTTGCAATGGTGATGACAGAAAGTGAACTGTTGGATACCAGTGACCTGGTCCTGGTTGAGCACAGAGAAAGGATTAAGAGTAGTGGGTGTATACCTAGAGCTGAAATGGCCAGGCATGGTATGTCTTAGTGGGCCTTCCAGAGCTGTGACAAAATACTTGAAAAGAACACCTTTAAAAAGGCAAGATTCATTTTTGATTCACTGTTCTAGAGGTTTCAGCTCATGCTTGCGTAGCTGCCTTCATTACATCTGGGCCCAGTGCGAGGTATAGCATCATGGTGAGGAGTATGTGGTAGAAGGAAGTGACTCACTTCATGGAAACTGCAAAAGAAAATGAGAGAGAACAAGAACAAGGAAAGAAGAGGAGAAGGGGGATCCCAACATGCCTACCTAGAGCAAACCTCAGAGATCTACTTCCTCACTAGGCCTCACTTTATAACAATGTCACCACCTCCTAACCCTCCATCAGCTGGCAACCAGGCCTTTTGTACAATGCCATTGGAGGATAGAAATCCAAAGCATAATGCTGCACTAGCCAATTTATAGAATACCCCTAACTTTGCAAACACCATCTTGTTTATATCCTCAGAACTTCATGGGAAGTAATAGTATTGTTCTTTGTAAACAGGTATATTAAGAACCAACAGAAAGGGTAATGGAGTTGAGAATAAGAGCAAGGCACAATAGTAGACATATATAAACATGTCATTGGGAAACCTATTATTGTGTGTCTAATTTTTAAAAAAGTTAATAAAAATAAAGGTATAATTCTGGTTTATATATACAGAGAAAAGCCAAGAAAGGAAGTCAAATTGGTTCATTGGCCTATTTAATTAATATAATCCTAATATGAGAGTAAGTAAGATCACAGAAAGCTAAACCTTTTTTTTTCCTCATCATGTACTGTGTTGTGATCTTGCATCTGAGTAGAAATATGTGTTTGGAGGGAAGATTATTTTTTTTTACTGCAGAAACTTTCTTGGTTGAGTGGTTATGTAACATTGACTTCATGCACACAGCAACTTGGATGTGCCTGGAAAACAGCTCCATTATTTCGTCTGATACTATTCTGGTTCTCTTATAAATTTAGAGTCTTATGTATTTTAAAATTCAATTGAATCCAATAATTAAAGCTATCCTTTTAGGTAATGCTGTCTGTTTGGGAAAACATGCTTAGTCTCCCAGATTTTTCAGCCTTCTGTCCACTTCTGGGCACCTCTTCAAGTAAGTGTCTGTTGCTTTCACAGCCATAAGAGTGGAGGGGAAGAGCTGGCTTTGTTCGGTGTGGGGTCCTACTGATTCTCTAAGTTTCACCATGATGATATTTGTCAATTGGTTTTGTAAGTACTACAGCTGATGTTTGGTCCATTTGCAAGAGTCTTCATTGGCTTGGTGCTCCAGAGCTAGTCTCTGATTTCCTTACATGTAGTTCCCCTGAGGAAAGTGCAACCTGAGGCCCTGGCACAGGAGCACTGAGTGTCAGTTCTTGACTCAGCTGCCTTGACCTTGGGAGCAGAAGGTTTCTACCTAAGTCTCATTGAAATGTAGAGGAGTCTAGGAAGCCATTGAGCAAAGCTAATACGTGAAGTCTCAGGAGCTCGCTGTAGGACCGGCTCTAGTAGGTCTCACTCTAGAGTTGGGTATGGAATTGGAGACTGTACTTCCTTTGGGCTTTCCTGAAGCCAACCACTATGAAGAGCGATTCTGAAAGGAATCTGAGATGAAGTCGCCTAGCTACCAAAGGCAGAAGGGCTGCTGCCTTTGAACCAAGCCCTCCTGTTATTGTAGCCTAACTCCACCACCTGGGGAGTCCACCGGTGGGAGTCCTCCTTTGGTAATGAGAAGTGGATGCCTGGGCTCTCCAGGCTTCATTTATGAACATTAAGTAGGTTCTAAAAAGCATTTAGTAACTGTGTTTTCTCTCCCACAAACCCTTCCTTTCAAGCTATATACTTAATGTCTCATGATCCAGGGCAAGAAGATTTCCAAGTTGACATTAGCAGAAAGAAGTATGATTTAGGGAATGTCATTAGTTGTGTGGGTTTACTATTTACAAAATACACTTTGTGCATAGTTAAAAGGCTAGAAATCTGTGTGGTTGAAAGTGCAGTTTGTACATTTAATATTCTGATAAAACTAACATGACAGTTATTGTCTTCTCTATTTTGTCTGGAAAATTGAAAAGGTGGAAATCTAGTTTTATCATGAACAAAAATGGATAAAACTAGATTATGATCATCATCCAGCTTGTAATCACAGCTATAATGACAATGACATGCAAACACCTCTTTTATCAATAAATAATCAATCAACAAAAGGTGACTTCTATTGTGGAATGTTCCCGAGAAGTTTAAACTGGCATTTTAAGAAATTACTTCTTAAATATTTTGTCAGGAAAAAAGCTTTAGCCAATTTTATGTTATGAATACTACCAGTTTTCTTTTCTGTGATAGTAAAACAAATTTCTTTTATACTGCTTCCCTATTAGATTTCAGTATTTGTGGCAGTCCTTGTCACATAGAGATGAAAATTAATTATATTTATATTGAAAATATACCTTGAAAATCATGTGGATTTTTAAGAAAGGCTCTGTGTTCATCTTATATAAATATATTATTTTCTTTATAATGCAAAAAGATAATTATGAACAATGGATTAGATAATGCATTGCTTAGTATAGTCTTGTATCTTATCACACAGTCTTTGCACTTATCTTCGAATTTTGAGGCAAAAATCTCTCACAAGTTTAAATTCATCATAAAAAGAAACACATGTAATGACCATTTTTGTCAAATAGTCTCTAAGATTATGGACACATTCATCCATGTTACTATGAGGTTTGCATTTTAGTTTAGAGGATGAACATGTGAATTTCTGAATAATTCGCTGAAGTACAGAGTGTAGGAATAGATAAAAATCAAAGGCAGTTATAATATGAACTCTTCCCTTTTCTTTTCCTTTGTGTACAAACGACCCTAAGTCCAAACCCCTTTTCTGTATTGTACATTTGAAATCTTAGTGTGTAAAGGTTTTTAATCCCATACATGCATCTGCACATATGAGCTTACAGGTCACGCGTGGAGAACTGGCAATCCCGATGACCTCCCCTCTCATAATTGTACACGCATCTGTTACTCGTCAAAAAGGTAAGAAATGGTAAATTGCTATGTTTTTTGAAGGATGCCAATTCTCTCCTTTTTGTTATGAATTGAGAAATACATACATCATATTATCACTTATGTAATATTATTGTGGGGTTTTCTGATATTCTGAGTATCTTAGTCATAAAAATAAAAAGATCCATATAATTTAAAAATCTACTTCAAGTAGTAACTTAAGCAGCACTTCTGGAATGCAATTTAACTTGAGGAATTTTGTACATTTTGAATGTGGACAGAGGCTTATTAAAGTTATGTTTAAATGTGATACTTAGTCTTTTTGATTGTAGAAATGTACTTCTTCAGGATCTTGAAATTTCTATTACTTTGATTTTTGGAAATGGAAATGTGGATGGCATGCTCACATCACAGTAATTGTTATTTTTAATTGAACATAAAGCATAAACCCAAAATTTCTAGTCACTGTAGCCTCTTTCTTGCCTCTGTGAGATAACAAACAATTTTGTGACTGAAACTATAAATGCATATGACTGTTAACATTTTTCTTAAATATATACAACAGGACACATTATATAGCTTTGTTTTTTTTCTGAGAAAGAAAGCATCAGTAAATAAATATACATGAAAGAGTACATTACATACAATATACACAACAGGATACAAACAGCAGTACCTTTCCTCGTAAAGTTTCATTGTAAAAGCAACACTAAAATAAAAATGTGAAAATGAAAGATTCCTTTTTTGAAAAAAAAAGTGCTATTCTTTGGGCAGGGGCAACTGGAAACTAGTTAACATGGTTTTTAGTTTGTCTCAAGGACGGTAGAAAGAAACTGGCTTTCTAGAATGCACATGGTTGAACATCATGAAGAAATAAATATCTCCCCCTTGGAATTCAAATTGTATCTAGTAGTACTATTTTTATGCCACTTACTAGGAAACGAAATACCTCTAAATTTAGTGCTTTGGAATTTTATTTCCACTAAAAATTTCTCCAGATATCTGAGCACCATGGTAACAGCCCTACACGCCGATTCTTCATTACGGCTTCCCGATAAGAGCTTCACTCACGAAGGTTCCTTAGGGATGGCGGAAACTAAAAATCGATTCTGATAACATTAAAACAAAATCTAAAGTCAAAAAAAAAAAATCAGAGAATGTATGCACACATCTTCCTTTTAAAAAAGATTTTTTTAAAAAAAATTGTTTACGACAAAATCTAAAATGCATTTTTCAAACTTTTAAACTTCTTGTGTTATTTTATAAATTTGTAGAAGTTCCTTCCTTTCAAAGAATAAACCCTTTGCCACAGATATGTAAGAATTTACGTGAATATATTTGGGCCAAGGCTAAGGTCTTTTGCTTCCTTTATTATGATGTTTTCAGTTCCTAGAGATAAGTAATATGTTTGTGAAAAGATAAATGCAGTGGATCTATCTTAATAAAAAGAAAATAATCAATTCTTTTTTTTAGGAAATCATTGCATTTGGGAAAAAAATAATATAGTATAGTAGAGTGAGCTCTGATGATCTTAGAAAGAAACCTGTCAAAATAAATCAGGTTGATAACTGATTAGCAGAACGTGTAGTCTGTCATTTTTAAATATGTGCCCAATTCCTTCACATAAATCTTACCTTTAAAATCTTCAAGGGGAAAATTTATTTGGGACACATTGGCCATGAGTATCAGTTGACATTTATACAGTGCACAGAATTTATACTGTGGGTTAGGATGTCGGCCATAATTCTAGGCTGATAGTTTGTAAAGGGAAGATTCCATTTTGTTCTGTTTATAAAATGTTACTCTGCAATTCCATGCTCCAAGACTAACAAAGTCTATCCAAGCACAGTCGAGGGCTGCAGTTTAACTTATTGCATTCATTAAACCAGGCTTAGATTGTCCTAATTACATGTTATCAACAATTAAGAAATGGATCACATGCCACAGACCGGCTAAAACATTCTGTATCCTTGGCTGGTTGCCAACAGAGGTGTCAAGTTCCATTCCACCTTGTCATCAGCTGTGTCTCTGCTTTGCAGAACCAGCAGCAGCCGTGCTAGACAAAATCGTCTAAACTCTCATGTGCACTTTCCCTTCAGGAAACAGCTCACACTGAATTGCATTTCTGGTGTGAATTGTGCCACACCTGAGTGACTTTGTGCTGAAAACATATTTTATGCAAATATCATTTTAAAACTGATATAATCTTTCATGGCGTTCAAATGCATTTGTCCCATCAAAATAATGGTCTTACTTTTCATGCTGAAATTATTACCAAATGGATTCTGTGGGCAGCTAAGTACTCTCTGCTCATTCGGCAATGATTTTCCTATACCTCAAATTACATAATTTTATAGGTGCACTGTTTCAAAGGAAAACAATCTTTATTGATCCAAGCAGTCAGAATTAATCATGGATCTCTGATCTCAAATCTTCTGGCCAAATCTTTTTATTCAGAACACCCATATGCCAGACGCTCAACACTTCACAAATCCTTGTGGGATGATGGGTTTTTCAAACACTCTGATTGTTCAATCTATTGTGGCTTTTGAAAGCAGAGATTCAGTAAGGTTTTTCCTGGGAACAGAGACAGGCCCAGCCAACTTTATGAAAAGCTAAATTTGACCTAGCTTTTGCTTCATATTATCCTCATTCTTCTTGATCTAAAATAAAAATGGAATTTAGAAGCTGTTCTCCTTCCCTGTGTTTAACCAAGAGATCCTGAAACTCAGGTGGGTGTTGCATCAGGACCAGAAAGTAACGATGCTAAGATGCGACACGGAGTCCTAAGCCCAGAGAGCAACAGGCCCGACAGGCTGGGGTCTCACGGTAGACAACCATGTACAGCTGGTATTCATGAGAAGAAATGCCTTTACAACTCCACAGAATTTACACACGCATGGACATGTGTCTTCAGTTACCAACTTACTTGTGTCTTCGAAGCTCGTGTGTTTGTACCAACAACTTAGTTAGAGAATATCAAAGATATGGAAGAGACCCAGAAAAAGTCTCCAATTTGCCTACAAATTGTTTTGAATCACTTTCTAATGGGATCTGCTGAAACTATGTCTTAATGATCCATTAGATTTTCAAATTTTTCTTCATACTGGGACATTCTTTCTGTCCTTTAGAATTCATAGGAACAAGAAAAGAAATTCCTTCTCTAAAACCAACTTCCTGGAATAACAAATTGGATTGGATTTTTCACAGAAGAAGTTTTAGTTTTTTTTTTTCTTTTTTTTTTTAAGTAGGTAATCTCTCTAGAGATTCTGGCAAGTATTATTTATCGGTTTGATTTAGGTGGTTCATGAACCCCTGATCTGAAGAACTAGTGAAACAGTTTCCTTGTCTTCTACTATTATCTCTCTCTCTCTCTCTATCTATCTGACATCTATCTATCATATATCTACCTATCATCTATCCATCTCACTGTAATCTACCTATGTATATATCATTTCATCAATCTATCATGTATCGATGCATGTATCATCTATCATCTACCAGTCCTCTATCATCTATCTGTCCATCTATCTATCTATCTGTCCGTCTATCTATCTATCTATCTATCTATCTATCTATCTATCTATCTATCTATCTATCTAATCTATCTGTCCAGTCACCTATCTATAGCAGTTAGCTTCTTGATGCTAGAGCAAAATGTCTGACTAGCAACAACCTATGGGAGGAATGGGCTTATATCAGGTTTACAGTTTTGAGGTGATGTTTTATTATGTTGGAGAAAGTATAGCAGAGCAGACAACCACCTCACACCTTCATATGTCAGGAGAGAGAGAGAGAGAGAGAGAGAGAGAGAGAGAGAGAGAGAGAGAGAGAGAGAGAGGGAAAGAGCACAATAAGACTGAGCTAGCTAGCTGTGAATACCTAGTGAGCTGGACTGGCAAATGCCAAAGCCTGCCCCAGTGATATAAATCCCCCAGTAAGGCTCTACTTCTTAAGGGCTCTACCAGCTGGGGATTAAATAGGTAGCTGATTCTCAAACACTTAAGTCTCTAAGGGCATTTTATAATCATGTCTCCACTCTCTTTGCGTGTCTATCTATCTAAGTGTGTGTCTACCTTTATCTCTCTCCTTTCTCTTTGTCCTCTTCCCTTACCCATGTTGAACTTTGTCTCTCCTCTTACCCTTTGTTTTAATATTGTATACAGTTCTACTATAAGATACTCAATTCTTATTAATCAGTGTTGGCTATTATGTAAAGCAGTCTTAGTGAAATAATGCATACTTTATGGTTCATCTGTTTTGGTCATTTATTCTGGTACCTGGAGCAATATCTACTGCTGGTAGTTGTTTAGTGACTGAAGACTGTCATTTGGGTTCGTGTAATGTGAATCTTTCACTCTATTGAACTTTTTTGGGAGCTCTCTAAGAGCTATTGAACAGTTTTTTGTGGCTAAAGTTTGATTTCCTCTTCTGATTTTATTAAAATTTTACTGTTATTAAAAGATAAATACCCCTTGTGCTTCTCCTATCTACTGCCTATTTTACTGTATTTCTCTTTCTGAGAATAGCTATTCTTTCCCCTTGTCAACTTTGCTCACCAATTTTATATTCTTTTATGTTACTATTTAGGTTCCAGCTAAATTGTTAGAACAGCTGCTTTCTCTAACCCCTATAGAGCTTGCTGATCACATCACCAAGTAGTAGAGTGTGGTACCCAAAAGTCTTCAAAAACTCACTTCTAGTGAAATACTGGAACAACACTTTTGAGTTATAACTTGTTATAAAATAGTATATTTGTAATAATTTTAAGCATTTAAGGCACCTTTACCATAGTATAGAAATGGATAGTTAAATTCTAATTCCTATAATAGGCTTATCCTATACTAAAACTACAAGTGTATTCATGATTCTGAGAACAGCAGAAAGAATCTCTGGACAGACATATTCTGGAATACACCTTGTTGAGAAAGCAATAGACTTGATCTCCCCTTTTCTTTACTAACTCAAAGAAAACTTTCTTTTTAATTATGGTCTAATATGTGGTCACTTAACTTTTACAACTAAGGAATTATTGCACTAAGGCCTATTCTTTCATTACCTCTCCTTGCTCAAACCCATATATATATATAATGTGCAAATAACAATATGTTGGAAAATAGGTTTTTAGTCTATTTGTATCTCTGAGAGGAAATCATTTTCTCATTCAGAGGGGTATAGGTTATTTTACATTTGCTTCAAAAAAGGACTAGAATCAGGGCTAGAGAGATGGCTTAGTGGTTAAGGTGTTTGCCTGCAAAGCCAGAGTATCTGGGTTCAATTTTCCAGGACCCACATAAGCCATATGCACAAGGCGACATATGCATCTGGAGTTCGTTTGCAGTAGCGGAAGGCCCTGGTAGGTCCATTCTCTCTCTATCTTTCTCTTTCTCAAATACATAAAATATATTTAAAAAAATAGAAAAAAGTAAATATTTAATAAAAAAAAGGACTAGAATCAAAGTAGATTTCATTATTGCTAAGAAATATTTCTATGTTGGGCTCATGGGGTCAAAGAGTCTATTTTTTCCCACTTGTATCTGTCTGTGTTTTATGAGCAACCCTCTGCTCAGCCACTGTTCCAGAAGCTGTTGTGCAGGCAGTGCCCAGGGCCTCCATGGGGCTGCCTGACTGCCTGGGGTAATGCACAGGGCAGAGGGAAAGCCTTTTATACTCAGTAGCTGGCAAGCCGAGTCATCGAAATCCTCTCCTATATTAGAGAGGAATATCCTGAGCCATTCTGAAATCTCAGAAGGACTAGCAAAGTTCATTCCATTTGTCATTGAAATTTGACAGTGATGTAGAACGAAACCTTTCCACAATGGGGGCTGGCTGCACCAAATTCCTTTTGCAACCAGGAAATTAGGTCAAAGAAATTTAGGTCAACACCTTACAGAGATGCCCCCATGCCTGTAAGAAGCCAGGAGCGTGTAAAATGTTACATACAGAAAGGTTTTTTTTTTTTTCTATTTAATTTGAAAAGTGATACTCTCCAAAGCTTAGTGTGATATAAATTCAGCTGTGATTCAGCAAAGAAAATCACCTCTAGTATCACTATCATTGCTCCTGATAAATCTAAGAGCAAATCCAAGGTGCTTCTTTCTAAAACAGACTGACCCAATTGAATCCTGCAATTCAGAAAATATTTATCAAGCCTTCATTATGTGTAATAAACTTATTGGATAATCAACATGCTATGAAGATGACTAAGCATCCTCCTCCCACCCCCGTCTTCTTTACGATTAAGAAGCTTGCAAGCTTAGGAAGAAGAGAAGACTGAGGCTAAGTGAAAGTGCAGTACAAGCCAGAGCAAAGAGATCCCTGCTGGGTACAATGAATGAGCTCCTAATGTGTGCCGAAGGCATGGAGAGGTGATATGCAAGGGGCAAAGCAAAGTGACCTGGCATGGACAAGAGGGAGAGCAGGCCAGTCTGTGGTGGGCAAAGGGGAGGGTTTTCTTGAAAAGGGTGTGGCTTAATTGAATCTAGGGTGGAGATGACTCTAGGGCTGGGAAGTGACTCCATAGGTAAAAGCACTTTCTGCACAAGTATGCAAGTCCTGAAATGTATCCATAGCACTCATGAGAAAAGCCAGTCATGGGCATGCATGTCTGTGGTCCCAGCACTGAGTGTGCTAGAAAGAAGGCTCACTGAGGTTCCTTGACCAACCAGTCTAACTGAAATAAAACAAACATTGGCCAGCCCTGGGTTCAGCAGACACCAGGCACCAGGGCAATAAGATGAAAGAACAATAGGGGACAGCTGACACTCTCCTCTGGCCTCCACACACATGCACACATGTGCACACACACACACACACACACATGCACACATGCACATGCATCTGCACATGTGCACATACACATATTCAAACGTGTTCACATACATGCATGCACATGCACACAGAATTTAATCTCAGCAGATGATAATCTGTAAGGGCTCCTTGAGTGGAAGTGGTATGAAAAGGATACATAAGGGACTGGTTACTCACCAATAGGAGGGAAAACAAGCAAGAGGAGCTGTGCCTGAGAGCTTCAGGAAAGAAAACCATGTTTCCAAGACAGACAGGAAGGACTGTGTTTTTACGGTAAGCTGACGCTATCTTAAAATGAAAATGCTTTTCATACATATATTTTGCTGAACATTCAACTTAACTTAGCAGCACTGTCCTGTGGAATACGGGCTTATACTCGTCACTGGACGGCTAAAGGGGACCTATGTTGGTGTTGCCTAACATTTCTGGAGACTATTGTACAGCTAGTCTGGGGACAGATTAAACTTCAAAATTTGTAGGATGCTTTCATAGCTTTGTAAAGTTGAGAAGTTGTAAATTGAACTATTAAAAGTGGTAAAAGATAAAATAGAACTTTATTTAGGCATATCACTAGAGGTAGACATAAGAAGGCCGTGATTAGTCCTTATGGGGAAGACTGTTTTTCTTTTTTTTTTAAAAAAAAAAATATTTTGAGAGAGAGAGAGAGAGAGAGAGAGAGAGAGAGGGCGCACCACGGCCTTCAGCCACTGCCAACTCCAGGTGTGTGCACCCCCGTGTCATTGTGTGTCTGACTACGTGGGCCCTGAAGATTTGAACATAAGTTTCTAGGCTTTGCAGGCAAGCAGCTTAACTTCTAAGCCATCTCTCCAGCCTGAGAAGACTCTTTTGATGTGGAAGTCTCCTTTGACCAATGAGGATGGATAGGTAGAGACTAGGCAACATTAGGCCATACACTCTTATCCAGTATTGTTTAAGTAGGTATAAAATGATTTGAGTCACATCCATCCTGTAAATGTAGAATATATTTTCTAAAATAAACTGGTAGGGTTTTATTAAATGCATATCTTAAAGAGTCCAATGAAGTCTAAATTCATGTTTGGCAATTTTTAAATTTTTTAAATTTAAATTTAATTTTTTAATAATTTTTTTTTAAAGAACAGCATCAACAACAACAAGAAAACTCAATGAGAAATAGAAAAACAAATGAGCAGTCTTTATTTTCATTGGTCATGTGACTACCTTCTCACTATATACATCAGTTAGCAACGTCTGTTTTCAGCAGTGGAAGTTTCATTATCACATCTAATTCTGGTTTGGTAACACATTAAATTTTCAAACAGTTAATGACTCTGGTTTTCTTTCTGTTCAGCTTTACCTTCCATAAAAGCACCGACAGAAGGAAAGAAATGACAGTAAGACTGAATTATGAACTTTAAAAAGTTGAGAACAAGTAACCGCTTGTACTGTGAAAGCAGCTCTCTCTGCTCTTGATTAACTGTCTGCAATAGGTCAGTGGTGAGCACTGTACACCGTGGTGATGATTGTTGTAACAGACAGGCAAAGTAAATTACCAGGTTGGGTGGAAGACCCAAAGGGAGGAATTTATTATAGGTTTCTTTTTAACACATAGGTTACCCAAACTCTGCTTTCATAATACGGCTCATTTCCTGGACTTATTTTCAATATATCAGAATTTTAACAAAAAACAAACCAGCATTTATGGCAAGGGATAGATTAGTTTCTTAACATTAAAGTTCTCTGGAAATTAATGAGTGGAGACTTTATGAATAAATGTTTTCTCCCAAAAATAAGTACTGTATGTATGTGAGGTTGTGTGTTTCTATATGTAAATATATATATGTACATGTCTTTATATATATTTAAGTACCAATATGCAAAGATTCATATATATCACACACAATTTTTATTGATGTAGGTTTCAGTATTTCTTTCATTGAAGTAGGAACTTACAGTCTTCTATTTTATTATATTCATCTATTTTAGACAAAAGGCTCACCAAAGTTACATAATTCATATGTCATATGGTAGACATGTTTAAGTTAAAACAACAGTCACAAAGAGACAACAAACACCTAGGAAGTAATGAAGTCCTTTGGAAGATCTTACTGTACCCGAAGTCCAGGGCCCAAACTCATAGTCTGGGCTTCCACCCTCTCTCCTGCCTTCCTTTATATACTTAGTTGTCTATCATAAAGAGTCAAAATGGTTCACAAAGGAAATGAAGTATAGTTAACAATTATAAAAACTCATGTATAAAGATATCGCATAACAAAAATTATGATCAAGGTAAGAGAAAACAAAGCTAGTTATGAGTTTAATTACACAAATGACTGTTTCTTATCACTCTACTGAAGAAACATGAAGTCTTTCAATTTACAAGCCAGTGACCCAGAAATTACCCCAAATAACTGCATTTTAATTCAATCTGTTTCCTATGATGGTCTTCAGTTAGAATTTTTCATATCATTTCTGATAGTCTAGTTTGCTTTCTCACTTTGTTATTATAGTTGCACATACAAGGTTTTTGCAGAGTATACACACAGGCATTTCAGCACAAATAGCATATTAAGGAACTGGTTCACATCCCAGGCTGCATGTCCAACCTCACTGGAGAGTATGAGGGCAACAGACAGAGAAAGAGTCAGAGAGACAGACAGAGTGGGCTCACCAGGCCCTCCAGCCACTGCAAACGAACTCCAGATGCATGAGCCACCTTGTGCATCTGGCTTACGTGGGTAATAGGGAGTCAAGCCTTGAGCCAGGGTCCTTAAGCTTCACAAGCAAGTCCTTAACCACTAAACCATCACTCCAGCCTCCCCAACCATTTGTGGTTTTTTGAGGTTCTTAGTGAATGAGAGGCCAGAAGTTCAGTTTGTTATTGTCCAAATGCTTTATGCTTTCTGCATGAGTGGTTTGATACCTTGTTTTGGAATAAAGACACAGATCTTTAGATCTCTAAAAAAAAAAAAAAAAAAAAAAAAAAAGGAAGAAAGAAAAAAGAAATAACTGTTGGACTGGAGAGATGGCTTACTGGTTAAGCGCTTGCCTGTGAAGCCTAAAGACCAGTGTTCGAGGCTCATGCATTTTAAGGATGGAATTGGTAAAATTGGATCACAAATGAATGCTAAGCCCTGCCTTGGCCAGGTGAGGAAGAGTTTTTAGGCCAGAGCATAGTACAGGAAATAAAAAAATAAATAGGGTGCAAGTCTTCAAGGTCCTTTTAAATTTCTCAGACTTGCTTTTAGTCTGTAGAGGAAAGAATCTGCTTCCCGATCATTGTGTACACTAGTGTTCCAGTATCACTTAAGATTGCTTTCTCTCCTGTCTGTTTTGATCTATGTACTCTATAGGGAATCATAATAATGGGCAGAATTGCTGTTCTTCTTTATTAAGTCTAATTTAATATAAACTTGCTCTCTAGAAGAACCTACCAAAAATGAGTTTGGCTAGCTTGATTTGTTTTTAAAGAAATACTGTCAATTCAACAAAGGAGTTTCAAAGTGTTCGTACATCCATTATGAATTTAACACCTCCCTGTAAATCAGAACCAAGCTCTATAAAACCAGTGAACAAACTAGGTCACAGATAACAAGGTAGCAATTAAAATGACTCTATCAATTACGGGGCTAAAGTTATTTCCTAATATTTCACACTGTAGGATCTTTTATATAGGACCCCCGTTTTATGCTCTATTATAGAGAGAAGACTATTTTTAACATAAAAATCTATTTATAGAATCATTTAAAAGATGATGAATGGAAGAAAAATCGTCCTTTGAAACAAAAGAAGTGGGGGAACTTACTGGGGAACTCACTCATTTAGAAGTACCCTCAACTAAAATTACTGAATTGCAGTTGGTGTGGTAAAGCAGACAGTGACTATATGACCTAAATATCATGAGGACATATGAGCTGCCTTCTCTCTTCTCTAGGAGATGTGCTCCTGCAGCTGGTTGATTTCCCACTGTACTTTCCACCAATGTTTTCCCCATTGGTGTATCTTCCTCTCTTAAGCCTAGATTAACCTATTAATTTAAAAACCTGTATTTTTCACAAAGTGCTAGGAAACCAAGCCTAAGCAACCAGAGATGTGCCCAAATGATGTATCTGTGGTGCTTGGTTTATTTACCGGTCCTTATTTGTGTCTTATAATTGAACGCTTGTTCTCTCCTGAAAGACAAAACCATATGCTTTGAACTGTACACAGCCTTTGCTTCTTTATAGTATCCATATACCTCATTTTGATATTTGGAGTCAGAGTCTCTAGATGATGGACATTCGTTTCATGATAAAGAACTAACTGATTGCACTGATTCAATATTTGTCCCTATTGCACTGGGATTCTTTTACAAGTGTGTGTTTTCTAAAAAGTAAGTGTTAGCCACCCTGACACTACATAGTTAATTCCAGGTCAACCTGGACCAGAGTGAGACCCTACCTTGAAAAACTGGGAAAAAGAAGTAAGTGTTTAGGAAGCCTGCTTGACCAGATCCCATGCTGCCCAGTGGAGGACTCAGGTGTGGCCCTTGCACACATTCAAAATGGCACCTATAGCCAGATCACCAACACTGTAGGTGTGCGTTTAGGGTGCAAGTTCTGACAGTTGGATTCAGTGGAGGGGAGCAGGTCCTCACCATACCTCTGATGTGCGTCTCTGGGGAAAGGCAAAGCCAGGCACCCAGGGGAAGCTGCCTAGATAAGACCACCACTGAGTTGTGACGGCAGCTTGAAGGAGTTAAAAGTGGGAGAAGGAAGAACAACTTAGTTGAGAGGGTGTTTGAGATAAACGCAAAGTGGAACAACTGAAGCGCAGGCTAGAACTATGTTCTGCTATTTAGTGAAGTTATTTGTTTTGAGAAGAAATCCAGTCAAAACTTAGCAGTTCAGAAACATCACCACAACCTTTCTTGTGTTTCTTTGTCTTTCCCACTGCAACATGAGGTACCGACCTAGAGTCCTACCAAGGGTTGCTCGGTGCTCAGATACTATGTGATTTATATGTTTAATTAACTTGAAAGAACAAACCCTATGGCGTCTCCTATTAAAATGGATATTATCTTTAGGAAAACAATAAAGCTGTTTCTTTTAGCTATCATTTATAAATCAGAATCTTGAACTACATGCACACATCAAGCAAAAGCAATGGTTCTATGCTTACATTCAGAGCTGAGATTATTTTGTAATCAGTACAAAATTCCAACTACGTTACAATTAGTGAATGATAAATTTCCTTTTAAGAAGTTCTGTACCTTTGGGCTGCCACTACAATTCTACTTTGGAACCGAGGAAGAAATGAACCAATGTTAGACTATACATTTATGTCCCAAAACATACCAGTCAGGATGGCAAACAGCTGCCACCAACCAAGGCAATCCCACAGAGCTAGGCCAGTGTGCTATTTTTGAAAAGTTACAGTGCATTGGGATTGTTCTAGATTTTGGTTGAGCAGTAATAATGAAGGAGATTCAAGAGAAATATATTCCTATTAGGCAAAAAGGATAGAGAGGTAAAAGGAAAAAAAAAAAAGTGTGTATCAATTGTGTCAGCCCCTATAACTTTGGCTTCCAGGTCATTGGTAGACTTGGCCAACTGCAAGGCAGGCTGAGAAATGCAGTGCTACTGAGCATTGCTGCATTCAAATAAATTGGATTTTGCCTGCAAAGAAGGAAGATCAAATGAAGATCACATCGTGTAGGTAGGAAACCTACTCAGCCACAAAACTGCAACACAGAGAAATCCAGCTCAGAGCTTCAAATACAGACAAGTAGTTTATGTCAACAAATGAATAGAATATCCAAGAGGAAATTTAGGTTTGGGCCTACCTGTGCTCATTTTAGTGACCATGAGGTTGATGGATAAAACCTAGACCAGTGGTTAGGAGAAAGGGGTTTTACTCTCAAACTTGCTACTTTATTAACTGTAGCAAATTTATCTGAGTTTCAGAATAACTTGGTAGTTTATAATTTTCGTTTTCCTCTTAAAAGTATGAAGCACTTTGTTCAAACAGGTGGCACCTGTCAGGTACTCAGCAGTACTGAGTAAAAGTGGATGCGAATGAGTCGGGCCGTGCTGACTCAGAGGTATTACTCTACCCCAACAGCAGGCTTCTCAGCTTTTCCTCGCTTTCATATTTCATGTGCCACCAGAGACCAAAACTTAGTTGCCATGAGGTAGCACTTAAATATTTCCAGTCATCACTGTATCCATGCATGAAGCATACTTTTCAAAACACTATCCCTTTCAGTTCAATAAATAAATAAATTACTTTTTCTTTTTTGCTTTCTATCACTTCGCATCAGTGTTCTCGTTGCCCATTACATCCCTTTCAAAATGTAGACAGGATTGTGGATCCTTGTAAATTCTCAGAATTTGAACTTCAAGTTTTAAATTTCCCACCCCAAATTTTTTGGTCTCAATGTAGATTTTCAGCTTTATATATATATATAAAAATCTGCCTAATCGCATTTACACCACCACACTTACAGTGCATGAGGGAAAGAATAATGTTTGTGCATCAAAGGTCATCATAACAAGAGGTCAGTGAGAAATCAACCCTAACTAGAAAAAACACAAGAGCAGCGAGGTGCCCACCGAAGTTCATGTGGATCGAGTGCTAGATGGGTGGTCAGCCCCAGACAGACGCCCTTGCAGCGGTCCAGCCACATAACAGACCAGGGAACTCGAAAGTTGCTAACTAAGAAGCCAGTTTTGTTTTGTTTAATTTTTTTTAAAAAGACTTCTATTTCCAGTTACTACTATGAAGGGGCAGAAAAATGTGCTGATTTCTTGTGTTATTCCATATTGGCCTTTTTTATATAAGGTAAGTTTTATGAAGGTATAAAATACACTTACATTTGGGGGTTTTATGAACCTCAAGCAGTACTTAGGAACTCAGCATTTTTCTGGTGTGCCAATTGAAATGGCCAAAAAGAATTTTGAGTTTTATCATAGTACATCTGCACAAATGGAAACAATAAATTTATTGAGCTAATAGTATAGTTTCCTTAGCTAATTCTTAGTATTCTGAGAAATTCGACTTATGTAGAAGTTTCACTTCAAATTTCTGTGTTTTGCTGTGCCTCACTGTAATGTTTCTCCTTTAAAAATTATAACTTCTGTGCAATATACTTTAAAAAATTTCAAAAGTTTAAAATTGATTTGGAAAATGAAATTGCTGCAAGTTTTATACCTGTTTACATAAAATATGTTTTATAGTGACAACTTAGCTATTGACTGTTAAATAAAAACCCCAACATGGTTTCTTGGTGACTATAGTTCATTATTTGGAGATACCCGTTTATGTAAATTTCTTTAATGTACACAAAATTTAATATATGTCCATTACTTTTTTGTTTCAATTATGGTGAAATATTTCTAGCTTAGTTCTTCCTTATTCCCAGACACATAAACTATAAAACCTTGTCATAGAAAGTACTATAGAATAACACTAAATAATACAAAAATGGGCTTATCAGAAAACAATTTTCCCATAAGAAAGCACAGCAAAAGACTTTATAATGATTTTTCAATCTGTGTAGCTGCACAGTAATTTTCTAGAGATTGGCAGATTGAATCAAAACACCAGGAACCACAGTCCTATTGGGGGCACTCTCACCAGAGAAGATTAGCCCCTACCTCTTCTGCCCTTAACTTCCCATAGTGCTCAATAAAAACAGCCCTAGGGAAGAATATACATGACTTATGTTTTTTTTTTTTCTTTTTCCCACCAGATTTCCCAGCAAGCAGATAATTAGGGCATAATCCTTTCCCAAACCTCCCCCCACAAGTTTCTCACTTCTTTTGCTTTTTCCTTTTTCCTTTCTGTGACTCTAAACTGATTGAAATTCCAAGAGCAAATTTTACAATGTGGATAATTCAAGCATAGAGTAAGCTCTGTTAGCTACATTTATTACTTCAAACGACAGAAAATTTGGAATTAGAGTAGTGCTGTCTATTTCTTATTTCTGTAGACCATAGTGAGAACATGCAGTTTAGAGTGAAAAATGCATGTTATTTCAAGAGCTAGGAGAACAAACATTATACCTATTTAAGTATGAAAAGTGCTATACTCAATTTTTTAGAACTATGTCGGCTTGCCTCAAATGACCCCATCTTCTTTTCTCCAAAACAGACTCATTTCCCAGGGCTCCCTGCCTCATTTGAACAACCACAGTCACTCACTCACTGATTCTCCTAACTCCTCTACAGTTTAGCCAGATGATTTCTTTGAAACGCCAATCAGATCAAGTTGTGATATGTAGTCTTGTATTGAGACCCAATAGGAGCTCACTAAGTGTCTGTTGAATAAAGGGATGGAAGTTATACAAAGAGGCTTTACTTGTTCAGCTCACTTGAAATAATGTGCACAGGGGATTAAGTACTAGAGCAGCCGGGCTTGGAGACACACGCCTTTAATCCCAGCACTTGTCGTGAATTCCAGGTCAGCCTGGATTAGAGTGGGACCCTACCTTGAAAAGCAATAGCAACAACAACAAAAAACTAGAGCATGCAGAGCCAAAGTCATAAACTGCAACCAAGTGGGAATAGATTCTGTGCATGCATGCTTGTGTTTGTGAGTGTGCGCACTCTGTCAAAGCCAGGAAGAGGGTTTGCAAATCAACTTAAATCTATCTGTGTGAACAGATCCTGGGGGGTGAGGCAGTAGAACACAGGCGATAGCAAAGTAACAAGGGGTTACTGGGAATGGAAAGGGAGCGTCTGCTTCCAATGGGAGTGGTAGTGTGGAGGGCATTAATCAGTGGGCTGGATGTCATGAATGAAGACAGGATTGAGGTAGTATGGTCAAAATCAACTAACCATTTCCTATTTATTTTTTATTCATACAAAATTGTAAGTCTCGGGCTGGTAAGATGCTTTAGCAGTTAAGGTGCTTGCCTGCAAAGCCTAAGGACTCAGGTGTGATTCCCTAGGACCCAAGTAAGTCACATGCACAAGGTGACTCATGCATCTGGAGTTCGTTTGCAGCAGCTGGAGGCCTTGAAACACCTATTCTCTTGCTCTCTCTCTCTGTCTCTCTCTCTATGACTCTTTCTCTCTGTCTCTCAAATAAATAAATAAATGAATAAATAAAATATTTTCAAAGTAATGGACAATTTCATGCCCATAATGGTCTTAATGAAAACCTCTTTATTCTTTTATTTAAAAGGATTGAAATGAGAAATGAAGACAAGTAATGTTGGCAGAATGGGAATGTTTAGTAAGATTTTCTGAACATTTCCACTATATATATGTGTGTGATGTGTATGTGTGTATTGGTTTGTATTTATTTAAGTGTGACAGACAGAGAGAGAAAGAGGCAGATATATATGGAGAGAGACACAGAGAGAGAAAATGGACTTGCCAGGTCCTCCAGCCACTGAAAATGAACTCCAGACGCATGTGCCCCCTTGTGTATCTGGCCAACATGGGTCCTGGGGAATCGAGCCTTGAACCTGGGTCCTTTGGCTTCACAGGCAAGTGCTTAACTGCTAAGCCATCTCTCCAGCCCTATGTGTGTATTTAAGACACACACGGAAACACACACACACACATACACACACACAGTGAATTTTCCTTAAGTACAAAGTAACAATTGCTTTGATTGGCTAACATATATACATATACATACATACATACATACATACACATATATATATATGTGTGTGTGTATGTATGTATGTATTTTTTTCAGGTTCTCTATATATGAGCATGCCATTGGAGACACTAGTTCAGCAAGGATGCTAGAAGGAAAGTAAATGGAATTTAAGTCTGTGAAAGTTTAAATGATCGCAGTGGCAGCCACAGGGTTTTCTTGTTTGGTGTCTCCATGGTGTCAGCTCATCTTTGCGGTGTACAGCATTTTAGTCCCAGTATCAGGCACAAAGCCACTTAGTGGTAAGCTTTCATGGAGGTAATTTTAGTGCAATATTATGAGTTCTATCAGAAAAATCATTCAAAATGAAATTTATATGAATGAGGATGCAAAAGGGGAGAGGGTAAAAGGGATCTTACAGACAAGGTGAATAGCCTAGCAGGCTTTCAAAGAACAAACTGGAGTTTTTCCAGAACGTGTGATGGAGAAGGGCTTCTGAAGAGAAGATAAAGTGAAGGCGACATCTCGGAGGTGGGAAATCGTGGTAGAGTTGAGGCCCAGTCGTGTAGGGTTACAGAAAAGAGTGTTGGGAAGGGAGGATGGAGAGAGAAGCGGGACGGACTGAGCAGACTTAGCTGTTTAACGCCATGATCAGAGTCTCCCAGAACGCCACGGAGCACTGTTATTGTAGGTGCCATTGCAATCTAGTCTTAGTACGTGAGGTGGGTGGGGTGGGTGTGCCGGCTCGGAGCACAGCTGCGTTGCCCCATGCCACTGGGCTAGCCCACCTGTCATCCCGCAAGGGACCTTCACACGTCCCATGGGCAAATGTAGTTTGTGTGTCTTCTTTGGAGACCATACTTTCCAGTAACTTTCTAACAGCAGAGGTGTAGTCTTTCTCATGTCTGTATCCCCATGCCTGCAATCATATCTGATAATGAATGCATTAGGATAACAACAAAAACAGAAAAAAAAAACCTCCCAGTAATTCTGCCAGACTATGATGAGAGCATATTATTTCCAGATACTTAAAATTTAGTATGAAGAACAGTTATGTACTTGTAAGTGTTGGAATCACTGTAGGGACCATATTAACAGAATAGTTTGTGTTGATAAAATATTTATTATTCAAATCTTTTCATTTGATTTTACCTACATATGTACTTATATGGGTAGTAGGTACATAGATGATGAAAGACCATTTACTCTACTGTTAGCTTTCACGATTAAAGAAAAAAGGTCCAGTATTTCTTTCTTAGCTAAACATGCGCTTGTTTTGTTTCTTCATTGTAACAACACATGTAATCAAGTTAATATACATTCTCATTCTGTTGCTGTTGTGTGTAATAGAACACACCATCCATTGTTTGAACTGGATAGTAAACCCCTATCCCGCTGTGGAGTAGAATTTTTCCTAGCTTTAGTTGAAATCTTAGGTGAATTTTGCTGCATCTCATTCACATTTAGATTGTAAAACAAGTACTCTGGTACATACAGAAATAATGTAATTTCAGGGCTGGAGAGATGGCTTAGCGGTTAAGTGCTTGCCTGTGAAAACTAAGGACTCCAGTTGGAGGCTTGATTCTCCAGGACCCACATTAGCCAGATGCACAAGGGGGTGCATGTGTTTTCAGTGGCTGGAGGCCCTGGTACACCCATTCTCTCTCTGTCTGTTGCTCTCAAATAAATAAAAAGAACAAAAAATCTAAAAAAATGTAATTTCAGTAATTAAACTGATGAATGCCCATGCAATAATTATGTGATAGTTATGCACCACCTCTCTCATAGGTAATAGAAATAAAAATTGCTACAGCCCCTAATAATTTTCTTTTATGATGTCTTACTTTTAATATCAACTCTTTAGATCTTTCAAGTAATGTGAGTCGCCAAGTAGTTTTGGCCCACCTTTTTTTAATGTTCACCCTAACTTTTGTGTTTTTTTTATGGACATACTTAGTATGAATGTATCATGTGTTGGTATCATCCTTACCCTCCTGCCTGTCCCCATTCTGCTTGGGGACCTTCTCAGTGGGGTTGCAGGTTTTCCCTGTGGAGTTGTGGGAGCAGCAGTCAGATTTTAGGGGAGAGAATGCCTCTGGGCAGGATGCCCCAATCTTGCTATGTGGATAGGACCCATATTAGGGACCTTACTAGACAAGATAGGAAAGCATAGAAAAATTCTCTTTCTTCTTCTCCCTCCCCTCCCCTCTCTCTTGGAGAGAGGTCATATAAGCATATAGATTATAACTATCTGTGACCCAATAACAGAGTCCTCACCTGGGACATAGAACCAAATCTTCCAGTATTTTGCCCTCGGATTTCCAAAGAAATGCAGGTCTATTGTCTGGCCCACAATATGGCATTTTGTTAGTGCTGCAGAAGTCAAGGTAGGTAGGAAGCATAATTGCTTTATCACAGAATATGTTCATTCCATTAGAAATTTAACTGTATACTTCCAAATTACTCCTCCAAATGACTATGTTGCTTTATAGTCTTTTTTAAAAATAATTTTAATTCTTTATTTATGAGAGATAGATAGAGAGAGAAAGAATAGGCATACCAGGGCCTCTAGCTGTTGCAAATTAACTTCAGTTGCATGCATCTAGCTTATGTGGGTCCTGGGAAATCAAACCTGGGTCCTTTGGCTTTGCAGGCAAGTGCCTTAAGCACTAAGCCATTTCTCCAGCCATACAGTCTTTTTTAAAGGATGCCTATTTAATACTACTTTTTATCAATGAGAAATTGTATGTATCTTTATATATATGTATGTCTCTATATATGTATGTTTATGAATAGTCAGAAAAGTCATATTCATACATACACATACGCAGCATGTAAAGCCTAAGTTCGCTTGTGAAGTTGATGATATTAGGAATCAAATAGGACATACAGCCTATGAGTGAATTTTTGGGAAAGTTGAGCTTAGGAAGTCATGCTTCCTCTCAAGGGAGCAACTCTTCCAGTGGTGGACTATATAAATGGTGAAGCTCCAAGGGAACACGGGGCTTTTCGCCTGGCTGTCTGTGCTCCTCCTGGGGTGCACGTCTATCCTCCCGCTGCTAGCCTTCGTGGACACTGATCCCCAGCCTCATCACCTTCCTACGGGGGCTGAAGACCAGAAGTCCGCGCATCCTGTAGGCCTTCAGCATCAGAGTGGGACTGCTGAGTCTTTCAGCTTGTCAACTGGGTTCTCCAACTCTGCAGCCTGCAAATGGCTAATGTTGGACTTCCAAGCCCATATCTCATAATCTAACTTAGTAAGTCTCTTTTATAATCAATATTCATTCTCTCATATATTCATTCCTCCAGAGGTCCCTAATACACAGTAGGAATCTTTACCCCAATTAATGCTACATGATTGTGTGAGAAATAAAATTTACCAGAAAATGAATCCACAAAGTTGGCATCTACCATTTATTCCCAAAACATTTAGATTTTCCAGTCTTCCAGACAGGAGAAGTATTATGAATCCACTCTCTCACAGTCAGTATTTATGAGAGCACAGTACGTCACAGCACAACTTGGGGAGGAGAACCTGTACATAAGGAGGTGGAAGAACATTTGATTATTAAATTATAAAAAAAATTCTATTTAAAGACAACATAGAGATAAAATTTAGTGTTCTCAGATGATAATTAAGCGCAATTGGCATGAAGATTTTTGCTTTGCTCCTTACCACACAACCGATGGAAACATGGTCAAAGAAAAAGGCTATTGTAGAAAAAATTCACTTCCCATTGCATCAGCTCACATTTGGGGAGAATGCCTTGGAAGAAAGGAAGTGGTGCAGTTTGAAGTGGTATTTAAACTGGCCTTTAAATAATAATTAATTTTGTCTTCAATAAAGCTTTTGTTTTAGAAGAAAAAAAATTCCTCCAATGAAATAAAAAGAGCCTAGGGAGAATATAAAGTACTGGGTGGTCCATACAAAATAATGGATCACTATAAGTTGAAGTGGTGGGACCTATTTTTCTTTTTCATGAGATCTGAAAAATTTTTCTGATGTCCAAAAATACCATATTTCTCCTAGAGTAGAAGACTAAATATTGATAAAGATGACTGCGAATCTTTGAACTTATATTTTAGGGAAGCCTCATTAATGAGAAAGAAGAGAAAGCAGAATAGAATGATGGGGGAGAGAGGGAAGACCGGGGGTCTAACTCAGTTGGTTGAGTGCTTGCCTAGAATGGATGAAGCTCTGGGTGGATTTCTAGCACTGCACTGGTATGCCACTCCATGTGTACCATCCCAGCAATCAGCAGGTGGAGGAAAGAGACTCATAGGGCCAAAGTCATCCTTGGCTATATCATGAGTGTGAGACCATCTTAATCTACCTGAGACTAAGGAAGGAAGGAAGGGAAAAAAAAGGAAAAGAACATTTAACACTGGAATGAACTGATTTCAAAATATAATCCTGCCATTGACTTCCTCCAGGAAGTCACTGAAGTAGCTGAGTTTATTCATCTTCATTTTAAAATTATAGATAATGGTGAATATCTTATAAAGCCTCTATGAAAATGAAATGATGAAATTGATAAGGTTAATGAATTATGCTTGCCACACTTTCCAAATTTATCCATCTTTAGGAGTTGTAAATGGCTATTTTTCAGCAACTATAGGATTATTATAAAATATTTTCAGAAAAATATTTTTTAAATGTTTTTATTTTTTAATTTTTATTTATTTATTTATTTGAGAGCGACAGACACAGAGAGAAAGACCGATAGAGGGAGAGAGAGAATGGGCACGCCAGGGCTTCCAGCCTCTGCAAACGAACTCCAGACGCATGTGCCCCCTTGCGCATCTCGCTAACGTGGGACCTGGGGAACAGAGCCTCGAACTGGGGTCCTTAGGCTTCACAGGCAAGCGCTTAACCGCTAAGCCATCTCTCCAGCCCCAGAAAAGTATTTTTTAATGAATTCTGATGTCATATTTATCTGGCCCAAAACTCCTGTTGTCAATCAAAACATTAATAAAACATTTTGAAATTAATTTTATTTTATATTGTTCAGTCTTGAAACCATTTCTTCATGTGTATTCCACAGAATGTTATTGTCAGAAATCTCTCTTACCAATAAGTGTTTCTCTCAATCCCATAAATTTGAAAACTATTCTACTTTATCCTATTATGTCTTTGAGAAGCTTTTCAGTCAAGAAAGCTATGTAAATTTATTTAAGCTTACATTTTCTTAATGTTATTTGCACATGGAAAGATATTCTTTTCTAGGTAACTTCTATTTATGGACCATGGAATATATTTTACAAAATGCTCATATAACTGATAAGTTTTGTTCCACCAATCCTGTATGCAAATATGCCCATGCTGTTTAATTTAAAACATGAAAACTTTATTTACCTTTACTCATGGAAACTCCTTGTAGGTGGACACTTTCTCCATGAGGACCTAGTCTTCTATCACTATCTTGAGTTACCTAGTTACTCTGACTTTCTTACTCAATCTGAAAAGAAAGTTTTTTTGCCTTTAAATTACAGAACAGAATGTGAACTATGCGTTTGTTTGTTTGTTTTCTCCCTGGGAGGCTGGTGTCAGTCCAGCAGAAGCTGGAGAAGAGGATTTTGTGTGTGTGTGTCAGCCTGGTATTGATCCTGCTGTGTTGTAATGGTATGCTGACCCGAGATTCCTACCGCATCGTCGTCACTCAGCCAGCACTTTCCAGAGCATAGCATGCTTCAGAGAACCTGGTTTCATAGCTGGCTGGGCTTCCCTTGCATATGGCTGTTTAGTTTCCATTCTGAGTCTTCCATTTGGGCTCCTTTGCACTATTGATGGGTTCCAGCTGGGACACGGAGATCAGGTATTATGTCAGTTTAGTCAGGTTTCCAATCTTACCTAACCTCAAACATTGGGGGGATTATATGTGGTTGAGTGTAATTTTTTCAGTATCTTGATTTAAATTGGTTAAAACTTGAGCTGGGAGTGGTGGTGCATGCCTTTAATCCCAGCACTCAGGAGGCCGAGGTAGGAGGATGGCTGTGAGTTTGAGGCCAGTTTGAGACTACATAGTGAATTCCAGATCAGCCTGGGCTACAGGGTGACTCTACATCCAAAAACAAATACAAATAAAAGAATCTTGAATTTGAATTACAATGGATTGATGATGAATGCAGGAGTCACTAAGGCCAAACAACAACCAGAATAACTGTCCCTGGTATGCTGTTCCTCTATATTTTTATAATTGAGATGAGTCATTCAACTGGTTCAATATATACACTGTTAACTATATGCCAGAAATTGCACCAGGAATGGGATTGAGCAGTTAAAACAAAAAGAAATTTTCAATGCTTCTGCTTTCTTGAAATTTATGTTCTAAGGACAAGACAAAGATACTAAACAAATGTGACCTCACAGATGAGTGCCATGAAGAAAGGGCATAGGACTACAGAATAGGGGGAGAATTTTCAATGGAAAAGGTGAGGGTCCTTATGGAGAATGTCTAGAAGTCTGCACTCAGAGGACTTATTTTTTTAGGATGACAGGAATGAAATCACGTTATTTGTGAGGTGGACCCAAGGAAATTATTTATGTAGTAAGACTTTGGGTGTTATTAGGAGTGATGTGAGAAGAAAGTGAGTGGTCATCAACAACATGTTGACATGATCTTATTTATACATTTAGTAAATATTTGAGATAATGTAGAGATTTCTGGTTAGAGACACAGAGGCTAGTTTTTAATCTCTTTGCAGTAATATTGGTAAATGATGACAATGCTTTCAGTTAGGGTATTCAAAGAATTAATAAGCACTTGGCTAGGAATATATGTTGAAGATAGACTTTAAAAATATTTTTTTAAACTTATTTGCAAGCAGATGGGGAGGTGTGATCATACCAGGGTCACTTGCCACTGCAAATAAACTCCAGTTGTAATGTGCCACTTTATACATCTGAATTTATGTGAGTAGTGGGGAATCAAACCCAGGACATCAGATTTGTAAAGAACCTTTAACCACTGAGCAACCTCTCCAACCTTGAAGGTACATTTTGAATTCATTGAAAAATCAGATGTGAGGGCTGGACAGATGGATTAGTGGTTAAGCACTTGCCTTTGAAGCCTAAGGACCCCTGTTTGAGGCTCGATTCCCCAGGAACCACGTTAGCCAGATGCACAAGGGGGCACATGCGTCTGGAGTTCGTTTGCAGTGGCTGGAAGCCCTGGCATGCCCATTATTTCTCTCACTCTCTGCCTTTCTGTCTCTCTGTCACTCTCAAATAAATAAAAATAAACAAACAATTTTTTTCTTTAAATCAGATGTGAGGTCAGAGTAGTTACTCTGTCAAAGCTGGTGTAAGAAGACGGGGTAATTCAGAGACCTCATACGTTTATTGCTAATGGTGCTCGAGGCAGGCGAGTCCAAGATGAAGGCACCAGCATTCAGTGTCTGTTGAGGGCCACCTTGCATTGTCTTTGTATTGCAAAAGGCAGAAGGGCAAAACAGGGTCGAGCTAGTTTCCTCCTAGTCATTTTATAAGGTCACCTAGTCACTGCTTAATAGTGTTATATTAGACATTTGGTTACCATATGAACTTTTGAGGGATATACAATCAAATTCTAGTAAAGAGGACAACAGAAGCATATGATATTTCTTGTCTCATACAACTGAAATGATGGACAAGCTATTTACTCAACAAAGGAGATGGATAGTGATATAGGTTTGGGGAATAGAAACACAAAAGTTCACATATTTAAATTTTGCTTTCAGATTTCAAAAATGGACATGTGATGTAGGCACTGGAGTCAAGGTCAGGAAAGAAGTCAATGATAATTTAAATTTGAGTCTTTAACATGCAGATGATATTCACAGTCATGGCAATGTGTGAAATTACCTAAATCTTAAGTGTCCAAAAAAAAAAAATCTAAGAATGGAACATATCAGTAATTCAAGTTTAGAAAGATGAATAGGTATCATTGGAAAGAGCAAATTTTATCCAAATAGTCAAACAAAGAATGCGTTTTGAGACTATACTTAATACTGCCCTTAAAGCCATGGAGAGAAACTGGTTACATTAACATGAGACATTGTGATGTTATTGATGAGCTCAGGAAATAATGGAAAGGAAAAGTGTGAATTTAAGAAGGGGAGACAGTTCTTTCATGCAAAGACCAAACAAACGAAGACATAGAGAAAGCTATATGACCAAGATGTATATTTTTTCAATATGGGGAAAAAGAAGGAGATATTGCACCTGTTGGTGGGAATTTCGAATAGTTCATGAAGGATGGACTGCGTCCTACCTCACAGATGGAAGGCAGATTGTTAAGTGTACAAGAAAGTAAAAGATTTGTCTGGTTGAAACATAAAGCCACACATTAATCTAACAGGTATTTATTGGATCAATGCTCTAGGCACTATTTCTAGGTATTGGTGATATAATAGGAATCAAGTACACATTCCTATGTTTTATTTCTAATGAGGAGCAAGATAGACTAAGATGAAGGCATAAGTTATATAGCACAGTATTGTGTATAATAAGTGAAATAAATATAATTTAAATTTAAAACTGCTAATAATATACATAAGTATGGTAATCAAGGATTTTGATGTTACTATGTATGTAAATAGGGAAAACTTTTATGGCAAGCATATGACAATGAAACCAGTGCCCAACCAATGTTCCATCCATGAGGACTTGTACTGAAAGTACCTTCTTCATCCTGTGCTTCTTCCAGTCACAACACATTCAGGAAGGAGTAGAAGGCTTTTATTTCATCCACTCTGAAATGAAACATAGGAAGACTCTGTGTAAAGTGAAACCAGGGACAAAGTTTCAAAATAACAGATGTAAGATATATTTGACCCAACTAGCAGTTTGATTAAATTTGATTTAAATTTTTCACTTTTTAACATAACTGGATCAAATAAAGATTTGTTTGGGTTAAAAATGAAAATAACTCATGCACATTAGTGAGGTCAGAACTAAGCGAAAACTAAACATATTGAGAATCCTGAATATTGGAATAAGAAAATAGCTTTAAATAAAGAGTCAGAAATCTTGAAATTTATACCCAACTCTGTCTTTGTGAATGTATAAAACACTGTACAAATCTCTTAAGTTCATTGACTCTTAATTTTCTTCTGTAAAGAATGTGGGTTAAAAAAATTCTACTTTCTAGCTCAAAAGGCTATTGACTTATATGTAGCCACACAGATCAGTATATTTATGACATTTACAAATATGTGAGGCAATTGAGTTTTAGGTCAAACAACTTGCCTACAAACATATAACACATTATACTAAGGTAAATGTCAAAGTCAGGCTTGTCTGGTTTGGAAACCAAAGTTATTAACGCGCTTTACAGTGTACAACAAGCAAGGGTGCTCAGCTGAGATCAAGGATGGGAACATGTAGCCTCCATTCACAGGTTGGCTTTAACATTCACTTTAACGTAGGTTTCAGAGGAAGTTTAAAAAAATATTAGAAACAAACAAACAAAAAACCTCTTCAAGAAAGCCTTCCATATGACCAGTGTTTCAGTCTCCCCTGGAAATAGCCTCACTGTGAATTGTCTCATTCCCCTGCTTTGCAGGCCACACATCTATGTAGCAGGGACAAACATCCCAGCAGTTGATTACCAACTTCCTGCAAAGTAAATGGAAAACCTGAATAATAAGGATTTTTTTTTTCCTCCTTCACTAATAGTAAGCATCCAAATTACAAAGGGTGTAAGTTAGAGTATAGCAGTCCACTTGAAGTTTGCAAATATGCATTTACAAATTAGCTTGCTGCCAAAGTTGCTTGTGTTTGTCACACATCTAATGCTTTTCTGCTCTGCACAGCGGCACCTCCTCTGTCATGGTGAACTTGAAAAGACAGAAGTAGTATTTTCATGCTAATACGCCATATAATGTCTTTGCTAAATAAACAATTCCTTGAGTGGCGCTTGGTTTATTTGTAGTGGTATAATTGAGAAATATCTGCATGCAGTGACAACATTTTGAGCTGTGTTAGTTAGGACATCTACATTATATCCACAGCAATATATTATAATGGGCAGGGGGACGCCTGTGCAGCAGGGAGCCTTTAATACCAAACTCCACGGGCCACTTGCATAGTGTAATCTAGCTTTCAAGTGATGCATTCTAAAGAAACTCCATGAACCCTGCTTTGGGGTCTCAGAAAATCAGAATGATATTGAGGCCAAAGCCGTGTTCCGGTTCCACCCGCCACGGAGACACTCAGGCTGCTCTGCCACAAAGCCAGGTGGGATCATTTTTCTAGGAAACATCAATTACTTCTGCTTTTGCTCAGAAATGGCACAGTTATTTTTAGATGTATTTTCCACTGGTCTACAAAGTATTACAATTGCCATAACATGTTGGATAGTGTCATAATGGTGTCAGAATCCCAGGGCAAAATAAGCCTCCCCTGTGGAACTGTAGCTGGCATGTGAGGGTTATGTACATTATAGCTTCCTGGGTAGCTGGCTGGCAATGAGTTGATATCAACTGGAAATGTGTGACTTCGAACTTTCCATAGGTTTCAAATATAATTAAGTTCACAATTTTCTTCTTCCTTTTTGTCTTTCTGAGGTTTGCTTGTGGAGTTTATGATTTGAAGTACTGTTATCTGAATGAAATAAAACAGATCCTTATAGGGACTCATAAGCCCCCAGGTCGTAAGTGAGCCACCAAATTGCATTAACACAGAAGTAGCTCAATAAATTATATTTTACTCATTTGACTTCCCTGGTACTTAATTTGCATTCAGATGTGACTCTAGAATTGGACGATTCCAGCAGCTTGTCATGATCTGGATACTTGTTCTGACTAATGCAAAGGCCAAGCCAAGAAGTTTGAAGTAAGTTTTGTTAAAAATATAAAAATCCTGGAGCCTTGTCTGGGCAAGTATTTTCACCTCCAATCTTTTCTTTTTCTTTAATTTTATTCTTATTTTTATTTTGAGATAATATCTCACTAAGTTGCCCACGTTGGTTTTGAACTTGTGATCCTCCTAACTCAGCCTCCCTAGTAGACGGGATTACAAGTGCCTACCACTAGGCCTGGCTGAGAGGAAACATTTTGACTGAAGAATTAATACCTAGAATAGTAATATTTTTTCTTTCTTGGAATCACTTTAATTTATGTACCATGATGATACTATGAGAATAGAAATAAATGAATTTTTATGTCATTATAATCTCTTAGGGAAAATGTCTGTAGTTAATACAGCTGTCTTCAACCTACTGGGTACAATTTTGAGCTTTTTAATAAAAATACTTGCATTTTAAATCACAGACTTTGAAAAAGATTTGTCTATTCATCTGTTAATACATTCAGTAGTCTCTTCAAAAATTTATTGTTTTATTCTGTTTGCTCAAAATAGAAATATCACTTTAGTAATTTTATAGTTTCTTATCATTTGAAAAAATGAGACCAAAAAAAAAGAACCAGGCCATAAAAACTGTTGTCTTATTTTTAGAAAAGATATTTAGTACCAATAACTAGACTCAAAACAGGTAAATTTGGTCAGCCATGTCTCTGGCTTGGTGTCTAGCTAAGGTTGGCACTGAATTACTATTTGTCTTCATAGCCAATCATGTACAAAACCATCCTGCACTTTCTGGGTGCTCATTATATAACCTTTATATAAACAAAAGGTTTGGGTTATAAGCTCGCCAGCCAATGTTTCAGCTATCAAATACACTTACATCCTATTCTGGAAACTGTAGAATTTATATTCAGAATTCAACACCACAAACAAGAGTAAAGGTCTAAAGCTAACCCAAGACTATCAAATACCTTTGTATGGAGATAGTGACTTTTGAAATATTTGTATTCATCTTTTATTTTTCAGTAGGATCTTTTAACTTCTCCTCCTACACCACTCTATCCCTCTTGGTGTCTTCACTTTTAATAGCAACAGCTATTACAAGAAATTCTAATTTTCAAACATGTCGTTAAATATATTTACATGCACGGATATAATTTACTATACTTTGAATTTACTTTAATTCCCTGGGTGGAGTTTATTAAAGAATCTTTAATTTTATTGCAGGGTATCAGGATACATAATTCAAAGGTCTAAACCCAAGGTCCTAAAAATGGTTCCAGGAGAAAGCAATTGTTGCTATCAAGTTCTGTTTAATTTCAATAAGCAGTTTTCCTCTTAGCTACTCACAAGTACTAATAGACCCAGCTTTGACCCTTCAGAGAGATGTTTGTTACCATTTTCTGGACTTGGGGCATTCCAGTTCTCATGCTGAAGGGGTCAAATGGGCCTTTGATATGATCCTCTCATGCAAAAGATGAAGTTAACAAAAACCAAACTATAGCCCATCCATCCATGTAATGCAATAAGTTTGTTCCTCACATTATTATAGTAATTGTGCTAATTCAGTAAATCTTTTGACCATAGCATTTTACTGAGTGGAAGAAATTCCTTCAGTTTTATATTAGTTGAACAGATACTGCATTGGAATCAGGAACGTGTTTTGAATATTTTGTATGTTTTGAATTAAGGACACTCATTAGTGTGGTGGTCACAAGGCAGTGTGTGTGGTGTAGAAATAGTGGCATTCTAGGTTTGGTGTGGACCTTTATGTGTCAGTTTGTGCAAAATTCCTTGGCATTCACCACACATGTTTAACATCTCACTGTTTCTGGAAACCAAGTCACTTTCCAGGGCATAAATACCTAAAACATCTTACATTGGTGACTTGAACTGCTTAGAGATGCACATCTTGTTTCTTTAAACTGTTGACTTCCAAAGGCATGTTATTTCGGGCTTCGGATAATTTTTCAGTAATAATGAAGACATCTGTATGGAAGGCTTACTGAAGACATATATGTAATCATTATAAAGTTAGGTGATTAAAAACATGATCATGGACACATTTTCTTTTTTGTAAGGTTGACTCTTAATGCTATTATTCTTTAGAGAATAATAAAAATTTGTGAATTTTTTTCTTTACTTTGAAATATGGAACAAGCATAGGTAAAACAAAGTTGTGTGAAATTCCCAGAGATTTCCTTTAGACACTTGAAATACAGCATCATTGTTCTTTCACCCTGTTTTCTAAGTAAATGAAAATATGGAGAGTATGCATAAATCTCTCTAGATGATGATGATGATGATGATGATGATGATTCAAGAGCAACAGAGAGAAAGAAGGAGAGAGAGAGATTGAGAATGGGCACACCAGGGCCTCAGGCTAGTGCAAATGAACTCCAGATGGATACGTCCCCTTGTGCATCTGGCTAACATGGGTCCTGGGGAATTGAGCCTCAAACCATGGTCCTTAGGCTTCACAGGGAAGTGCTTAACCATTAAGCCATTTCTCCAGCCCTCTCTATGTTATTTTTTGAGAAATACTTCAAACGGGGAAGTTCAACATTAAATTGGGAAGTTGAATGATAAAGAACATAAATTAGGAAAATCAGAATTGGAAACATGCATCTTCCCATTGGTTATTCCACATTCTGCCCCCACCACACCCAAGCTAATTTCTCCACCTATAATGAAGTAAAACTCTTCTAAGTAAGGTTAATCATTTTTGAACATTTTATGCTAAATAGGAAAGTCCATAAAATATTAAACATGACACACTATTTTTCATATATTGCTTTGAGGACACGCTCTCACTCTGGAGAAAATACTGACCTGGAATTCACTCTGTGGAGCAGGCTGGGCTCACACTTGCAGCAATTCTCCTGCCTCAGCTTCCTAAGTGTTTGGATTGCCTTTATAAGATACAATACTATGATACTGGCTCTATTTCTCCCATTTTAAGACAACAGCAAATATGACCATTAAGATACCCAAATTTGAGCTGGTGCACACCTTTAATCCTGGCACTTGAGAAGCAGAGGTAGGAGGATCACCATGAGTTTGAGGCCACCCTGAGACTACATAGTGAATTCCAGGTCAGCCTGAGCTCGAGCAAGAAACTACCTTGAAACAAAAGAAAACAAAAGATACCCAAACCTGAGAAACTCATTCATACTAAATTAACAAAGATGTTAATTTTTCTGTATGTTGATATTGTTGAGGTTAACAAACACAGTCAGTTAGATTCACATATTCTTTAGTTTGATCTAACATTAGATAAAAAGAACCATTGAATTGTAGGTGCATTTCTGTTCATTGTGGACTAACACTAAAAGAGAAATGTGAGCCACAGTTCTGCTAGTACAGGAGCTAACACTGGTCTTATTGTCTCTGTACTATTCCACGTTCAGACAGGCTTGGGTCTGAACAATCCAAGCTGCAGGCCCACGTGTACCTCCTGATCTGGTCATACTCCTCCCATAGTGCATGCTAGGCACTGGTCTGATTATTCATGTCTGGGATAACTTTTTTGCAGTTATTCGATCAGCCTTTCTATTAAGCATACACTATCTTATGTTTTCCAGCATCATGGCCTTCTGTACATAAACCCCAGTCAGGGGACTGGAGAGATGGCTTGGCAGTTATGGCATTTGTCTGCGAAGCCAAAGGAACCTGGTTCAATTCTCCAGGACCCATGTAAGCCAGATGCACAAGGGGGCACATACATCTGGAGTTTGTTTGCAGTGGCTGGATGCCCTGGTGTTCCCTTTCTCTCTCTCTCGAATAAATAAATAAATAAAATACAAAAAAAAAATTAAATAAGCCCCAGTCAGGATTCCATTAGATACAGAAATTCCCTGGTAAAAAACATTTTGGCACCTTGAAGGTCTTAAAGTTTTCACAGTTCTAATTGACATCACTTTTCTGTTAGTCTATGGTTGAAATCTCAGCATGCCTATGGCAAGGATACACAGATGTGTCAAATAAAATCACCTAGGAAACCTTACACACATTTTGAATTCCATAGCAATATATTTTACTGTTATCATATAGATAGGCAGACATACTTTTTCTTCCTCTTACCCACCCCTGCTCCCATTTCAAAAGGGGCCCCCTTAGTGTGGGTATAGCATTCACTGTGCGGGCATGAAGGCTTCAGTCAGTCCCTATGGGGTAGTGGGGGCAGCACACCTCATGGTATTCCTGCAAACTCTTAATGCTCATACAAGCTTTCTGCCCCTCCCCCCAACAATGTTTCTTGAGCCATGTCAGGCCTGTTGGCAGTCTAATTTATTGTTGAGATCTATGTAGCCTCTGGATTCTGCTTTAATGGTTGTCAGGTTAGCCATAAGAGCAGTGTTCATGTCTTGGCTTCCTCTCCAATTTTTTTCTGGGCCCTAGCAGATTTGGAAGAGGTGGCATATCTCATGGTAGGCAGTCTGCCAACTTCTTGTCTTATCGACAAATCTTGTTTATCCTCCATCCTCTCTGTTATTTGTAAAATAAAAATAGATTCCCCAACCAAGAGTGAGAGCAGCTTGGGTTAAAGGAGATATGCAAAATTATATTAGAGACATTCTGGTGTGCAAGACCACTCTACTCCAGAGAGCAGTGGGGGCTTCCCTTGAAGTCTATGAGTCTTCTGACCATGGGATTCTGACTTGGTTTCCAGTACCAATATTCATTCACCCCAACTGAACAGGCCCATGTCCAATCAGAGAAGAGTTGGTCACTCACGTGAGGTGTGCTATCATGCTTTTCTATACCTTTGACATAAGTGACTTTTATAGTCTATAAGAGACAGGTGAGATATAATGAATTAATTTGGTGAAATTATTGAATTTTATCTATTCTACAGGTCTTCCTTCATCCCCAGAAACTAAGTGTTGAATGAGGGTAAGCAGAGAGGACACTGAGAAGAGCTCCTTCACATCACCTATACAATTCTTTGAATGAATTCTACTCTTCTCTATTTCCTATTGATCTTTACACAGAACTAATGCCCAATCTTACTATATCTTTGCTTGTGTATATGAACATGTGATGTTCACATGTGCATGCATGTTTGTGTTAATTCAGGAACAGGTATGTGTGCCTATGCACATGACTATTTGTGTGTAGGCCAGTGATTGATGTTAAGTGTTTACCATAGTCACACTCCACCTTATTTACTGACAAAGGGTCTCTCATTGAACTTCTATCTCATCAATTAGGCTGAGTTAACTAGCTACCAAACCTAAGAAATCCTCCTGGATCTGCCTCCCCAGTGATGGGATTACATGTGAGCATAATTATGCCTGCATTTTATGTGGGTACTGGAGATCCAATCCCAGGTCTTCATGCTTAATTTGAAGCACTTTACTGACTGAGCCATCTTCCTAGCCCTTTAATTCATGTTTTTATTATCAACAATACTTTTAAAAAATTCTTCACTGAAGTTTACCTTAGGAATACAGAATGATTGACCCTCCCTTAAATTTCTTAACTTTTGTTGTACTTTCACAGAGTGACCTTGGTGTTTAGCCTAGCATGACTGAGGAGAGCTGGTTGAGAGGCTCTTGTATGGAGTAAGGACTGATATAGAAATTGGTGTGCACATAAGCAGGGTTTCTTCACTCCCTGTTCATTGTTCTCTCTTGCTCTACTGCAATGACCTTCTGTGCTGGAGGCATATGCTCAGAAAAGCCAGACACCCTGTCCCTATAGAAGAAGGCAGGGTGGGAGTGTTTGAATGATAGGAGGTGGTATATATAAGTGGTTAGAATGCCATTGTATTCATCCTATTTTTTTCCCCTTTGGTTCTACTCAATCAACACACATGTTAAGGAAAGCAGTTTTACAAATTCACCTACAGGAACATTTTTGCCTTCTCCTTCAGTTTGAGTAGTATATTATATCCCAGAAACAAGAAATAATGACTCTTTAGGACTGAATCAACCAAGCAACCCTCACTTTTTAAACTTAGGCTATATCCACATAAAGCCATGAATTAATTGCACAGGTTGATTGCCTATCTTTACTACATTTTATTTAACATTACTTAAGCTAATTACAGGTCTTGCATTACTTTTAACCTATATGAAGAATATATAGTTATTTTTAACCATACTCCAAACAGAATCATACTCACATGTTACTGTCATCCTCTAAAATGAGACAAAGTATGTTTCAATATGAAGCTGCCTTGTACACATTGTTCAATCAGATTTTAGTTGACAGCCATCTGAGGCAAAAACAAAATTAGTAGAAAATGGCTGTGATAGTTTAAATGTATGTCCCCATTAGACATATGTGTTTTATTAAAGCTTGTAACTTGGCTCTCCAGCCTCTTGGCTGGAGGAGGTGTCACTGGGGCCAGATACTGAGGTCAAGCCCTACGGTGTGTTTAGGGCAGATATGATTTCCAACCCATAGGCACACAGAGAAGTCAGGGCTCTAATGGGGTTCCTGCTGCTTGCTGCCAGTTCCCTGATGCTGGTTTTGGTTTTTGCTGGCTGTTTAGTTGTTTCTGTTTGGGTGTATGGAAGCAGTTTTTTCTGTAGCTGATGAAACTTCCTGTTTTATCTGTAAGCTTGAAGTAAACCTCTTCCTCTAGTAAATTTTGTCTGGTTTGGATGTTCATCACAGCAATGTGAACCGGTCTATAATTTTGGTGCCAGGAGTGGAGTGTTAATGTGCAATAATTCTGCCCATGCAGATTTTGGTCTTCTGGAATCTATTTCTAATCTGGAAGAATAGACATGGACTTGATAACTTGCAACTGAAGATGCCTTCCGGAGTGGCAAGTCAAGTTACATGGGCTATACTGGTGAGAAGTTGACAATGATAAATGTAGAAAGAATGATATTTGGAAGCTTTGTTTCTGAACTTTGAAAGGGGAAGAAAAGACTGCAGAGAACTTTGTTGGAATTGGGCTTTTGGCACAAAGGCTGACTGTCTACTGCTTTCCATGTTCAGAGAGTTTGATCAAAGTTCAATTTGAAAGTCATGGACTGCTGTGCTTGGCAGAAGATATAAAAAGAAGAGATGTATGATTTAAAGCTGGGAAAATTTAAGGAAGTATACAGAGACTGGTTGCTAAAGCTACAATTACTAAGGTTATTATCACCATTGAGTGGTTCATACTGAAACAATGAAAAGGATGTCTGAGGTGATTTGACCCAGGAAAGTCTGAATGGGAGAAATGCAAACTCTTTTGAAAGGAATAAACCTGCTCTTCAAGGTCATGATTTATTTTCTTCCTGAGTTAACAATATGATTGTGTCTTTACACATCTAGTATTGATTTTGGATGCAAAAAAGATGCATGGAAGTGAGTCATGAAGTACACATGGATCCAGGAGCTCATGCTAAGATGTGGTATATGAAACAGAGTGTGATGTCACTGATGGGACAATGAGACCATTGCAAGATGGACTGTGGTTTGCAGTGGAGACCTGAAGATGTTTTGGATACAGCAAGAAAGCATAGGGGCTACCACTGAGCACAGTTACCCTGGGGCAGAAGTTTTCCTGGGCTAGCCAGCCCAGATGTAGGGATTGAAATTAAAAATCCAGAGTGTCATCACTGGTTATGGATGTTGGGCTTTAACTGCAGCTATTTGATGTTTACCTGATGGTTACTAATTTTACATTGGTCCACTCTCTTCTTGTTATGCCTTAGAGCAATGAAAATGTTTACTCTGTGCCATTACATGTTAGAACCACATGACTTATTTTGATTTTATAGGACTCACAGTTAAAAGACAGTCTTGATTCTCAGATGAGATTTAGGACTTTGGAACAATATTCAAATTGGTAAAGGCTTTGGGAACCTTTGAATTTGGACTGGATACAGTTTGCAATGTGAGATGGTCATGAGTTTATTCAGGGCTGAGGCAGGATGTGATAGTTTAAAAGTGTTGCCCCATTCCCCCAATGTACTCAGGTGTTTTATTAAAGCTTATAACTTGGGTCTGTAGCCTCGTGGCTAGAGGAGGTGCCACTGAGGATTATCCTGGGGTGAAAACCTTAAGGTATATTTGGGGGAAGATATGATTTCCATCCTAGAAGCATGCAGAGCAGTCTGAGCTCTAGAAGAGCCCCTGCTGCTTGCTGCTGTCCCCTGCTGCTGATTTTGTTTTTTGCTGGCTGTTTAGGTGTTTCTGCTTCAATTACGGAAGCACTCATGGACCTTTCCCCTGGATTTGTAAGCTTGAAATAAACCTTTTCTTCCCATAAACTGGCCCTGGTCTGGAAGTTCGTCCCAGCAACAGGCAGTCATTGTACAATAGTGGCAAAGGATTACAGGAAAAACAAGTTTTTAGAAAGCTATTGTGACCTCAAAAACCAGAAATATTAAAAGGTTGATATTTCAATGTGTTGAACATATCACCACTTTGACTGAATGTCAGAATGCTTTGTATTATTTTCACTAGTTTAGGATTATTTTCTGATATTTTTTAATACAGATATGTACTAAAAAACACTTTCTACAGAGTTTTTTATTTCATTAACTGTGTTCTTCATTGCTAGATAATTCTGACTGGCTTTTCTTTAGTATTTCTATTTCCTTATTTATGTCTTGTATTGCCTTTTTTATTTCATTAAATTGGTGTCCTGCATCTTCTTTGATTCCTTTGATTTCCTCTTTGAGTTCCTCTTTGACTATTTTGATTTGTTCTTTGACTTCTTTGAACATATTTACAATCATTCTTTTGAAATCTTTCTCAGGCATTTCCTCTAACCTGGAGGTCATTTCTGAAGCATCAATACTTTTAGGTGAATTTATATTGTTTTGCTTTTTAGTGTTTCTTGTGTTATAATGTGTATATTTTTGCATCTTGGATTAAGTTAATGCTTGGATCTTCTAGCTAGCTGGGTATTCTTAGTTGTATCAATTGATCTGATGTTATATATCTTCAGGGTAAGAGCTTAAGTTTTTAGTAGTGGCTCTTAAGACTCTCAGAGTATCTACAAAGGTGTTCCTAGGGATTGAGTTGGCCTGCTATGGGAGAATTCAAGTAGGCTGAGTGGAATAAAATATAGGTAGATTCTAAAATTTAACTAAACACTGTACACATTAAATCAAAAACAGCACCGAGTATTTATGTAACAGAAGGTATTATAACAACCAGATCCTCTACCAAGAAAAGAGGTTAAGATTTCTGGTCTGTTGAGGGTCAAGTCAGCTTGTGACCAAGTGAGACCCTTCCCTGGTGCTATCCCAGTTACCTTTTTGGATGATTTTGGTCTCAGTCAAGTTTCTGGCTGGGTTGTTGGGCCACTGTTCTGATTTCTGGAGCTGTGCACTAGCTTTTCCTGCGGGGCAAACCAAGCCTGGCAACTGTGACCCTGCAGATTGGTACCTCCAGTGCTGGAACCACTACTACTGCTGCTGGATCCTTTGCCACTGCTGCTGCTGCTGTAGCTGCCACTGTTGGATCCTTCACTGCTGCCTCTGAAGCTGCTGCTGCTGGAACCCCTGCTACTACCACTGAAGCAGCTGCTGCTGGATCTGCTGCCGCTGGGGCTGCTTGTGCTGGTGCTGGAGCTGCTGATGTTGCTGCTGGACGCTGCTCCTGCTTGGGTCCCATTGTTGGCTCAAGTTGGTGTGGCTGGTCCCGGGACTGCTGCTCTGTTCACTGGAGCTGGGCACAGATGGTGGGGGAGGGGAGGGAGCCGATGCTGCTCCAGTTCTCTCGCTGTTCCATGCGTTCTTCTACCTCGTGATCTGCTCCTCCGTTGCTCACTCTTGCTCTCCCTTCACCTTTCTTGAGTTGTGGAGAGCTCCAGTGTGAGTGGAAGCTCCCCTCACCTGGCTTTTCCTGCAGCTCAAGTAGAGCCTGGCAGTGGAACTGTCGGGGCCACTTTTGCTGGCTTGTGCGGGCTCTGGATGCTCTGGATCTCTTATACTTCTATGCTACCATTTCAATTTCACATACACCTTGCTTTTTAGTAAAAGTGTGTATTTTGCTGGTTTTATTTGGTCTTTTTACCCCCTAGGCTGCTTTGGCGTGGTACCTACGCTGCCATCTCAACTGGAGGATGGTCTCTTTCTTTCTAAAAACTCTTTTTAAATACAAAATGATGTGTTTTTTTGTGTTTTTCATTAGTAAGACTCTTGCAAAAGAGTCTTGTCTTACGACTCACTCTTTAAGAAAGGTTCTGTTTCCAGACTATTGGCTACATATCTAAGAACTCTCTAGTGTTGTTGATATCTTAGCAAAACACACACTGTTGGGTCTTAACGCTTAAATATTCCCACTTCTAAAATTACCACGACACCATTGGGGGTGAATGAATACACGATTACAATTTCAATTTGACAGTTTTAAAGGAAATGGCATGGGGATTTAATTAGACCCTCTCCATGTGCTTCATTGATTCTCAGATGGGTTTTCATTCTAGCATAAGTAGATGAGGAATTTAACATGGAAGTTAGGTTTCTGTATACTTTGGCTGGCATAATCAAACCAGTATAACAATCAATAATTATCTCAATCCTAAAGCAAACTGATTTGAAATGCTGAGTGCCACATTGACTCCCATTCCTCATCCTCTGTGAAATAGAGCTGAAGCCATCAAAGAACTAGTGAGTTTTGTGGCTCATAGCCTTTATGCTATTTAATGAATGAGAAATTAAATGACAGTGAAATATTTTCAATTGAGGAAGATACAGAGTCTTCCTGACTTTGTTGGAAGAGAAATTTTATAGTTATGTATTTTTTTCTACGTAGATAAAATGCCCAGTTGAAAAAGATAGGAACTATTGTTAAAATAAGTTACTAAAGGCTATAAAAGAAAGAAATGGATTATAACCTTTTGAAGATATGATTTAAACTATTTTCCCTTAGAATGTGAATGTGCCCTCATTTTAGAAGTCTTAGAATCTCACTATTTCTCCCAACAAATAAGTGGTTATATTTTTCCAAGAACTGAATTTGGATATAAGTTAGTGGTAGCAGAAATTGATAGAAATTGACCACAGATGTTGGAGACAGCATGCCACTACCAGCTGTTCCATGGCTGTGTATATTTCCATGGTATTCCATGAAGAAATAGGAGGTAGCAACTATACAGCGTAACTCATCAGGAAAAGCCTTCATCCTAACTCTGTTGTGCCATATTGAACTCAGTTTCATAAGCCTTATGTTCTCATACTTCTCACATCCATCCTTATACTATATCTTCCTCATGTGTGGCCATTACATTTTTGTCTACTTTTACTACCACATTCTTGTATCAGCTTTTCCTCTTCCCCATGATAGGCCACCTTGGCTATACTTAGACCCCAGCTCACTCATAACTGGACATAATTTCTCCCTCATGATGCCCCATAGATTCAGTCTTCAGAGAACTCTGCGGATCATGTGATGTCATTTGGTTTTCAGTAGAAAAAGATACATAATATTGTACTGAGACAAAAAGACATGAAGACATGGGAGAAAGTTATTAGCCAGAAATGATGTATACTGACAAATTATGTATATATGTATTATATTCAGTTTCATGGTTTTGAAAATTAAATGTTTAAATTGCTGTCTCTATATTTCACTAGCATGCCTTAAGTGGCGTGTGTAGAAAAAGCTTAAAGCAATATTTACAAGGAGACTTCCAGTTTTAACTATTTGCTTCTTAATTTACCCATTACAGCTATAATGTGCTTTAAGAATTATTGAAGCAATTTTGTCTCCTTCCTTTGTGTTCTATTTTCTAAAAATTTGGATAAATAATAGAAATAATTTCTGACTTGAACCTTGCAATCTATACAAGTCTTTCAATTAAACATGCAAATATAAAAATGATATAAAGGACACATGTATTCAAACAAAGCATGCTCATTCTTTATATTTCATTAAAATATTTTAAATATCTTTTAAATGTGTATGTGTGTATAGCACATGTACGTATATGCGTGTTTGGCTGTATGTGGGTACATTTGTGTGCAGGGGTGCAGCTGCCAGAGGCCAGTTTCAGGAAGATTACTCAATCACTGTCCACCTAATTCTCAGAGACAAGGTCTTTGGATGAACATGGAGCTCACTAATTTGGGTAGACTAGCTGTCTAGTGAGTCCTAGGATTCCTTGTCCCTTCCTCCGCAGCACTTGGGTTAAAGGCACACATCAGCATGTCTGACATTTTTATGTGGGGGCTACGAATTTGCACTGTATTCTTCTTGCTTGCATAGCAAGCACTTTATCCACTAAGCCATCTCTCCAGCCCCTGTATGCCACTTTTACTTGGTTTTTATGTTATCACTAAGGCATATAGTGCTTATGTATTGGCTCTACTCTTTAATGGTGCATATTTTCCTAGGAAGGTCCTTCCTTTATCGTTCCTTCCCTTTCTTCCTTCTTTTTCCCTTCTTCCTTTCCTTTCTTCCTCCCTCCCTTCCTTCTCTCATCTTAAATTCATCTCTTATAATTGGTTTGTTTCTTCTTTGTTATATAGATCTAACCTTTATTGTTATTATTATTAATTATTGTGGTGCTGGGCAATGAATCCTAGTTCTAGTTGTATAGTAGTCAAGTGCCTTATTATTGGATGACGAGCCTCAATGTGAGATCACATTCGTATACAAACTGTTTCCTGTGTACTTACAAACTGCCCAGTTAGAACTGTTTAAGGAAAGGTGTTCAACAGGTACAAAGGTGGGTCTTTGCTCATTTCTCATGAAGTGTATAGACATGAAGAAGAGACTGAGTTCTAAATCGTCCTTAATTTCACATCTCTGAACTGATGGGACTAATACCAATATCTATCAAGTAGGTTTGTGATGCATAATAAAAAAGGAAGTAGCTTATAAATTTTTTTCTTATAAAACACTGACCATCAAAAGACACAACAATAAGGAAACTGTCAGTTCTGAAGAAATTATCATACGTATAGTTAGTGTCTTTGCCCTTTTTCATTCCCTACACATCATTCATTATGAAACTCTGAGAGCTATAAGCTCACAGTATTCAGCTGTGTTCCAGTGTTGACTGGGTGGAAGACCAGCATGCAAGGGACCATTTCCACTCTCCAGAGATGCTCTTTTCCTCCTCTCTGGAGTTGGAAATGGTGAGATGAAATGATTACATAGTACATTTCCAATCATCTAACTCACATGCAATTTTAATTTATTAAGATGTTCTGAGAATTTGGCATTGTGGTACATCTTTATAATCCCAGGACTCAGGATATTGAAACAGGAGGATTGACTTGATTTCCAAACCATCCCTGGATATATAGTGAAAATCAATGTGTCTCCAAACAAGCAACCAAAAAAAAAAAAAAAAAACACAGAATCATTCTTGACTGCTTAAATTTGATTTTAATGCATGTATGGCAAGATAAGCTACAGGTGCCATATAGATACTCTATTCGCAGTGGCCAGAAAAATACAGAGAACAAGCATTAAATAATAGTAGACCTTACTGCTGATATCTTAAAAATCCTTTGAGACTTGCATTTCATTTTCATTAAAATTTAGGGAAGGGGGTATCTCCTCTGTTTTTGAATGAGCATCATTTATGACAACAGAATTACTGGAATCTACCCATGATTCTGTCACTAGTTAAGCAAGCAACTTTAGGCAAGGCAAATGACTCCCATCTTTGGACCTTGTTTTTCTTCTCAATATAATGAGCCAAATGTTGTAGATAGTCCTTAAGTCTCTTTAGGTGCCAAAATATTCAATTACAACCCCAGTTAGAACAGTTTAATTGATTCAAGAGTTAATAATAAAAAAAGGTTAGGTTGGAAACCTCCCCATAATGTGACAAAGCAGGTCAAATTACAAGTTTTCAGTGAAAAAGATTCTTTTTGTATCACTATTCTTAAACACATGCAATAATTTATCTTTCATGAAAATAATGACTATTACATTGTTGATATTGTCTTGAGATCTATAATGTTCTTTGAATTACTTCGAAACCACACACACACACACACACATACACACACTTCTTACCAATAACAAGTAAATCTCTCCCCCACAAGAACACTAAATTTAGTTTGGATAAGCATTCCTCATGGTTTCAAACATAGATCTAGCAACTAATAGCTAAGATCACTACCACCGTATAGAATTCTGCCTCTTTTTTCTGCTTATTCTTTTTTGATAAAGTTTTATATTTGAGAAAGTCTTGAGAGGTCTATGTGGACCAATATTAAGGACCAAACAAAAATATCTGGTTCTCATGTTTGATCTTATATTTATTGATTTTAATACCTTACATAATTTATCATTTCTGAAGGGGTTCTTAAGATTCACTATTGATTAGATAACGTTTTCAAAAAATAATATTACATATTAAAAGTACACTTTGATTAAAAGTTACTGACTGATTGTGGGACCCATAATTGTGAATAATAGTTATCTAGAATATCAAGGAAATATGATTAATCACTCAAGTAGGGGTTATATTTGAAATGCTACCCAGAAGTCTCTGATTTTCCCTGACGCTCTTACAGTGCATGTTTCCTTTGAACTTTGCACAATTCTGAATACCAAGTGGCAGTGATTTTTGTGAGGATCTCAATACTCACTCAGAGCTTCTTTCATAAATGCCTCTGATTAAAGACAGTTGTGTGATCCACCATCTGAAAAATACTGGTAGAAATATTGAAACAATTGCTCCATTTTCCAGGTAACAAACCCCTGGATCTTGGTGCAATGTGCAAGCAAGCCTCTTCCTTCCTCTAAGAAACAAGAAACAGAACTCTTAGAACCTGCTGAGCTGAAGAACAATGAAGACAACACATGAAGAGAAAAAAACAAAAAAATAAGAAAACCATAATTTTTACCAGGTACCTGGCAGAAACACTGTTGGGAAACTTGAGTGTTAATATTCAGTACAGTTATACTTTGGAATCTACATGGTCTGTACCAAGATGGACAGGAAGCTAAATTCAAAGTTCATTCTTCCACGAGTACCTTATCTTAGATTAAACTAAACTCTGGCAACTTGGGAAGTGATAGTAAATTGACAAAATGCAAATGACCCTAATCTCATCCTTGGCCTGATTCAAGTTGTTAGTTGATACCTGCTTTCCATCACAGTTCCATTGTCTTCTGGATTTGAGATACAACTGAGAAAGTCTTGCTCTTCACTTTTTCCTCAAACCAGATAAAATATATTTGTAAACCACTCAGACATATAAGAAACTTCTGAAAAATTTCCCAAATTTTTGGAATTCCAAATTTCAACTTAAATCTTTGTAGGTTTCTAAGATTGATTATCATCATAACTACAGGTGGCATCATATAATTTGTCAATGGAGTACATGTATCCTATATAAGCCTAGGTGTATGTATTAGGCCAATTTTTTTGTTTTAGGAAGGCTCATCTCTGGCCCTCAGTCTCTACGATTTCCTCATGCTTACTTCTTTTAAGTATTCAGCCCTGTTTGTGGATGCTCCCCTTGCCCATTTCTGTAGTTTCTGCGCTTACCTGCTCATCTTCCTTACCCTGGGCCTCAAGCCTTCCCTGAAATTCATCTGCAAAGCATTACACTTTCAGAGTGTCCCACCTTTGTCTCCAAGCTAGTGCAAACTCAACAGCTCTGGCTTATCTTCTGCTAAGGACTCCTTGGAAGGCCACACTGATCTTTCAAAACTAATCTTATTTGATAATGACTATGGATGCATGTCCCTTACCAGATAGCATGTTATATTAGTGACTGTCAAAGCCTTTAACTAAGGTCTGGAAGTTGTACTCATCAGAAACCAAGACAAGTGAGCTAAGACCTCCCAGTCTTTCCCATATTATGTGACATAGGTATTACTCTATTCATTGAGTAGGATGAAGAAGTACATTGGAAGATAACTTAGCTTTATTTTTCTTTTGAAAAATAAAACACACAATGGAAAACTATCTTAAATGAGTTTTAAAGTTTATTTTCCTTTGCTACTAATGCGTCCAACTTCTGTCTATTCTTTTCTATCTTATTTTTATCAAATTCCCATAGCATCAAATGCTTTTTTTAATTACCAAGTAGAAACTTTGTATGGACACATCATATGTTGGTACCACTATTTCCATCCTCCCTGTCCATACTCCACTGAGGGCCCTCCTTAGTGTGATTACTGGTATTCACCATGGAGTTGTGGGTTGTAAGTTGTAAGGCCAGCTTTTAAAAAATATAACATTTGAAGCATACCCAAACTGTGGGTAAAAGATTGCTTATCACATGTAGTATCCAACTTACATTACATTTGTACAACCTATCAGGTTTGTATAATCACAAGTTGTAAATAATATATATATATATATATATATATTGTTTTGTATTTTGGCAGGGTCTCACTATAGCCCAGGATGAATTAGAAATCATAACCCAGGGTTAGCCTCAAACTTAGAGTAATTTTCTGAAATTGTCCTCCTTAGTGCTTGAATTTTAGATGTTATTCATGACCAATGGCACATCATATCAAAAGGAACATTTCTCCATAATGGCTTAGATCCATAGTTTGTTGAAATTCTGTTGGAAGTATACTGTTCTGTGATATAATTCATCTCATAAATTCATAAACTACTCTGAGTCAGGTAATTTTGTGCTGTACAGTTACATAGACAATTTTAAAATTAGGAAGTAATTTATTAGTAATAATTATGGAAATATGGAATATTTCTTTTTAAAATGAACTTGTCATTTATCTGATTAAAGATTTACTTTGAGTAAAGAGTTTGGACAAATTTCTTTCATACACAAAGTAAACTGGTTGATGTTTGTTTCAATTGCTATTCTTTTCTTTTTTAATTTTATTTTTGTTTTTAGGTATTTTAAGGTAGGGTCTCTTTCTTACCTAAGCTGACTTGGAATTCACTGTGCAGTCTCAGGGTGGTCTCAAATTTATGGAGATCCTTCTATCTCTGTTTCCCAAGTACTGGGATTAAAGACATACACCACCATGCCTGGCTCAACTGTTACTATTAAAAAAGAATAGTAGTTCTTTTCTAAACCATGAAATGTTATATTGTGATTTTTAAGGTATAAAAATAATAGAACGGTTCTTTTAAAATTCCAATGCATTCTTCTTCAGTGTTCAAACAAATAAGACAACCAAAACTGATTAGTTTTCATTTATTCTTTTTAAAGTGTACCTAGGGAATTCACTGATTTTGTTTATAGGTTTACCTGTTGTTAAAATTAAATTTGAATTCCTATAGATGAGTTTATTCCTCACACCTGATTATTCCTTGTATTTTGTCCTTAAAAATGGTATGAAATATGTTTTTCTAGGCAAAGAAGGAAACAGAGTGAAAGGCCCCCCAGAGAACTCCCCAAACATTTTCATTGCATTGTGAGAATGGAACTTACCCTACAATTGCTGGAGTAAATGCTCAATTTTTTTTTTTTTCTAAATCAACAGGCTTGTGAGTTGTCTGACTGAGAATAATAATACTTTTTCTTCCCTTTATTTTCTTTAGTCCTTTTACATTTGGTAGGGTTTTTTAAACTTCTTGGTAAAAGGTATTTTCATTGGAATAAAATGTGGGACTTTCAGATGCCTGTCATTTTCTAAAAAGGTTTCAAGTTTGAATTTTTTTTTGTATATCAAGAGAGTTAAGGCCCCTTGAATAGAATGTACTAATGATAAATTTAGGATTTCAAGACTAAACCTACATTGCTGTTACAAAATTTGTACCTGTTATTGGCATCACAGTTAGCTTTTGTGCAAATTTCACTTGTGACAATTATTTATTATACTTACTATTAAAGGGCAGGATAAAAGCTCCAACACTGTTGTTTAAAAACAAACAACAACATCCTGACATACATTGAATGTAGTGGCACCAGACCAGTCAGGTCATATGACAAGACAGTGTTAAGAGGTCAGGGCATTTGTTGGAAATGAAAAGCAGTTAAGAATGTCTTTGAGACTTTTGAGCAATGAGACTTTTGAGCAATTCTGCTTCAAGGAATGTGATACCTCTGTATGAAGCCTGAGGAAAGGCACTGTAGTGAACAGCATTCTAAGACCATCCCCAGGGTCCCTTGTCTTTGAATGTGAACAGGACCATCAATATGATAGATGTCACATGGTGGTTGAACATTACATGATAGTAGGGATTTTGCAAATATAGGCAGGTGGTCTGGTGAACTCTTCACAGAAAGAAAGAAAAAAAAAAAAAGATTCAAAGCTTTAGATAAATTCTCCTGTCAACTTGGTGTCCTGAAAGAAGCAAACTCCTATGAGGTAAGAAACAATTATGATGGAAAGTACAGGACAAGGGTCCTCACATTGTAATGGTGAGTTGGAGGTGCAAACTTCAGGTGGGAGGGAAGTATGCTTTCCAGGTTACCACACATCCACTGCTCCCATGGAGAACCCTACACCGAGACCCATTGTCCACTGTCCTTGATACTCCCTTGCTATCTTGTAATAAAGAAACAATTTTGTTTTCTGTTCTCATTTATATATCAAAAGCACAAAACAAAAGATTGATCTTAGATGGCTCTGTCTCAAGCCCAGTGGGTTTTCTCCTCTTCCTTCTCCTCCTCCTCTTCTTTGAATGCTGAAGATCTGAAAAGAATTAAAAAAAAAAATAATCAGTCAACTTCTTTAATCCCAGCTTGACTCTTATTAAAGGTTAGTTTTCTTCTGTATATCTTCTTTTCTGTGCGTATTTGTGTGTGTAGTCTGAATAGGTATGGTGTGTGTGTGTGTGTGTGTGTGTTTGTGTGTGTGTGTGTGTTATGCATTTCTATGCAGATGTGTGTGCCCTATGAGCACACATGTGGAGACCAACCAAAGGAGAGCATAGGCATTCTTCCTCTATTGTTTTGTTTACTCCTTTGAGAGAGTCTCTCACTGAAACTGGAGCTGCCTTTGTTGTTTGTTTGTTTGGTATCAGTCAGGTTGGCTGACCACCAAGCACCAGGGTTCTCTGTCTGATTCTTGATCCCCACAGCACTGGGATTAGAAGCAGGCATGGTTACACCCTGCTGTTTATGTAGGCAGCGGGGAATCCGACCCAGAGTGAGTCAGTCTCTGTAGGGCCTTCATACATGTGTGGCAAGAACTCTTACTCACTAAACCATCTCACTAGTCACCCTCCCTGCCACAGAACTCTGTTTTAAAGCTGTTTATAAACATTTGGAGATGGAATAAAGTGGTTATAACATTCCTAGTGTCTGAAACCAAGCAGGAAAGATAAAGATTACATTTGTAGCAAAGCAGAGAATAAAGAAAGAAAATGGTATTTTGCATTGCAGGTGACCCCAATTTTCTATCTCTACCAAGATCAACGTAATGTCTCCCTGTAGGAGGAAGGCAAGAAAACCATCCTCTCCTCTAGTGCTAGATTTCTGCTGCCTGTATGTCTCTGGCTTCAGTGAGGTTAACTGAACAAGAGAAAGCCACACTTTCAGAATAGCTACATATGTTTTCTTGTTAAACCACATTCAAGACGCTAATTTCATTTCTTTTCTGGCTGTGTATAGGTGAATTAACAAGAAGTCACTCATGCATTGTTTTCCTGTCTTCAAATGAAGCCTAATTAAAGAAATATATAGTCTTTATTGAGCTGCAAGCAAAAGGGACATGGAGCACAATTAAGCTTGAATGAATAATTAAAGATATAAAATTATTAATGTAGCAAATATCACATATTAATAAGAAATATATTTTGTTACCAACTGCTACATAAACTCCTTCTTCTATAATCTATAATCCAAAAGGAGACATGGAGAAGGAATATGCAAAAATATTATATTACCACATAAGTTTATTGCTCTTAGAAATAAAATGTTTGTCATATTGCAGCAGTGCTCTAGGGGTGATTGTGCTGAGTCAGTTAAAATGGTGAGTGAGAAAGATATAATTGTAATGAAATTTTATTTTATGTAACATGAATTTTATGAGGAAGCTAAAAATATTGATCAGTCACTCTGTTTCCTCTGATAGAAGACTCCAGATTCAATATTCATAGAGGACTGGGGACTCCTCCATCTTCAGTTCTCGTCTTCCCGAGACCATGCTATTCTGTTCTTGTTCTTTTTGGAGAAAGATCTGTCAATAAAGCAGAACTTCTGCTTTATGGACCCCTACTCAGAAATTTTTCTTAAAGACATCACAAGTTCTTTGAAAATTTTAAGAAATTGTTATTATTCCCCGTCCCAGCTTCTATCATATACTTGTTTATCAAAACCCCATAATTGCCTACTGCACTGTAAGGTGTTTACTTTCATGTGGCCTAAGCTTTCACAAATATGTGGTATATCTTAGATATTAATGACGAAGGAACAAATGAATGATGTTGTTAGCCCGATGGTATCAGTCTTTGCTTTGGATGGTAAGTTGAAAGGAAACTCTGAGACAAGGGTCCAGAGAGGAAAGGAACTTTATGGAGACTCACCAGTCAGGAACTAGGAGGTCTTACTAAAAGATTTCAACTGCCCTGAGGAAAAAGAGAGGGCAGCTAATACGGATCATCTGTCTTATATCACACACAGGCTACTTGAAGAGACGGAGTCCAGAGTGGAGGTGAAGATTATCCTATATCTACATGTTTTCCAGGACATATGTCCGACCCTATGCCAGGGGGAGAGGCTTTGGGGTCATAGAATGGGGCACCAGGAGGACGTGGGATTCTACTTTAAATTGTATTGGGCATATTCTTTAAGCTGGTTTCAACTCTACCAGCCTGTTAAGATTATGCTCACTTCTGTGGTACTCCACGTGCCTCTCATTCTGGTTTGAAATGAGTGAGAGTCTGTGCTCCATGCCCTTCATTCTAACGACTTGTTCAGTCTATGTTGATTAGATGAAGCCGACTGAGCCTGCTATGAAAGGTGACCTTAAATTCTTGGAACTCTTCCTTTCTTTCAAGATGGTAAAAGTGCTCTTTTGTCTGACTCAAGTTAAAAATGGTTAGTTTATAAATATCTAAATCAGATCTCAATTTGTGAATTCTGTTTTTTATTTTTAAAATAGAAAATAGTCACTATAGGCATGTTATTGTTTGTGTGTGTGGAAAACAAGGTAAAACAACTTAATCTTTCTGCTTAATAATACAGAAGCAAAAAGATAATAGACTCTGCAACCACCACAGAGAAACTAAAAGAAGGTGCCAGGTGTGGTGGTGCCCGCCTTTAATCCCAATTCTTGAGAGGCAGAGGTAGGAGGATCACTGTGAGTTCGAGGCCTGTCTGAGACTACATAGTGAATTCCAGGTCAACCCAGGCTAGGGTGAGACCCTACCTCAAAAAAAAAAAAAAAAAAAAAAAAAAAAAGAAAGAAAGAAAGAAAGAAAGAAAGAAAGAAAAGAAAAGAAAAGAAAGGTGAGAAACTAACATGGTTTAAGAGTTAGAAAATGCTTCTTCAACAAGTTACACTTACAATTGTAACTGAATGCAAGGAGTCTCTAGAAGGGGAAGGGTTCAGAGCAGTTGCGTGAGTAGAGGTGTAAGCATAGACGTGACTAACGGAAGCCAGGGTTAGCGACGTGGCCATAGCATGGGCCCCAGCGTGGCTGAAACAGAGCTGAGGAGTAAGGGGTGGACACTGTTGAAGTTGCCTTGGAACGACTGGCCCGGGAATGGGTGGGTAATCACCGCTCATGCAACATAATAACAACAAAGCTGGCAATGCTTTTGTTTTGTGCCATTTACTCCTTTCTTCATTTATTGGTGCTGAGGGCTGAACCTAGTCTTTCCTCTCCTCTACCACCAACCTACACCCTAGCTTGGTGCCCTTTTCAAGAGAATCACTGTGCCATTTCATAACTAAATCTCTGAGCTTGGGTTATCCAACCCAGTCTCTTTTTTATCTTGTTTCATGATTTATTTTATTTTATTTTATTTATTTGTTTATTTATTTTTTACATAGTAAATGGGAAAGGTCAATAAGGATTGATCGACTTTTTGTTTGATTTCTGGATGTCGTGGCCAGTCCCTGAATATCAGTGAGCACTATAATTTGGGTCTTGAGTATTTCCTCAGTTGATCTCTCAAATCTCCTATGTCACATTTTAAAATCTTTCATTGCCATACTAGATTTTTAGACTTGTAATAACTCCTTTTAATTTAATTAATTTATTTATTAGAGACAGAGAAAGAGAGAGAGAGAGAGACAGAGAGAGTGAGAATGAGCATGCCAGGGCCTCTAACCACTGCAAGTGAACTCCAGATGCGTGTGCCACCATGTGCATCTGGCTTATGTGAGACCTGGAGAATTGAATCTTGTCCTTAGGCTTCACAGGCATGCACCTTAACCACTAAGTCATCTCTCCAGTCATAATTTTTATGTATTTATAAAATTTGTAAGTGATAAATAAAAATATTTAGATTGTGCTTGCTTAGAGTTCCATGTAATGTCAGATGTGTATACATTGTATAACATTTAAAGTATACCATTACAAACATATCCATTATCTGCCAGGAATTTACTATTTGCTAGTCGATGTTGCTGCTTTATGCACGTTATGTGTGTCTGTAAAGCAGTTCTGCAAACCCATTTTAGGAAGAGGTCACTCAAATTTCTCTATGTCTCACCCTTAAGTTATGTTGAGGTATTATTGACAAAAATTACATGTATTTATTGTGTGGGTAATAATGTTTTGTTATCACATATATACACATGGGCACATATATAACTATATGGCCACATGATTATCCAAATCAATCTATACATCACAAATCAACTGCACTTCACATTATATTTTTGAAAGAACATTTAAAAGCTACTTCATTAACAAATTTTAAATATACATTGGATCTTTCAGAATTTATTCATCCTGTATAGGGAAAACCTTATACATTTTGATTAATGTCTCTGCACTTTTCTTTACGCCTATTCCCTGGTAACTACTATTCTAGCTCTGCTCCAGGAGGCTTTCCTTTTTCAGGTTTCACATGTAGGTGAGATCAGATGGAATTTCTCTTTCTGAGCTTGACTTTAGCAATGCCATTCTGGCTTCAGAGTCTTAGGTTCTTCCTCATGCTTCTGACAATAGCAGCTCCTAGAACAGACCCAAGGACTTGCATCAGTTCTATTGGGTCCTTGTGAATACACAAGATAAATAAATCTCTGATTCTGGCCAGAAGCCCTAGGCAAGAAGTGAGTTCCATTTGTTGTTTATCTTCCAAGTATGCCCTGTGCTTGTGGTGGAAACTGTTGAAGGGTGGTAGTGTAAAGGTACACTTTGTTTTTTTTTGCAAGGGGTAATACTTCTGTCAAATTAAACATAAAGCAATTAGATGATTGGTTTTTTTTATACTACAGAAAGTAAGAGGGGAAGCAATATGAGAGAGGGAACTACATCTAAAATTAGGAGAGAGAAGTGGGCAATTGGTGTAGCTCTGTGGAAAGCAATGTGCTTGCCTATTGTGGTGGTTAATCTCAATTGTCACCTTGACAGGATCTAAAATCACCCAGAAATCAACTCTCTGGGAATTTCTTTTGGAAGTTCTTAGATTAGGTTGAGTGGGGGAAAACATACCCTAACTGTGAGTGGCACCATCCCATAGGCAAGAGCCGCACACCAACCGAATAAATCAAGAGAAAGCTAACTGAATGCCAGAGCGCGTTGCTGTGGGCTTCTGCACTGCAGATGCAATTTGATCGGCTGCTTCAAGCTCTGGCCACCACGTCTCCTCCCATGAGAGATGGCATGCCCCAGCACTATAGATTGAAATCACCATTTCTTGTCCTGTGTTGCTTCTCATCAGGTATTTTGTTACAGCAATAAGGAAAGCACATTTTGCTTACCTAAATGTGCCTAGGTCCTTGAATTAAGTCTTGTTTCTTTCTAATGAACCTAAAAGCTATTCAGAGCCTCTATATGTGGCCATACTATGAAAGACTTAGAATAGCTTAAATGTACTTTAATTTCAGAAATTAAGCAAAACACTGGAAGGTACAAAGGTTAAAGCCATCTATGGGAAATGCAGGGAGAGACTTGTACAAGACACTTATTCTAACCTAAAATTCTATCCTCCATCTGGTTTGGTCTAATTTAATGTGTGGGTGGAGGTGTGAGATTTAAAATCTTTTGAAGTGTGTGGGGGCAGTATTTAACCTCAAGAGAGTGTGATTTTTGTTGTATAACTTGAAAAAAAAATGTGGTGGCACCACAAACATGCATGCCACTCACAATCTGATCTGGTTTGATGGTAATATAGGATTTCTTGGACCTTGATACAGATATCTCAGTAAATCTTCTATGAGAATGTTGTTTGTTTTCCCTTAAGTTTCTTTCTTTTTTTTTTTTAATATTTTAGGCAGTTTTCTAGAAGGCAATGGAACATTTAGAAGCAAAGATTCCTTTCACATTTCCTGAAAGAACCCCATCCTCCCACTCTTTTCTTGCTGCCTACAGGGTTCACCTTCAAGATCTTCCTAATAATTAATCTTGAATTCCTTATTTCACCTTTCATGGGAATGTCAGTGTAGCTAGTATTCAAACAACTTAGGAAGTAGAAGCATCACCAACGTCCAAGCTCTCTCCTTGGTTTCAGGATGAATTGATGTGAATGGGGTAGGGTGTGTGAGTGAAAATGTACCCCAGACTCACATGTTTGAACAGTTAATGCCCTATTGGTGGAACTGCTTGGGAAGGTGGTGTATGTTTTAGGAGATGGAGTCTTGCTGGAGGAAATATGTTACTGGGAGCTAGTCTTAAAGTGTTACAACCCAACCTTCCTGTGTAATTTCTCCTTGGGGCATGTGATAACGTTAGCCTACCACGCCTTCCCCACCATAATGGAAACTGTCCCGTGATGCTGTTTGCTGAAATAAACTCTCCTTCTCCAAGCTCCTCTGGCTGGGTCTTTCGTCTCAGCAATGTGAAAGCAGATGACACATGCGTCCCCACCATGTGTGTTCTCCTCGGGTTCTCAGGAAATCTAATAGGCACACAGATCAAGGGGCATTGATTTAGATTATTCATATGTAGAAAAACAGATGTAGTGGGATTTAGTCATGATATGCATATTATAATGGAAAAGGTCATCAAGTGGAACCAGTATAAACCTTTTCAGCCATACTGAAAAATAAAAATACCCCAATAAGTGGCCAATTCCACATGAAAAGCTAGAAGGCTTCCAGACAGTTGTCTAGCTTCTTGCAAAAATGGAACCTCGGTTTTCTTTCTAAATCCCGTGGGTTTTGTATCCAATTTCTTATGCCCTTGGCTGTCCAATGGAAATAGTCTTTTTCTATCACATTACTCTGTTTTGTTTTATTTTTCAAAAACACTATGTGAACTCCTTTAGTACATTATTTTTAATTAACTACTTCTTAACACTAGGAAGTAGTTCAATAGAAACTAAATCTTTGGTGTCTCATTCACTGCTGTATCCTCAAAATCTATACTGATTTGTTAGATAGTGTAATTATAAGACAGAGTAGTGAATTGTTGAGTAAATGAATATCTCAGTGAGGACTTTGAATTCTACAAATATGCCAGTCCCATCAGACGCTCGGTGTCTAGATGAGGTAGAACAGGGACATTTTTAATAGGGTAGAAGGTTTCTTAGAGCAGCAGCTGCATTTGAGGCAGAAAATCAATTTATACCCTGGATGACATTTTCAAAAGAAGTGTATCTGGTAGCATGGAATCTTCTATTTGACAGGGATTATGTCAAAATACTAGATGTCTGGATGCGTGGCCCACTTTCCATAGAGAGGGCATGCCATTCAAAGATGCCCCGAACTGTAAATGCAACTTAGTTCTTATTCTAACAGATTCTCTGCCTCCATTAATAAGAAGATGGAATGGCCTTGTAATTATTCTTACATTCAAAAAAGAATTAGTATGTGAATGCATACACTACAAACAATATCACAACATCGCATGTGCATCTCATATGGGGAAAGAAATGCATGAAACAGATTCTCCACGTAATAACATTTTTTTTTTTGTCATTGGACAGAGGAGCCTGTGTGAAATGTTCTCAAATATTTGAAATATAGCCATTGTAAAAATATATAGACTATTAATCACAGCCAATGTAAAATATGTTAGTAGAATTAACCTAGCCACTTGTGCTTTACAAACCATTATGCTAAGAAGTAACTTTTGCCCTACTGTTTGTTACTCAGGAAAATCATTGCAAGAGCAGTTTAGATAACTCATTTCCATGTTTGGAGTTAAGCATTTGAAACAGTTATCTACTTCCCATTGTGTGCTTAAGACAAGCCCTGCCTTGTCAGTGCTTAGCTGGCTGCTGTCAAAAGTAAGATAGGGCCATCAGACTCCTGGTGTAAATTAGGGAGATAACAGCAGGAAAGCTGAGTCCTGTCCAGGAACCAAAGAGGAGAAACAAGGGGAAAAGTTTGATTTTGTGTGTGGGTGAAGCTAGTAACTGCTTACTTTGTGCCATTTCTATATCCTCAATAGTATATGCAAGTTCTTTAGTAGGAAAGCTAACTTGTATTTTATATTTAGAAAAGACATCATAGTGCACTATTCAAAATTATTTAAAAATATTCTCATGAATTTGAAAATGCCTGATAATAGAGTAGTCCTTGAGTTGGAAAACTAAAGGAACTGATAAAATTTGAGCTTCCAATATGAAACAAGTTCTATATTAGAATATTAAATATATTTCAAATCACTAATATTAAATTAGAGCTTTATAGGAGAAAGATCTTAGATGTTTGAAATTATATAGTAGTTAAAAACTCTTACATGGGTATTTTCTTAGTAATATTTGTCATTTTTAGAATTTTCCTTGGGGTTGGATCTTTTCTTCAAAATATGAATATAAGCTTAAAGTGTCTAGGCTTCTATCACTGAATACCAGGTGAGTATATAGCATTAAAAACATTAAGAAAGTTAAATTTTAAACTCTACTTAAATAATTTAAGGAAACTATAAAATGCTATCATTAAGTTATTGACTGTTGTGAACCTAAATGAATAGAGTTGGCTCTTTTTGACCTACCTCAGATGTCATGTCAATTGATTAAATTATCTGACACAATGAAATAGAAAAAGACAACTTTATTATAATGCTTCAGGCATGGAATATTTTTATTTTGCTATTAGGAGCACATCCATATGTCAGTGACCAATTCTATTTAGAAAAAGGACACTTTGGGGGATATGTACAATTAAGGAAAATCTCCAAGGTGAGTCTTAGGTCTGCACTAACCACCTCTGTTATTTTTAGTTGACATTAGGATCATGAAAGATAGTATTTTGGCATTTTATTTTGATTTGGAACTGAGAGTTGTTGGTTCCACCTGCTGCTGAGCATCTTGGCTGGCATGAGTCTGCCGGGCTGGCCCCTTTGGGAGAGTTTGCTGGGAGCAGGATCTGCTCATTCCCTGTGCTTCATGATAACAAGCAACATGGGGAAGGTGTCAGAGAAGCGGCAGATTTTTCCACTGTGTTCTCTTACTGGCCATTCTGAGCATGTGGGAATGCATCTCCTTGGAGGTTAAAGGGCAGCCAGGTCCTGACTTCAGCCCTTAGAGACCTGGACTATTTGCAGTGATTGGAATAATCTGGAAGGGAAAGGGAGAGTGTTTTTTTATTTTAATAGAAAATAACTTTGCTATATAAAACCATAGAACTTACATTCAAAACCTGCAGAACAGGGATAATAAACCATGGATGAAAGAGAGGTGTGTTCGATGTTTGAGAGTAGTTAGTGATAAAATAAAATTGTCGACTTTCCTATAATTCATTCAGCTCTACAAAAATTTGTTGCCTGGAAGGCAGAAATAACTCCCTAATCATTTGGAAAAAAAAATGCTTTTCTGAGTGGACCCAGAAACACACAATCTCACACATACTAGGTCAGGGAGCTACTGCTTCTGGGACCTCAACAACTTTACAATGCCCTGTGGCTCTGTCCCTTCAAGGAACAGGCAACATGTTTTCTTTTTATCCCCAGAAGTCATGATTAATGTAAGAGCATGTGTATATGCTTGAGGATAAGTAGTCATATTTTTCTGACCTTTTATGGATTTTTATCTTAGTTTTTTTTTGGTGCAGAATATCTCTTTTGCACTGTGAAAGATCTCCATAGGCATATTTTGAAAGTGTTTATGACATTGAGCATTAAAAAGACTATTCTCAATTTGAGTTTTTCTATTTCTTAAAATATAGACCTGTCAACATGGACTATCAATTTCCACAATCAAATTCATTTCTGGGTTACACTTACAACTAGGATGCTGTCATTTTGCACACTTTGGACTTTGGAAATTAGAACTTCATTCATTTACACATGCAGCGCATGTAATCTGTTACACTTGGCTTATTACTGGGAATGCACTGATTCTTACTGTCTGGTCATGGCCAATGTGGGTGTGAATGCTAACCAGGCAATTACAGTACAAACCAGTTGCAGTTGATTTTGTTGCAGAAAAAAAGAAAAGGGTAGTTAGCGGAAAATAGGAAGGGTGCCGGAGGTCAGGCTAACCTTCTTGGAGGAAGCGATATGTAATTTGAGGACCTGAAGAGCTCCCTATACACAAGAATGGGTAAATGAGGTGCAGCCCGCCAGATGGCTGCAGTGGTGCATTTGCCCCAAGCTGCATGCCCAAGGTGAATCACGTGCCACAATTTAAAAGAGAAACAACCCCGAGCGCTGGCGGACACCTTAATTTCTGTCATTTAAAACATTACTTTTGGGGCTGGGGACCTCAGTTAGTAAAGTGCTTCCTGTACAAGCATGAGGTTTGACCTGCAGAGCCCACATTAAAAACTGCTGGACGTGGTCGTACATGTTTCTGATCCCAGAGCTGGAAATGCAGAGGCATTTGGATCCCCGAGGCTCATTGGCCTATTCGCAAGCTCCAGGGCTCTGAGAGAACTTGTCTCGAAGAAGATGGATGAGGTCTAAGAAATAACACCTGAGGTGGTCCTGTTGTTCTCCCTCCCCCACATATACAGGTTAACACACTCTGCTCACGCATGCACCTGTATGCTCACACGTGCACACAAATTACTTTTTTATGTATGCTGTTTTATCTCATGACTCACACAAGCATTTGCCCTCTTCATTTATAACTGATGATAAAAGCATCATTGCTCCTTTAGGAATAAATCAGTTTCTGTTCAATAAATACTTAGGATGGTCAATAGAAGACTCTCTGTTGTTTCCATTGTAATCTGTACTAGATGAAGACTCCTAGGAGATCTCTGAGAATTATATCCATTTAGAGACAAAATTTGAAGAGTAAATTATTTGGCCAGCATTTTAAGGTAAATGGACAGAGATATATTTACTTCTGGAGTTTTGATAAGTTTGTGTGTGATATAGCATTGTGTGTCAGTACATCAAAGCTTTGAAAAGTGGCATTTATGCATACTGTTGCTTGCAGTATCAAGAGAACAGGGATGAGAAGTGTAACTGATATTCTTTTTATGATAAATTATCTACCTCCTGGCTACTGTATATGAGCTCTATTAACTGCCTATAAATTGTTCATCATAAAATCTAGTTCACTCTTGTTAATTAGGCCAAGGCTTTTGGAAGGATTTTTTTTCCTCCCTTTTTCTGAAAACCTAGGCAGATAGGAGAGTAGTTACATCAGAATGCTGAGAAAAAAAAGGTTCCTATGCTACCAGTGCATGATGTTGTTCCTTAAAAACTAATGATTAAAGAGAAAATCCTGAATTAAAATTACTTTGGCTTTTTACCAAGAGCAATGCAAATCACTCTATTATAGTCATAGAGGAAGGTTCAACAGAGCCAAAATAATTACATCTTATTACTTCAGATTCTCCCAATCAATAATCTGCAAGAAGGAAAAGGTGTGAGCCTGAAAGAACTAGATATTCCCATTAGAAATGATTAATACCAAGCGAATTCCAGAAAGGCAAATAAATATATCATATTCCTCTGGCATGTCATTGAGCACCATTTTATCATGTGTTTTGTCCATGAGACTGAACTCTTAAGCACAATTATCTCTGAGGAGGTCTTGTGTTATTGTTGATCACATGCATTATGTTTCCAGTTCTGTTTTGCTTTTCATGGTGCTCCCACAAGTGACCAATTGGCAGGCAGAGGAGGTTATGTTTATATTATTTCATATTTTGCATTGCTAACAGGCTCCCTAGACATGATTTAAGGTGCATCCCTAATCAGCCCTCACATTTCACATTTCCCTTGCAATCTCTGGATTTTATGAAGAGTAGACACGCCGTGCCCCAGTTCTGGATGCCAAAGTGGTTGTGACTTCAGGAAGTCCCAGTAGTCAGAGCCACAGGCTGAGTCAAGCCGTGTGATTGCTCCCCTGAGATGCAGTTAGCAAGCCTCCCTGACAGAGGCCAGAGGCAAGGAACAGTCAAAGGCTAGGAAACTCTGTGTGTTTGCACACACTCCCATGCTTAACAGCCATTAAGGTGCAATTAAGCTTGGCCAGAGATACTATTGAATTTGTGAACCCCAAATAATAGCACAAGTTGGGGGGGAGGTAGTTCAGTCCTAACCAAAAGAAAGTAATGCATGTTTAAAATGAGATTTTTAGCTTATGTTACTGAGCATTCTTCCCTCCCAAATGCTATTCTTATCTAACACTTTAATAATTATAGGATAATTAGGTAAAGTGTGTTTCATCTCTAAGACCTTTTGGATATATGACGCTTGACTCCTTCTTTCTCAGCTGATAGGTTCTTGACTCTAGATTACTCCATGGTCCAGCTCTGGGCAACATCCCAGCAGGAGACTCTGGTGAAGATGAGTTTCTCTATGCTTATTCTCAGACAGTTAGGAAGACAATGTGCTATTGCTCTGCACAGTGATAAGGATACCACAGGGGGCTTACATGGATGGATTGTGGTTTGAATCAGTAACTTTAAAACCAGGTTACATGAATACCTTAGAGGCCTTTACAATAAGTGCCTTGGGGGGATAAATTGCAATATGCTTTAAGAGACTTTCCAATCTAGCTATAGAATGATGGCTTAAATTCTGCTTAGCTCAATATTAATTGAATATATTTTTTTTCTTTTTAAAAGACTAAAACATGCAATTTATTTTAAGAAACTTTTTAAAAAATACTTTTTTTCTCTGAAAAACATGACCATCCCTATCATCATTATTGTTATTAAAATCCAATGTAGAGTTACGACTCATGTTTTGTAGTCCCAGTTTTCACCAGATTAGTGGGTTCTTTTCTAGGGTTCCTTTCAAAACTTGAATGGAAACAAATAAATGCGATATTTAGGACTGAAATATTACTTTAGGAGAGCATTGCTTCCAAATGTCTAACTAGGATGCAGAATTGATGAAGGCATATAAAGAAGACCCTGGCAGGAAAAGAGTGGCTAAGGATTGGCACTCTAGAGAGGGCACACCTCTGGCTCAGATAGCTGAGGGCCAGTGGCACAACACTTTAGTTGTCATTTAAAGCCTAGAAAATGCCTTTTCTGCTATAAACTCTTCAACTTCTAAGATCATTTTAAATTATGAGCACCTTTCTTTCTTTTTAAAATGGTTTTATTTATTTGTGTGTGTGTGTGTGTGTGTGTGTGTATGCGCGCGTGCGCATGCATGCACACGGGCATGCCTCTGCAAATGAATACCAAATGCTTTCACCACTTTTGTGTCTGGCTTACATGAATGGCTTGGGAATTGAACCCAGGGTACCAGGACTCATAAGCAGGTGGCTTTACACACAGAGCAATCTTCCAACATCCTCTGTACATGTTTCTAATGTGCAAACATGACCATTCAATCAAGCACTCAATGAATTGTGGGTAGTCAAAGCAACTGGTTGGTTGGATGACTTAAAAAGTGTTTGGCTGAAAGGAAGTGGATGGCACAACTTAAAATGTGCAATTCTTCTCTGCAGGTCTCACTGTTCACTCAGTGTAAAATTTGTCAAGAACTATACTTGTTTTGCTATATTCTACCAACCTTTCCTGATTTACTTTCATCATTTCTTTGTGGAATGGCCCATGATCCTGAGTTACTCAAGAGAATGTTTCTTTCATAGTTAAGTTGGGAGTCTAGAGAACAGGTTTGTCTCTGGATCTTTTCAGCACAAACTAGCGCCAGGTTTTATTTTTGCTGTCAGTACCTGATGACTCCTATTCTAGAACTAATGTCTGACTTCTTTTACAGAAAAAAAAAAAAAAAAACTATTTGAATACTGTTATCAGCCAAACTACTAGTTAAAATGAGACATATCTTAAAAAGCAGTTTTAAAAGTTTTTTTTTATTATTATTTTAGTTTTGTTAAGAACATACTTTGTATGAATACATCATATGTTAATACCATCCATCCCCTCTTCCCTGTCCCCATTCCGTTGGGGACGTGCCTCAGTGGGGTTGCTGATATTCCCCATGGGGTTTTGGGTTATGCATCGTGGGAGTAGTAGACAGTTTTTTATTTTATTTATTTGACAGAGAAAGAAAGAGAGGAGAGGAAAGAGAGAGAGAAAGAGAGAGATTGAGAAAGAATGGACATGCCAGGGCCTCCAGCCACTGCAAACAAACCCCAGATGCATGTGCCCTTTTGTGCATCTGGATAATGTGGGTCCTGGGGAATTGAAGCAGGGGCCTTTGGCTTTGCAGGCAAAGGTCTTAACCACTAAGTCATTCCAGCCCAGCAGACAGTTTTGGGAGGGAGGAATGCCTCTGGGTATGACATCCAACCTGTAGTTCTTACAATCTTTACTCCCCATCTTCAGCAAAGTTCCCTGAGCCAATGATGGATGAGTTTTAAGTCTACTTCAGTGCTGAGCTCTTAAGGAGCCTCTGGATCTCTGCTTTGGTAGGTGTTGAGTATCCTCAGGGTCTGTCTCCTTCACCCTGGTGCTTATTGTCAGGCTCACCATGGAAGCAGTGCTCTTGCTCATCTCCCCAATTCCTCTGTGGTTTCAGCTGGGCTTAGCTGAAGTGCCAGGGGTAGTTTATCCCCTGAAGTCTCACTACCTGTCTGGGAATGTGCCCTCCAGAGCAAGGGACTTGGGATTTGGGGGCCCAGGGTCAAGTCAGCCAAGGTCCAAGCAAAACGCCTGCTTCAGCAGCACTTATGCAGTGTCCAGGCTGCCCCAAGCCAGGAGCAGGGGTTCTGGGACCAGGGAACTGGGAGGCAAGAAAGGAACTACTGAGCTATCTTCCTAGTGCCATTGCAGTTAATTTTTTTTTTTATTAATACTGACATATTTTGTATGTAAACAATACATGCTGTTACCATCTCTTTCCTCCTCCATGCCCCTTCTCTGAAGAAGCTATCCTCATTGGGGATGCAGGTCAACCCCATGGGGATTGTGGGTCATGCATTATGGTGTGGCGGGGGCGGGGGGGGAGGGAATGTCTCTGTGAAAAATGACTCAACTTGTGGCTCTAACAATCTTTCCACCCCGCCTTCCATAAAATTCCCTGAGCCATCCTGGGAGCATTTTAAGTCTACTTCAGTGATGGGCACTTAGGAGACTCTAGATATCTGGATTGGTAGGTGTTGAGTGTCTTTCTCCATCACCCTAAGCAGAGCTCGTGCTCATTTCCCCAATTCCTCCGTGGTTTCAGCTGGGGCTGGGATGGAGAGCACTGGGTCATTTGTCTCCTCAGATCCAGCTCCCGTCTGAAAAAAAGAAGCAGATTCTCCAATGGAGAATAAAGTTAGCATTGGCTAAATGGAATAGCCATTATTAATCTAGAGAGAATTAAAAAGGTTTAGACCCTTTCATAGTCAAAGGTTAGTGGGTACTTGACAATGGAAAGCAGAATCATTATCTGGATATGATTCTGACTTATTTCCCAGTTTTCAGATATGGTTTCTTTTCCACTGAGCAAATCTGTTAGCCAATCCAAGAGCAGTTGGTTATCCATCTTGGCTATGTGCCACTATTGCACTTGTGTGAGCATCATGTCATGTTGTTTGCTTGTGAGTTGCTTAGACTTTGAGTTGCTTGGACAGATGTTGGCCACTTTTCCCTGGTAGCTCATGTAGTGGCTTCCAGCAATGGATGGGCTAATTGTCTGGATACTGGCTCTCCTCCAGATTCCATCCAGGTCTCTCCATGATCTGTACCAATAGCATTTGGTTTCTTCATCAGTAGGGTCTTACCAAGTGCCTCTGACAGAAGTCTGTCTTGTTTGTTTTGGAAGATCTAGTAGGTCCCTCTGATCAACAGCTCATTGTGGATGTAGACCACATTCTGGTACAGGGAATTTCAGGACAATACCAAAGGAAAAGAAAAATAAAAAGCCAGAGAAGAAAGAGAAACAGGAGAAATTTGAGGTTAGGTTCTATCTCACTCTCTCCAGGGTCCTTTGATTCAAGTGCTCTCTCTAATGTCCTCTTGAGGCTTCCACCTTTTGGGATCTCATGAAGCTAAAAAGCTTTTGCATAGACAAGCATCATAAACAGATCCAATAAATTATCCAATGAATGGGAGAAAATCTTTGCCAGCTCTAACACTGACAGAAGCCTAATATCTAAAATCTACAAAGAACTCAAAAAACTAAACAATAAAAAAAATCAAACCACCCATTCCGTAAGTGGGGCAGAGAACTGAATAGGAAGTTCACAGAAGAAGAAATACAAATGGCAAAAACACACCTAAGAAAATGTTCAACATCCCGAACCATTAGGGAAATGCAAAATAAAACAACTATGAGATTCCACCTTACTCCAGTAAGGATAGCAAACATTAGAAAAATCAAATGAAAAAAAATATTGGCAAGGCTATGGAGAAATAGGAACCCTCATTCACTGTTGGTGGGAATGTAAGCTGGTACAACCACTGTGAAAATTAATATGGAGACTCCTGAAAAGGATGAATATAGAGTTACCAACATAACCTGTTATTTATTTATTTATTTTTATTGTTGTTTTTTTTTTGAGGTAGGATTTCTCTTTAGACTATGCTGATCTGGAATTTACTATGTAGTCTCAGGGTAACCTTGAACTGTGGTGATACTTCTAACTCTGCCTCCCAAATTCGGGGATTAAAGGTGTGTCCCACCACAACCTGCCCCTTGTACATTTTTAAAGAAAAATTTGAATCTCTTTTTCTTAAACTTTATTTATATTAATTATATTTATATTTATGCTTAATAGTTATATGCTTTTATAAAGCTAGCCCTAACTTGGCACAAATTTTCTGCAGTAAGATAAATTTGGAGTTGAATATGTATTATCTTGCACTTACTTTTTGGTGTTGGGTGTCCACATGTGTGTTTTGTGTGCATGCATATTTGTCTGTGAATTGTCACACATGTGTGTCTGTGGGAGGATGCATGTGTGCATTTGTTCATGTGTACGTGGGGGCCAGAGGACAACCTCACATGACGTTCCTCAGGAACACATTCTGTCTCTTTTATGCACTGAATTTTAAAATGCATGAATTCAATAAAGGGGTCCATTGATAAGTAATGAAATTCTTTTCCCTGTTCTTTAAAGGTTGACTTGGGGCTGGAGTTGGATCAATGATTAAAGGCACTTACTTGCAAAGCTTGCTGGCCCCTGTTTGATTATTTGGTACCCACACAATACCAGAGACACAAAGTGTGTCAGATGTTTGGAGGCTGCTTTACTATGGAAGGAGGCTTTGTCATTGTCATGCTCAGTTCATTCTGCCTACCTCTCTCTCTGTCTTTTAAATACATACTTAAGATATTGAATTTGGACATGAGTGATTATTTCTAAGTGATTTTACACTCTGAGACTGAAACCATGCTGGGCAAAGAATCAGGAACACCTGGTGGAGAAGACAGGGCACACGCAAAATTTTTTAGCTAGCCTGCACTGATAGTCAACAGTAAGCATGAGTGGTCAGGTGTGTAGATGATCAGAGCAGAGATGTGTCATGGTTTGGTGTATCTGGGAGGGAAGTGCGCATGCCTGGTGTGAATCCTTAGGCTGGACCCAGAGGGAGGATGCCACTTGTTTGGTGAAAGGCAAGAAGATGCGAATCCCCCAAGCAGACACATATTAATGAGATTTATGGGCCTGAATCCACATGGACACTTGAAATAAAAGTGAGTAGACTTTTCTCTTGGTATTTGAGGACTAATAAATGAAATCCATGGTTGAAGCATGATAAGATGGTTCTGACTGGAGAGTTTTAAAAGTCAACTTGATAAATGGAGAACTAATGGAGGTTTTGATAGCATGCACTTATTTTTATTAATTAATTAATTTATATACATATACCTATATGTATATATTTATATTTGGTTTTCGAGGTAGGGTCTTACTCTAGCCAAGGCTGACCTGAAATTCACTATGGAATCTCAGGGTGGCCTCGAACTCATGGCAATCCACCTACCTCTGCCTCTTGAGTGCTGGGATTAAAGGCATGCACCACCACACCTGGCTGTATGCATTTATTTTTAGCAACTTGGATCCTCCATTTTGTCAATGGCTTTGGATTGAATCCATAGGCTATGATTTCAGGAGCTGTTACAATGTAAAGCATGTTGATGTCGGTCATTCTCTAGATTCCACCTTTTGTTTTACCTCCAACATACACAATAGAAGAGAAGTGAGCTGCTGCTGGAAACTCACTTTCTCCTTCTTTACTAGGATGGAATGAATCATGATCCTTTTATTGAATTTACTCATGAATCACTCTGCTTGGGGCCATACAGCCTAAGAATTGCAGTTGTATTTCACCTGTACCTGAGGGGTGAGAAGTAGACCGATGACACTCACTTGAACTCTGAGGAGAGAGAACTGTTGTGAACATAAAAGCAATATTCTCCATGAATTCTTTCTTTTTAGAATGGTGGAAAAATTTTTGAGGTTCTCTGTCTCTTGGACAAATATAAGAGTTGATGGCATCACCCCTGGCTAAATAAAGTCAGTGAACAACCACTCGCAAACTTCTTATACTTTGTAATTATATGCATTCGTTACAATCAGTCAATGGGCAAATGCATTGGCTGAAAAATACTAATATTGACTTTACCCATCCAATATGCTGACAAATGAATATCTATTGTGTTTAATATAGCACCCTATTTTTCTTATACTTATGCTGTTAATTATTATTTTGTGTCTTCATTTCAAAATTATTCCTGCCTTGTTTCATGATATAAAAAAGGAGGCTCACCAGAACTTTTGAAATACATCTTAAGGCAATTCTAATAGAAAAGTTTACAGTCATGTATGTTTCCATTAAAAAAAAAAAAAAGCAAAAGTAAGAAATTTCAAATAAGTAACTCATGGTGCAACTCAAGATTTCACACACACAAACACACACCCCACACACAAAGATCAGACAAGCCCCAAATCACAAGCAAACAAGATATAAAAATCCAATAACAGAAACATAGACTAAAAGAACATAATTCAGAGCTCAGTAAATGACTTAGCGGTTAAAATTTCTTTATTACAAAGCCTGTTGACCTGGGTTCACTTCACTGGTACTCACGTAAAGACAATTACAATGGCACATGTGTCTAGAGCTCATCGTTAATGGTAAGAGCCCCCTGTGCTTTACCTTCTCTCTCTCTCTCTCTCTGTCTCTTCTCTCTCTCTGGATTAGATCAGTTGAGGTGAGACAGTCCAACCTAAGTGTGGGCTGTATCTTCCCATGGGCTGGTTTCTGGACTATACAAAAGGAGAAAGATATTTGAGCATTCAGCATGCAACACTCTGCTTTGCTTCCTCATTGGTGGAATGACTGTGACCAGCTTCTGTCAACATGCCTTTCTTGACATGAAGGACTGTAACCTAGAACTGTAAGATGAAATCAACTGTTCCTCGCTTATGTTGTTTTTGTCAAGTATATTGTCTGAGAAATAAAATGGTAACTGATACAGAAAAAAGGAGGCTTTCAGGTAAGGCAGGGGATGGGTACAGTGCTAAATGGTCCAAGTTTCAGTTAAAAATAAATTAATATCTAATGGACCTTGCAAACAGTGTGAAAAAGTAAATTTAGAGATGTGAAACTATGTGAAGGCAGCATAACAAGAAGTGAGGGCACAATGTTTTTGACTGTGTGTGTGTGTGTGTGTGTGTGTGGTTTTTTCTTTGAGGTAGGGTCTCACTCTAGCCCAGGCTGACCTGGAATTCACTATGTAGTCTCAGGGTGGCCTCAAACTCAAGATGATCCTCCTACCTCTGCTGGGATTAAAGGTGTGCCCGGTTCATAACGTAAAATGGAAGGAAGTGACCAGGAGATGGAGAGGGAGATGGAGAAGCACCCATGTTTGGTGCAGTGACAGAGTGGTGTGTGGAGATTAATGTGGCTTTATTGTGATCACTGTAAGCAAGCTTCAAGTGTTTGGAAATACACTCTAACAGGAGTAATTCACACTAGCATCTGAAATTAGGCATTACTAAATTAGCTTCTTTTAGCTTTGCTATTAAGTTGCAGTCAAGATTAACTTACATAAATTCATTATAAGTATGTTTTAGCTCATTCCTGAAACAATATTTCCATTCAGTTTTCACTCATCCTCACAAGGTAGCCAAAATTTAGCTTCTTAACATTGTCAGACAAATCTCCTGTTTCCCAATCCTAATCCCTGATTATATGCAAAAGGGGTTTGTTTCTGATTAAATAATCATAGGATTTTTAGAACAACAAATTTCAAAAGGAACTTAAATTCCAAAAGGATAGAAATGGTATGGAAGGTAGCAAAGAATGCATTTAATATGCACCCATGAAATTAAGCTGGACATTGCTTAGCCTTTGGTCCTTGAAGTGGTGGGCCTGTAATACAGAAAAACATTTATACCTGAAAAAAGAAAAAAAAAATTGATATTGACACAGAAGGACATGGTTCCTTTTCTTTCAATTCCAGATCAAATTTAAATGCTAGATCTCGGAGTTTACTCACCAGAGGAGAAATATCGTGAGCTCTTTGCTCTCTCTGCTGTAACATAGCTCTGGCAAGCCTAGAAGTTATGTTGAGATCGTCAAATCTATAGTCCAGGACCATCTTTGTGAATCATGAAACCATATGCCACTGGTTGTCTGAATTGAACTAAAAAAAAAAAAAGAAGAAGAAAAGAGAAAAACCAACAACAACAAAAAAAACATCCAACTCTATACCAACAGAGACCTTGATATGATCAGACAGTGCCAAGGGCCATTTGACCATTTTATACCTTCTCAATCTATGCATTGAAAAAAAAAAAATCTTTGCAAGTGCTTGAACCATGTGAAATACCAGAGCTCCTGTCGTTCTAACAAGGAATAAAGATCTTGCACCAGATGGTGCCTCTTGTCTCCATCTATCTCTAGCCCAAACAATCTGCCAGAGTTTTGAAGAAAAATGTGATGCGATCGTCTTGCAAAGTATATGAAGAAACGATATGAAAAGTCATCTGGCTGAAGCAATGGAGGCCCAGAAGGAAGAGGATTATTATCAGTCTTGGAGCCCGTGTAAGAGGGCAATGGCAGCAGCGTCTTAGTCTATAACACAAATGGCATCCTGAAGCATGGCTGTAAGATCGGCGTCTCAGTGAGATGTCTCTGCATCTCTGAAACATGCAAACAGCAGTACATGTCTTCCAACGTCAGAAATTCATCTCCACATTTTGTTAATATGACACAAAACAAATTGTTTAATAGTTTAAAAAACCTATTAGTTACAAAAGGGTAATGTACATTACAACTATATTGCTTTGGAGTATTAAATTTGGCTGCTTGGTAGTAAGAACATGGGTATGGCGTGTATGTCATTTTGGCAGAAGAGTTCCCTAGCAAGCTCGGATGAGACTGTGCATGAATTCTGTTTCCTCGTGCGACTTTAGTGGTCACAATGTTGTCCACTATGCTGATCTCTTACACTTTGACCAATGTGTCAGGACTTTGCCATCAGTCAGTGACAATTTTGTTATATAACTATTAGATATTTTAAAAGTGTTTTAAGTCAAAGATATTTATCAGTAGAGAAAAAGAAACCTTTTCTAAAAATCAACCAGTCCGAGTATAACAAATGAAGCAATTTAGCTGATGTTTATCTTAAGGGAATGATGTAAATGGAAAGTCCAGAAAATAGCTCTGGTTGGACATCAGGAAGTCACTGGTGCTCCTCAGAGTGTGCTCTACAGGCCCATGCTGATTAGCAACCTGGCACAGGTTTGAGATGAGTCAAATACAATTTATCAACTTTCGTAGCGGTTTGACTTGGCCGTGCTAGCTAAGCGTGTGATCACTTGCCTAGCATGTCAGCGTGCTTTCATGTCAGTCATGTGGTAGGCTTAGGAAATGAAACCCCTGTTCACTGCCCCAGATAGTTCAAATAGCACCATGGAGAGTCTACAGTTTCTTCATTTCCTTTAAGACGGACTGAAACAAAGACAATGAATCTACCCAGGAAGGGGAGGGTACAGCAATCACAAAGTTATGTGTTAAGCACAACTTCTGAGTCTTAATGGAGGTTGTGGAAAGGAAGGAATACATCTTGGAAATGTTGCAAAAAGAAACAGGCTGTAGTCACAAACTGAGTGGGTGGCGTGACAAGAAAGGCTCGTGTTGCTCCCGACTCAACATCAGCCTCAGTGACGCTATCAGACAAAGAAACACTTCAGTGAGAAGAAGATTTTGCAAATACTGTGACGGAAAAGAAGTCTGACTTTTAGTTTTGAGTTAGTAATGGCAACACATCTATTTAGAAATTCACAGTAAACAATGGAAGACTGTAGGCCTTGGCCAAAGAGTTCAGTATTAGAAATTTAGAACAGATGGGGGCACTCCTTCTGAAAGCTTTACTGAGAAAGAGAAATTCTCTTCATATTTTCCAGCGCTTGAGAAGACACTGTGTGCAACTCTTCCCTTAGTAAGTTGATGCAATATATGGGAATGAGTGAAGAACATATGTCCGGCCACTTTTGTCCGCAGGTCATGTAGTGGTGCCCCAAAGAAGTTGCCCTGGGCAGAGCTGATAGAGAACAAAAGCAGCAAACTCTTCGTTACAAACGATACGAATAAATGAAGTTCTATGTAAAGCTCTTATTGGATCTATGACTTAAATTCTCCTGTCTCCCTGATGTAGCATTAGAAATGAGTAGTGGTTAGCTCTAAGTCATTTCCATGTTAACTTTTTATTCACAGTTAATCAGTAAAGCATTAATGGTCTTCTTTGCGCTCACAAGAGCCTCACCACTACAGCTTCTAATAGTCGTGTCAATTAATTTTGCTTCCAACATTTAGTAGCATCATGGCATTTTTATGGACTGCATTGATATCCAAAATGCACAACTGTGTGTGTTGTTGCTTTACGTGCGTGCGTGCGCATCATCATCACACACACACAGAAGACAGATGGTCTCTTTTACCTCCTTTAGTGCAGGTGGCAAAGTTAATGTTGCTGACTCTGAAAAAAACCTGTATCTCTAAGTGCAGGAGACCCTGTATCTTACCCACTCTAGACTAGCAATGGTTTTAAGGTTTCCGTTATAGATGCTGTGACTTCACAGTGGAAAGGAAGTCAGTCACGTCATCTTTCTTTATTAAATCCCAACCTCATCATCCTTTGTCCAATGAAGAGTCCCAGTCCTACTTGCTGTAAGATACTGAGGAGAGTCAGAAATAATGGCTTCTCTCCCTGAACTCTGAGAAACATGCAGCTTTCTAAATATAAACCTGACACGGAATCATGGTAGAGGCCAAAATAATGACTGTTAAATAAGCACATTTTAGTTCATGAAAGCACACAAAACATATAGGGAAAGGCGTAATTGCTACAGTTTGTCCTTTTTTTTTTTTTTTTTAAAGTTTCTTGACCCTTCTTCAAAAGCTCTGTCTTGCCTTTCCATCTAGGCTTTGCATCATTGCCTGTGACTGGGCGTCTCGGTGTGGGCAGCATGCTTGCCCTCACAGCGCACGTCGCGCAAACTGTTGTCTAAGAGCCGTGGTATTTCAGTGCCATTGCATCTCTATTCATCTGCTGTCAGAGGTGGTAGAGCCGCAGACAGGAGTGTTTGCTACTGCAACAAACAAGGCATGTGGTGTTACAGATTTGTGTGCAAAAACCTTCACAACAAAACTAAGTAGCTATTTACTTTAAATATGCCAATTAACTGTTACTAATGTACAGTGCACTTCTAGGTTAAAGATGATTGATAGTAACACGCGGCGAAATGTTCTTAAACTACAGTCAGGAAATGTAAATGCACAAAAAGGAAAGATCCAGAAGCTGACAGCACCACTTACATGTTTCAAAACAACACTTTCCAAGCATTCCTTTGTCGTTCTTTCATCCTTTCTCTGTTCTGTGCCTATACAGTCTGGTAGCCAAAAGTATAGTAAAAAAGTTTTGGAAAAGGGAAAATGCTTCTAATCTCATTTGTTTCACTCAGGCAGAACTCTTACAAAGCACAGTGGGAGTTTTGCCTGAGTGAAGAGAATAGGCTTGTCTCTCTTAAATGTAAGTCATTGAATTTGTTGCAATTACAAAACTAATTAAAGGGAGAGATGACTTCTCCCTTACTCTATGTCCTGTATCAACAAATAGTCACTTCTTTATTTGCTCAAGACCCACACTGTGTGGTAGAAAGACACAGACAGGTGTGAATTTGAAACAGGTATATTTTTTAAATTTTCTGGGAGTCAAGCTTATAAATAAGTAATAGTGAACAGAAGAAACTAACATTAATATTTTGTTTTCTGGATACACCTAAGTCTATATCATCTTAACACATATTAGATATAAAGATATCCACATGTATCTTACATTTGTTTCTTATATTTCCTGTTAGATGATATGGAAATATAGATGACTCCTATATTAAATGTTTGGTCATTCTCCGTAGCTGGTGTGGGGCCCTACAGTCCCTCATTTCACCATCTGAGGATAAATCAGTGAGTGTCTATGGTTACAATTCTTTAGACACTCAGGCCAAGAGGACATTGAATTAATGGCTTGAATTAACACAATGGTCTGGTTGCTGTTCAGTTTTGCCAATTACTGTTGAAATCTGCCATTTTGTTGAGATTAGTTAAATTCATGGACTCAGCCAGCTGACACAATTTTATAAAGCTACCGGCTGTTAAATGTAAAAACGTTTGTGCCAAGGATAATATATAAACATTCTTTTAGTAAAATATCAAAAGAGAAAAATGACTTACTTAAAAATTGAAATGTAATGTTGAAGGGCATTTGATACGCAGTATTTAAATATCCAGTTGAGCATTCTTTTTTTGTAATGTGTTTCATGTTGTTCCGGATGTTGGATGCACATTGTTTGAGAAACAGCAAATGTGGATATTGTCAAATTAACCTTCTAAGAAGCAATGTTGGATCTGCTTACCTCCACTTAACTATCTGTTAGTACAAACTGTAATGCAAATATGACTAAGCAGAAATCAAATACGGAACAAGAGGAGAGATCAAAACAATGGCTGCTTTTTAAAGACGAACTAAAATATTAAGAACAGATGCATTGTCATAGTATAGCTTTCTCTTGCAACGTGACATGCTGGTCATTGCTGTAGAGGTCAATAATAGCACCAGCAAAATGTGCCACACTCATGTGCACTTGAAGAAGGCATTTCCACACGAAGCACCGGCCACAACAAACTGCAGTCATACCTGTGAGACAACCAGGTGTGTGACATACTCTTAGGTGTGTAGCCCATGAGGACTCCTGAGAACTGGAGAAAGCCCACAAGCAGTTCTCCTCTGCTCTGCTTCCTTCTCCTGGCTGAATTTCTGGGCCTCTGTAGCATGTTGCTTCCCTGCCCCGTGGGCTGGAGCAAAGGCAGGAGATGTCTGAGGGCAGGTAAGGAGCTGGACGAGGAAGGAAGAAAGGCTGCCGGCTCAGGATCTCTGTGCATTATCTCAAGTGAGGCGCGCTCTACGAAAGACTCCTGCTCGACATTCCTGTCACACTCCTGCCTCCCCAGGTGACTCCTGTCCCTCATACCACCAGCTCTTCCTTTGTTTCCTCCACTTAAGCAGTGCTGGTGAGTTCTGAGTGTGCCTCTTCTCCGTGTCGCTTCTGAACCCTGCTCAGTGTGTTCATCCTCCGTGTGATCACACCCCTGGGTTCATCTCCTTCTCATGTCAAGTACTAAACATGATACAGAGAGAAAACCAATTCTGGAAACACAAATGAACACAGTTCCAAGTGAATTATTAAACAGATTGTTATGTGCATACAGAGGGCAGTGATCACTAAGTGCCAACACGAATTTCTTCGAAGCGATCGTGATAAATTTCCTTTGCTTGTTCAATTGGTCGCTGAAGAAATGTTGGCATTGGTTCATGAGGAAGGCCTTTGAAGTGATCTCTCATGATTTTCTTGTGGTTAATAGACACACGTGGGCTGGATGATACAGATGTAGTCAGGTTTACAGGCTGCATTGAAAAATACCTAGAGGGAACCATGGCTGCCTTTCCATATTTGAAGAGGTATTAATTAGATTCCATCTTTGAAACACTAGAGGCTAGATCCAGGATCAATGTTTGAAGTTCAAGGAATCTGATTTTGGCTTAAGAAATGGAAGCGCACTCTAAGAATAAGACTTCTAAAATGGCAATGGCTCCTCCAGAAGAACATGGATGATGTCTGTGGCTGGTTGTGTTCAGGTAGATTTTTATCCATCAGGAATGGGGGAAAGGAATTTGGGTGCTGGTAGAAACTTGAAATAGATCATTGATAAAGTCCCTCCCAGTTGGGAAAGCCTAAGAACACTGGCACATAGTCATCCATGCTTCACGTAGGCATGGAACCATAGGAAGTGACTCCAGCATAAACACAGATATAATACTGCAATGGTAAGATCTTTTGTAGCAAAACTGATTCCTGCCTCAATGAAGAAATAATTAATTGATATTCCTCCTTTACAGAAGCACAGATATGCTGCATTTTAGTTTAGAAGCAGTCATTTACTCTCATTTTGAAAAAAAATATGAGGGTATAAAACAAGTATAAATAAATAGCACATTACTATAATAATTGATGGATATTATTTTTTAAGTAACATTTTGAAGGCTTCAGTGAGGAGTAACCCACATGTTATATGAGTCAGTTATTTACCAAACTAAAATGTGACTTCATCCTCAAGTGCATGAAGAAGATGATGAAAGAAATTTTTAGTGCCTACTTTGATTATTTGCTTCAAGGAAAGCAGGCAAGCTTCAGCTCTAATCAATCAGTCAATCAATCAATCAACTGGTCCATCAATTAATCATTTTGAATGTTTTAGCAACCACATGGTATTGTGTTTAGCATCACAGACAGCCATAGGCAATTTTCAAAATATTTTATTTTTATTTATTTCACAAAGAAAGAGGGGGAGAGGGAATGGGCACCCCAGGGCCTCCAGCCACTGCAGACAAACTCCAGATGTGTGTACCCCTTTGTGCGTCTGGATAAAGTCAGTCCCGGGGAATCAAACCTGGGCCCTTTGGCTTTGTAGGCAAACTCCTGAACTGCTAAGCCATCCCTCCTGCCAGGGCTTTTTTTTTTTTTTTTAAAGCAGGATAATTTTATTGCTTTTCTCACTACATCGTTATGCATTCCAAAGATTTCATATGGCCTTCAAGGACATACCTTTTGCTTTTTAGGAATGGATCCAAGAAAGTTCCTTCAATAGGACAAAATTTATACTAAATAGCACCACTTGTTGAACTCAAGTACGAATGGCATTAGGACATATTAATCGTTGAACAAACTTCTCATAGAAAGATTTTATACCTCTGTTCCTGGTCAAAATATTAGAGGATGAAGCACTGAATGAAGTACATATTGTCCCTACTTTCCAATGTCTGCAGGAGCATGGAGGTAGCTCATTTGCACAGAGCTAGCCATCACACGTCACGATGAAAGTGACACTGCAGGTCTTCACATAATGCTATGTAAACACAGAGGTGCATGCGATGAGTTTATTAATTCTACGGCAGTAAAGGTTGGGAAAAGAAAGGAGCTGCTGGTGGAACTCTTTAGAGAAGGGATAACGTTTAAACTGAAACTAAACGTAAAATATATTCTTTCTTTAGAAAGAATAAAGGAAAGACTTCTATTAGCAAACAGATTGTGTGGCAGCTCAAAGTGTTATTTGTTAACCACATTAACCAGGGTTTGAAGAATCATTTATTAAAAGTTTTGAGACATTGTCACTGATAGAATTTGCAGAAAGCATTTCTTTTTTTATTGAACTAGCAAATTCAAGCGTTACTACAAATTTCAAAGGAGAAATATTAAAGTCTTAGAGAATAATTCTTACTTTTAAAAACAATATATGCTGGGCACGTTTCAGCAAAGCGCTCGTTTTGGAGAAGCAAACTCATATATGGTATGATGTACACTAATTTTATGCTACTACTATCAAGATTATTTTTTCTTGAAAAACATGACATAACGAGGTACAATCTTCAACATTTGGATCTTTTAGCATCTGTCAAGTTTTACAGTAACTAATAGAGCAAAGACACCTTCCACATATCTAACTTTGCCCTTTATTTCTTGAGCAAAAGAACTGAAAAGAACAACTTTCAGTTGAAAGAATTGGAGTGTAGAGACAGTATACTCATACTCATGTGGATTTGCTTCTGAAAATATACTGGAGGATTGCCTTGATAATTTCAAAAGACATAGCTTGAAGAATTTCTGTAATAAAGTAGAAGTAAGTAGTTAAAAGACAATAACAGGAAAGAAGATGGAGACTGGAACTAGAGCTCTGTGGTGGGGCTGTGCCCCAGCATGTGCAAGACCCTAGATTTCTTCCCTATGAGTATGACCATCACCATCACAAAAAGCAAAACAAAACAAAACAAAAATCTCGAGAAGAAAACCAAGCTTTTGCTAGGAAGACTTTACAATCAGAATTTTCCTAAGATTATTGTGTTTACAAATAGCTTATACCAAATTTTAATTTAGTTTTATGAAAATATTCTTCTTTGGATCTTCTGATTTTTCCATTACAGAGTCCGTGCCTTTTGTGCAGGGTGGTTTGAAAACCAATAATTCAATCCACATTCTGCTAAAAAAAATTAATAGAAGTGCTTTACCCAGATGTATTTTTCTTACTTTAAAAATCTGATTTTAATTGCTAACCTCATTTAAAAATGTCAATTCAATGAAAAAAAAAATGCTATGGTTTTCCTTTTCAGCCCCCTCTTAAGCTCTAGGGAAAACGCGGGTGAACAACAGCAGAGCAGTGCTCTGTGCCCTCCTCTTTAATGTCGCACTTTGGTGATGTAGGAAATCAAAAACAAATTGCTCAAAACAGCTAAAAGTCTTCAGTTTGAATTATGCAGAGTGTTTGTGTTTTGCAGTCTTTCCTTGTGATGATTTATTTTGCTCTTCTGGGATGCACCATCGTACTAACACATGCTAAGTAAGGGGCAGTTTTTAAACAGACATGCTTTGGTTGCTAAATGTGCTTCTAGTTTTGTCTGGGCCACAAATTATTCTGGAGTTTCAAGTAAGCACAGTTAGGACAGAATGTTAAGAGTAGATAAAGCAAGCCAGACAGGATTGCCTGGGACACGCTGGAGTTTTTGTTACAATAAGGGCCATCTTCTATGACTGTTTTGAGAGGGTACGTATTATTTTTCCTCATTTGAACATCTCTGCCATGTAAAGATATATAAACCACTTTATCAAACACATCAAAGGACCTCGATATGTCCTATCTGTACCTATTAAAGTGTAGTCAAATGGGCTGATGTAGATGTTCAGAGCTAACTGAAATTATCTGTCACATAAGTACTTCCAATCAGTGATTAGATAACATGATCGGGATCACTCATTGAAAATAGTTATGAAAGTGAAATTTCTTTCCAACATTTCAACTGTGTTACTTACTTAACACCTTTTGGCTGTAATAGCAGGCCTATATCAGACAACCTTACTTAACAAGCTTACTGATACAAAGGCAGGAGATGCATCCACTGGTCTTGTTGGGGCTGTAACTAGAAATCGCAAAAACAAAATAGAATCTCAAGGTCTCTCTCTCTCAATTCTTCTGTCTTTTTAATATTTTTTTAAAAAAATATTTATTTATTTGACGGAGAAAGAAGGAGGGAGAGAGAGAGAGGGAGAGAGAGATAATGGGCACGCCAGGGCCTCCAGCCACTGCACAAGAACTCCAGATGTGTGTGCCCTTTGTGCATCTGGCTAATGTGGGTCCTGGGGAATTGAACCTGGGTCCTTTGGCTTTGCAGGCAAACACCTTAACTGCTAAGTCATTTCTCCAGCCCTCTTTCTCTCTTTTGCAAAGTCTCTTCTGTGGGTCTGCATCCTCCTCTGGTTCATGCTCCTCTGGTTAAGTCTCCTGTCTGTGATTTCTCTGTGATTCTATACACCCTCTTTGCCACAGTGTCCATGTTTAAATGTTTCCTATTTTTAGTAAAAAAGTCCTCAGTTTGGATTTCCAGCAAAGACAATCAGACGGACCCTGGCCTAGGACAGATGTCCCCCCTTAGTTAGCTGGGACAAGTTGGAGTCTCATGCAGTATATAGTTTTCATTTCCACAGAAAGGAGTGTTGGTTTCAGACAGAAAAAAATGCATGGGATAACAGCAGGTACATAAAAAATTAACACATCAAAAATATTGTCAATACTATTCACTTATACATGTACATATAAAGCCTCTGATTTTTCCACATCTACAGTATACTTGCTAAAACATTACTATGGAAAGTATTGCAAAACATTCTAAAAGTATATTTTAGGGAATTTCATACACTTTTTTTTGTCTTTTATGTTCAGTAAACTTTGAGGATCCTTCATGTTTAGTAAGCTTTGAGGCAATAGGTAAACATTGCACTTTAACATCCTCAATTGTGACCCCCAAAATTAGGGATATTGGTATTTGTTTCTCATAAATCTAATAATTGACTGAAGTGCCTACAGAATAACTGAAGACAACAGCACCGTTCTCGGTGATAGTAAACAGAGCTATTATTGGTATCTTTATATTTAACATGCTTTAGAGTTGCATAGTCACCATTTAAAAATCAAATGAGGGCTGGGGAAATGGCTTAGTGGTCAAGGCATTTGCCTATGAAGCCTAAAGACCACATGCATCTGGAATTTGCTTGCAGTGACTAGAGGCCCTGGCGTGCCCTTTCTCTCATCCTCTCTGTCTCTTTTTCTCTCTTTCTCAAATAAATAAATAAAAGTATTTTAAAAAATCAAATGAAATCATATATACTGCTAGCATAAGAGGAGAGTCTTTGAGACAACCCCCGAAAAACATGAAAACCTAGAAATGAATATAATTTTCTCAGTGTTAAACTACAAAATCAACTTAGTAAAACAGAAAATTGCAGTCAGTCTGAAGACTTCTTCCCTAAACTACCACCTTTAATAAAATTTTTTCATATATTGGTGGTGCTTGTTTAATACCTAAGCCTTATTCAACGTTTTTCATTAAGTTATCATTTTAAATTGTTTGGCCTCACATTTACAATACTATTTTTTTTCTTTTTATTTTCCCTTTTGTTTTTGTTTTTCTGGAGTAATGTCTCACTCTAGCCCAGGCTCATCTGGAACTAACTATGCAGTCTTAGGGTGGCCTTGAACTCATGACAATCCTCCTAACTCTGCCTCCCAATATTCACCTTATAATAATATTTGTGAAATTAAAATTGTATAAGTTCTTTGTAAACTTATCACTAGAAAATGAAGTCTGTATCCAGTAAAAACTTTTAAAAGGAAAAAAAAAGTCACCTTACTCTAACTTTGTGTCTAATTCCAGGTCAACATGACTTATTAGCTCATGTAAATTAATCTTCTGGAAAATTTTATATATTAACAAGAAGGGTTTGCATGTTTACTGCATGAGATTTGTTAAACAGCAAATGATAGCCTCATTAAGTTTAAACAACTCTGTAGTTCATTTACCTGCAGAACCTAGGGAAGACCCTGGCCAATGGACAGTTCATTGAAATAAATTCTGTTCTGGATTCCTTGTGCTCAGATGATTTTCAACAGAAATTAGGTTAGAAAGCCTTGTAACTCTTGAAGGTTATAGGTTATTAAGTGTTTACTTACAGGAATTAAATAGAGAGAGAGAGAGAGAGAGAGAGAGAGAGAGATATCTAATAGGAAAATACAATAAATAAATTCTTTGGCTGAAAATTTATCATCTTATTAGGGAATTCACCAGGGCATACATGATATATATATATATATATATATATATATATATATATATATATATATATATATATTTAAATATGTATGAGCACTTATCCTTATTTTACCTCACAGTAATAATTCTGTGTTACAGTTGAAAGAGCTAAGCTGCAGAAATTAAATGACTAGCTAAAAGTGTATGATTGTTGAATATTCAACATGGAACTAAGTTTAGACTACAGGGTCCAAGATTCTTTACTCAATAGATCTGGACCATGGGAGATCCTCTCACACAGTAGAGATATCCAGAGCCCTTCCATCGATACTGGACCCTTGTGTGACTTCAGGCAAGGACTCAGTAATTTGCATGAAAATAGATTCCCAGGTGAGTCTGGTGTCTGTCCTCTGCTTAGATTAACAGTGCATTAGATTATGCAATGTTCCAGGAAAGTAACTTGAGAATTTCAAAATAATACATCAATATGCTTAAAAATGCTAGAGTATTGAATTTCATTGCAAGGCAAAGGATGGGGGTGAAAATTGTTGAAGGGAAGCCATCGTTTGTGCAAGCTGGTGCTGTTAAGTGACACAGAAGGACACAGGTTGTCCTGTTTCTTCAGTGATTTGGACGAGGAGCAGTCATCACAAGGTTCGGAGCATACAAGATGTCCCAGAAGGATTTTGTTCTCTAATCCTTTTTATTCCCCCCCCACACACACTTATTTTACAATAAAAAACTGGACTCAAAATGTCTCAAATTAGGAAAGAATTCAGCATCAAATGTTTCTTTTGCCCTTATATGGATTTTTCTGAAAGCTCTGTCTAAAACACCACGTTCTTTCTATGTTGCCTTCATTGTGAACGCACGCAGGCAACAATATTCTGCCCTTGGAAGGCTTTCAAGAGAAGACACAGAGTAAAGCAACAAAACATGTTATGTTCCTTTTCAGTGGCATAGATTTTTATCATGTGAGGTCAGGGTTGAGTTCAAAATGTTGCTCATTTTGGAGAGAAGAATTTCTGTTTCTTAGATAATATAAAAATCATAGAGTAAATAAAGTAGAAGAAAACTCTAACTGCTACTTTGTAATAAGTGTGAATTGAAAGCTACACAGATTACATTATGTCTGAGTGGACATTTAAGCATGAACTCTTTCCTTTAACCCTCAGCCCTGAGGTATAGGCCTATGTTTCTGGCAAGTGGACATTCATTCAGAAGCCTGACTTTCAACATAGCCATCACTGTGTTAGGAGCCAGTATGCGACTTGCCCTCAGGGGCATGGAAAGTGGCAGGAAGTGCTCTCAATTGGGCCATTGTCAAAGGAAATGTTCCGAACATCTTTCCCTTACTCTAGTTGGAGACACATAATCAACACATTTGTCCAAGGAGGGAGTTTCAATAAGTTAGAGCCAGGCTTCCAAGCAGTTAGTCCTCATGGGTTCTTCCCTTTTGCCTAGCATTGTTTTGCTTTGAGAAATCCCTGTAGCTCAGCATGCCCATGAGGGGCTATTTTCATAGCCCAAATTAAATTTTCCTTCATCCAAGTTGAGAGGGTCTTTGTCATGATATTGTATTGAACTCATTCCAGAAAGCAGATACCAAGATAATTTCTGCCTAGACACAGGGAAGGACCTTTGTTATAATTGATCTGTGTTCTGGCTTACCCTATTCTCCCATCTTAATAAGCACTATATGTTTTCCATTAAGTACAGTATACATTTCAGGAGGATGTATCTCATTCATTTAATTTTGAAACAGACTTTAGTTCTACACTTCCAATTTAGTGGCTCATTGAATAAACAAATTTATCTCTAAAGTCTGTAGTGACTATGATTGTAGTTAGAGTCCTTCTTCCTCTGCCCTAGACTCTCGGAGGGTTTTTGAGTTACTTGGTTCTTGAAATGACGCCTGGATTTATCTGTCTTTACCCCTGGCGTCATTACAAGGTAAAGACCTCACATACTGGATAATCTCATCATGGGTTGCAAAGGTGAAGTAGGAGACATTGCACCTGGGCTAAGGATGACATCATGAAGACGGTGTCATTGACGGTCTATGTCTTCTATGTCCTCTGCTCCAAATTATTGATGGCATCTTGGTGCCCTGTTTACCATGATGAATGTTTAATGGTCTTAGCCAAATTACCTAATTGTGTCTTATCTCTCATCTGGAGTTTATCTGTACTCGATTTCAAATTCATCTGATCTTACTCTCTGTTAAGTGACAAGAATCAGTTAAAGTAAACTTTCCTAATGTGTTAGCCACTATGGTTCCTCCTTGAGAATCAAAACACCTTCATTCAGCTTAACAAGCTTTCAGAAGTTATGCTAAGCATATTGATTTTTTTCCTGCAACCCTTTGACTTCATCCTGTCTTTCATGTTTGCTTTGTTGCTTCCAAAGTAGTTTGTTTTTTTTTTTTTAATTTTTGACTCCTCTTTGAGAACTCTTCCTGTGATTTGTTGCCAAATTGATCTTTATAAAAAAATAAATCTCTTATGGCCTGGAGAGATGGCTCAACAGTTAAAGGCACTTGCTTGCAAAGCCTTATGGCCTAGGTTCACACCCCAAGTAGCCACATAAATTCAGATGCACAAAGTGGAGCCCTTACGTAGTGTTTCTTAGTAGTGGCAAGACGCCCTGGTGTTCCCACCCCTCTCTATTCCTCTCTCTTTCTCTGCTTGCAAATAAGTAAAAACATTTTTTGAAGTCTCTTTAGTCATGTCACGCTTAGCTAAACCCCCTCCACGACCTCCATTGTTTACATTGCTGAGAAGGTAGTTATAGGGAATTCCTTCCACCTCTTCCTTTTTCTTCATGCCAGATATTAGTAATCAGCCATGTTTAGTTTTCTTAAGAACCAGAAACTCCAGACTGCTTGACATTTTTAATGAAGCACTACTTGTAATTGGTAGGAGGGAGTCTTGCAGGTGAAGCTTTCTTCTCACGTATGGAGCACAGTAGGACGTTTGAAGCCTGAAGCCAGTGAACATATCACTGGACAGCGTCACAGAATCTTCCTATTACGTTCTGGCATGACGGAGAACCGACCTGCTGCATGTACTCTGTACTCTGTTCCTTCCTGCATCTTGGCCACAGTTTCTAAAAGTTCTCTTCTGCATGCCTTTACCATATTTCCCCATGTGATATGCCCCTGTGCTATGTTCCAGCTTTAGTTCTCCTGGCTCTCTGAACAATTCTTAGACCGCACGAGGGGGGGTTTGACGAAGCTTTAAAAAGTCATGTGTGTCACTCGGTTCTCCAGTGAACAACACCGGGCTTTGAGCAGACTTTCATGTGGCTCTTAGTTTCTTGTTGAGTGTGTATTCTCTCAGATTTCAGAAGGCAGGGACTCTATTTTTACTTCTTATTTTTTCTTTTAGTGTTTCTTAAGAAAAATAGTATGAAGTACAGATAGTTATGGTTCCAGTTTACATATGGAGCTAGAGAGATTAAACACACATGCACATGTGCAAACACACATTCTCTCTCTCCAAATTGCAGCATAAATAGTCTTAAAAATGGGATAATACAGTAAGGTAATAATCCTTCAACTACAGTTGGGGCTAAAGAAGTAATTGTAGTTAAAAATTAAGCTGGGTGGGTTGAGAAGATGGCTCAGTGGTTAAGCACTTGCCTGTGAAGCCTAAGGACACTGGTTAGAGGCTTAATTCTCCAGGAATCATGTAAGTCAGATGCACAAGGGGGCGCATGCATCTGGAGTTCATTTGCAATGGCTGGAGGCCCTGGCACGCCCATTCTCTCTCTCTCTCTGCCTCTTTCTCTGTCTCTGTCAAGTAAATAAATAACAATAAACCACCAAAAAAAAAAAAAAAATTAAACCAGGCATGGTGGCAGATGACTTTAATCCCAGCACTTGAATTTGAGGCAACCCTGAGACTAATGAATTACAGGTCAGCCTGTGCTAGAGTGAGACCCTACCTTGAGAAACTAAACAACAACTAAAAATAATCATTCTTTTTTTTTCATATCTAGCATTTATTAAATATCTATTATGTGGCAAATCTTCTGCTAAGCATTTATATACAGAAGCCCTCTTACTGTCCACAACTGTTGCATGTGGCTGTCCTCAATTTTCAGACAGGGACAGGAAAACACAGAAACGCAGAGAAAGCACAGAGAGTTTGTGTTATATATATGAAGTCACATAAGCCATAGGTCACCAACCTGGGGTTTCTATATGAAATCTACATTTTGTACATCAGATCATTTTTTTAAGCACCATAAATTCAGTCTTTTTCTGAGAGCCATTTATTTCTTTTTTTTTTTTTTTTCCCTCAAAGACTGATTTGGTTTTGGTGCTTACTTTTAGAATTTCAGTAAGTAATGTGAAAATCATGTCAAGATGGTAATTAATATAGGAGAAATGTGGTGAGGTGGTTGGTCATCCATGAAGAAGGGATGCTCAGGGTACAGTATAAGAGTCTTTTGGAGGTTGCAACATGATGGGAATGAGAAAATAAGAGGGAGGATCTCAAATGCATCTAGACTAGAGTACAATGGGAAAGGAAGGATAACAGAGTAATCTATCTGGACTATTTTAAGTGAGAACCTGCTGAATGCAGAATATTGTAAGAAGATGTGTGATGTGGAAGGATTTCCTCAGCCACCTTAGCCATCAACAGTTACTACCCCATTCTCCTACACGAATAAAACTTTGGTTCCCTAAACCAAGTTTGCTCAATGTCGGTGACTAAGAAGCCACACAGTTGGAGAAAATCTGTAAGGCATGAATACTCCCTTTGGTGAGAGAGCTCCTTCCAGTTTTAATTATTAGGCACATGTACTTATGAGGGAATTTAGAGTGCCCAGCTCTGTCAAATGAATGAATGTTGGACTGGCTTCCAGTTCCATGGTACCATGAGCTCACCTGCTCTCCTTTGCAGTATTGTTCTTGATAAAGGGCCTTGCTGGGGAGGAAAAGGTAATCATGTGTCTCTGGCTCTTTGTGCACAATAGCTTTAATTAAGCCTCAAGTGAAATTCCTTAGAAGTCAGTGGATACTCTGTGTCCCGGAAAGAAGAGGTGAACCTTGTGAGACAAGAGAGGTGGGACCCTTATTCCCAGAATTCCTCTGACTCCTTTTCATACGCTGATCAAGGATAGAGCTGTTTGTTCTAATAAAATACCCAGTAGCAGGAAGTTGAGACAGAGGTTAAACTAAAACAGAAAGAAGAAAAAGCTAATTTTAGCCCTATTCAAAATCAGAGGAAGGGGGGTGTATGAGAATCGGTGTTTACAGGATTGAAATCAATGGGCTGCCAAAAATTCAACTCCATAGTTAATACCATAACAATGCGGTTACAAACTTGGTTGGACTTGGAGGGAATTAAGTGTGTATACTTGGGAATGCCTTTCCCTTGAGTTTGGCTTAATGATTATGGACTTTTCTGCTGAAAGCACTTCGTAGACAAGAAGTGGGTCTAAAAATCCCTACCTAAGAGCTTACCCATTTCACTTGGCATAGAGGTGTGTCTTGTCAAAATATATCGAGTGCTGAAGACTAGGTTATTATAGCTTGAAAGCATTTGTAGATATTGATCTAGACACTAGAGTGTCCCTCCTTACATAGACAAAACACTCCTGGAGACTTGAAGGAAATGCACCAGAAAAAGGCAGATAAACATTGAGCCTTTTCTCTTTTTGTATAATATAGAGCTATTCTAACAAGGCGTGAGTTTAAATGAACATTATGAAGTCTTGGGATGGACAAGGCTGTTTGGGTGTGCCTGTGAATAAAGGTCCTGCCTCCTCCAACATCTCTCTACAGGAGGTGGGCAGATGGCAGGCCAGCTTGGGGGGATAATTGGAGAACAGAATGAGAGGACAGAGCGTGTGTATAATGTTAAGCTGAGATAACACATGCAGAAATCCCTAGCTCGGTGTCTGGCACAAAATAAGGACAAAAATGTTCATTTGGTGTTTCTATTGTTGTAGTCATATATATATATATATTCATTTTAGTTCGGTTTTCAGAGTTGCTTTATTCCTGCACCAAAGAGTCTCGATGTAACCTTTCCAACTGGTAAATAATGTATTTTAAAAATGATGTTTGCATAGGTGTTATAACCAGCATTTGAGCTGACAGAACTGTCATGATTTTAAAAGAGTGGCAAATGTACCTTTAAAAATTTCCTTCCAGTCCCATGAAGTGTAAATATGAGTTTACTACAGGATAATCCCTCTACCTTATGTCTGTACAGAAGTTAGCAATTGGTCTTCAATGAAGCAAATGGAAGAATGCATCCATTGACAGAACCCTTGTAGATGGAACGGGTATTAGAAACCCTCTGTACTAATTCCATGTGAAGAGACTGTTTTCTCTAAAGCCTCAAAACTTGTTAATGGCCATGAAATGATTAGAGGTGAGCCCTTCTGATTTCTGAGTCAATATTCTCTTTCTGTAAAGCAAGAGAAAGATGTTTATTTCTTTATTTCCACAGACAGCTAGATAGCTGGGCATGATTAAGGCCCCTCTCCCTGGTCTCTCCTGGGACCAGATGAACACTGGTCATATAACCACAGGTGTGGCTTTTCTTGTACTGCAACTAAGCCATGAAGAGTCTGGTCTGAGTGGATGCAGCAATACCTTGAGGAGGCAAAAATTAGATAGGGAAGCTTCCTCAGAGTTCTTTAAGAGTAAGTTAGGTAATTTTTTTTTTTTCCTTTCTCCTTTAATCTGCAGTCTATCCTAGCTTCTGAGAATGTGAGTGCACTGTACCACAGACACATTATTTCCTAACCATGCCTTACTCAGTGTATGTTGGCAATTTCTCAACGAGAGAGCGATAAAATTCTTTGTAATAATTTTGAGCAGTGATTGGAAGGCTTTTCTGGGAAAAAATGAGGAATGCATAAGTGGAAAGGTAAAGGAATAGATAACTAGAGCTTAAAATAATGTGAGGTTATTACTCATTACAAAGATGCTTAATTCTAAAAGGATGAAAGAGCAGATGAGATCTTTGGTAGCTACATCATCATAGCATCTTTGAGACCAAGTTTCCCCGCTATGAGACAGCACCACTAGAGTTAATTAGCCACACTGTGGCTGCTCGCTGCTTCAGCTGTCTTCAACTTGAAGTTTTTTTTAATAAGTTTTAAAGCTAATTAGGATACACCTGGGATTCAAGGCTCAAGAAAATGCAGTTTTTCCCCCAGGGGTTTATTTTCTAATAAAAATTTTTAAAAAGAAAAAAAATTGTCAGGGGTAAAATTCATGAAAAAGAAAAAAAAAATGGTACGACCATTTCAATTCAGTAGACCACAAGACAAAACAGCTTTGTCTGGAATTGAATGTTCCATGTTCTGTTGGAAGGATTATGAGTCTGGGGTTACTTCTGCATGAGTCTAGGGGTACCACCTACCCCCTTGTGCTCATCAGCAGTTCTGCCGTTGGACGTGATGCTGCTGTCTGGTGGTCTAGAAGTGGTCTCTGCTCTTGTGGATCTGTAGGAGAGATACAGTTGTCAATGATGGAAGGACATGAAGCATTCCAAGCTCACAACAAAATAAGCCTAACAAGAAGCACCAAGCTATCTAGCGCTCCTCCTACCTCTTAGACAGCAGTGCCAAATATATTTTCTACTTTCAAAGTAAAACCTTCTCCCTTTCTTCGAGCCCTAGTTTTAGAACTCCTAGAGGCTTTTCATCCACCTTCAAGTGTGCAGAAATATTTTGTATTTTCTAAGACTAGCACTGGTTCTTTTGTGGGTTTCATAGAGAAAATGCCCTCTCTGGAGCAGTGTAGGCTGATATTCTAAAACTGCCCGGCTTTTCTAGGTAACATTGCTCATGTGAAGCTCTGTGTAGATAACTGGGATAATGGTCCCGAGTAGTTCTTCACTTTGCTGAAATGTTAACTCTTAGTTTTGTGATATTATTCTCTTTCTGCTCAAGAAACGTGCTCAGGGTGAGTGCAGAAACTTTGTCTGTGGTCTCTATAAGATGGCTAGAAGGATTCCAGCCGAATTCTTACTAAAACTTGCTTGCTACATGTGCGAGTTTTATAACAGAGTCGCAGAATGAGAGATGTGGAAGACATAGTTTATGTTTGTCCCATTTCCAAGACACCAACAAAAAGCCCCACTATCTAATTCCCAGAGAGACATAAAGTGAGAAACAATGATAGGAATAGAATGGTAGAAATTTGTGTTTATGTGTGGCAGTGGTAAAAAAAAAAAAAAAAAAAAAAAAAAAAAAAAAGAATTTTGGGTTCCTTTCTTTCCAGTTTCATGTCTTTTCACAACCCAGGAGATGCCACATGACTTAGTATGTCACTGCTCTGAAGTACGGAAGGTAAAACACCCTAAGGCAGTGCCTGGCAGCGTGTTCTGTTGGAAAGCTCTGCCTTGTGTAAGTATAGTCAGCTGGGATCTAGTTGACTTTCCCCAAGGAGGAGATTGGGAAAGCTAGGGTGTATTTATCAGCTCTATCTTTTTCTTTCCTGTCTGCTGCACCCCATAAGAGGGCATGTGGTTGGTCTTTGGCTCAGAGAATGCTTGGGGAAGGGGGACCACCCAGTCTGTGACCACTGCAGGGTCACCACAGCAGCGGTAGAGCAGCAAAGAAAATGAGGCAGGCTTTGAAGTTCATGAATGAGAAGACCAGACCTATTTTGAGTTTGATCTGAGGTAGCTCATACTTTATGCAAACTCTACCCCACTATTTCCATACTGGGGACATCAGACTACCTTGACTATATTTAAAAAGAGAAATAAAAATATCATAAACCAAAGAATGATCTATCGTGTAGGTGTACAACCATACTAAATTTTCCTTGCTGCTGTTTGAAGTGGTGATGGCAAAGAGTGAGGGCTTCGTAATTGAATACTTGTGAACACTGGGCCGCTTGTACCACCTGAAGGTGAGCAATTTACTTCCTAGTCACACTCCTCAGGAAACCCTGGCTAGACTTCAGATCTTGCAGGGATGGGAAACATTCTAAATTTCCAAAATTCTCTCACCTCAAGGAACAGCAAAACACCTTGACAACACTCAGCGGTTTGAAGGCAGTTGACTGATGCAAGGGTCCCTGCTTGCCACCTCCGTGACCTTGAAAAAGTTTTTACATCTGTCTGTAAAATGGAACCGGACTGACGCTACTTGCCTGAGGATATTTGGTAAAATGTTGAGTGTTGTCTTACCAGCATTGGGACAGTGTCATAGAAACAGCTGATGGTGAATTTTCCTTGTCAATTTTGACTGGATTTACAATCACCTGTGAGGCAGACTTCCGCTTATATCCCTGAGGATGTTTCTTGGTAGGTTTAACTAAATAGGGAATATCCACCCTGAACATGGGTAACTGAGTGCCCAGCTTCCATGAGAAAGGTAAAAAGAGAGAAGCACAGAACGAATCCAAGGAGTCCCGCATTCGTCTCCCTCCTCAACTTACAGACTACAGATGCGTTGCCACCAGCGGCCTTATGTTCCTTCCAGCCCGCCTATGCCATGGTGGAGTGTACACCCTCCAACCAAGAGTGCAAAGAGATCCTTCCTCCCTTAAGTAACATCGTGTCTTGTGTTTTGTCACAGCCATGAGTGAAAGCAGCAATTACAATTGCTTTATTATCATATGATGACTTTTATGAGGATAGCTCTTACTATGTGGAAGTCACTAAAAGTTCAGCCAAGCTTGAGTCCAACCAAAAGGATATGGTTTGGCTCCATGTTCTAAGCTTTGGCCAGGCAGACCATCAAACAGGATTGAGCACATATTAAGAGAAAAATTATATTAAGTGATGAGATGGGTGTGGCTGAGGTCATGAAAAAAAAATCAATGCCACAATGTTATTATTGGTCCAGCTCTTCCTCATTTTATAAACACTGAGACTGGCTGAGTGGGTCAATCGCAGCCCACTGTCTGGCTCTTCCTTTTTCTTTTAAAGTCCTGGGCATGTTAAAGTTTTACACTTTTTTTTCAGTGATATTTTTCATCACCCTGTGTGAATTGTACAGACTCTAGTTCTCTGTTATATATTGTGTGGATCAACTTTAATTTCTTTATATAATATTTTATTTATTTATTTATTTACTTATTTATTTAAGGGAGAGGGGGGAAGAGAGAGAGAACAGGATGCCATGAACTACCACGAGTGCAAAGTCCAGAAACATGCATCGCTTTGTGCCTCTGGCTTTATGTGGGTATCGGGGACTTGAACCTTGGCTTTATGTGGATACTGGGGAATCAAACCTGGGATTTCAGGCTTTGAAAGCAAGTGCTTCCAATTGTCAAGCCATTTCTCAGTCGCTGTTTAGGTATTTTATCTAACATGCATTGAGTTTTCCAAACCAAATACCAGTTGAGATTGAATTAGGTTACAAATGATGAAATGATTTGATCCCATGGTACTAGAGCTGAGACAGCACAAGCTTATTCCTGGTCCTCACTTCGTCCTTGGGATCTGTGCTCACTGGAGTTAGTGGTAGTCATGAGCACACGTGTGCCCTGGGACCGAATGCCGGACCAGAAGCAGCTTATGGAATTACAAGGTTTATTTCTGGCTTACATTTTCAAGAAGAACTTTTTTATTATAGCAGGGAAAGCTTGACTTGGGCAAATAGTCAAGCGGTATCATCTCTCCATAGGAACAGGAAAGAAGTCATCTAAGTGCTGGGCTTGGAACTGAGCTATGTGACCCCTAAAGCTCATTCCCAGTAACATACCTCCTCTAGCAAGGTTTCACCTCCCAACGGGCCCACGTTCTCACATTGCTATCAGATGGGGGACCAAATATTCAAAGCACACAACACTATGGGGGACGTTTTACCCTTAAACCACCATACCTGAGTTATTTTGGGACATCATACTGTATCAGTGAATTAAACTTACATATTCCTTATGCAAGAAGCATTGGTTATGTGTTTTCTTGAACATGAGCCTCTTCAAGGAAGATGGACCCCTTCTTTAGGCCAATTCTTTAAGACATGTTATGGAAAGAAAAGTAACAAATGGCCGTAAACTTGTAGGAAACTGGGGCACTGTCTCTGATCAATCAAGCAAGTAAGAGGAATGAAAATGAGAATCCATCATCATGTGAGAAACTAGAAATCATTAATACTTTGCTGCGCTATTTATTTTTTTCAATTTATTTTTCAAGTTTCTATAAATTTTAGCACTTTCCTCAGCTGTCTAGAGGATTTGTAGCCAGAATATTTGAATAGCTTTTTTATGAGGACAGAGTCTGCCTTGTGTTTGTTCTTGTGGAGTGCCTAGTTTGTCTTTTGTATATTTGCTGAACTCTGTAGTAAAGGATAAATAAGTTTTTCACTGATCACGAGCTCACTCTTTGCAAATTATTGTATGTGTGAATCAACATCCATTGATCCTCAAATTATGAACAAATTGAGCATTATAAATCTTGACGTTATATTTCAGTTCCCTTTTATTGCATTTCATGTCATGTCTTAAATTAACTCCCTACAAGAGATAAAACTTTGCTATCTAACCACATGTCTCCTTTTTTTGTAAGAGTCTCAACATAGCTCAAATCTTTTTTTTTTTTTTTTAATTTATGGAGGTTATTTTACATATCAGGTAATTTCTTGGTAGCAGTCCAAATTATTCATCTTGTTTTGGAATAGAAAGACTCTAGCACCAACTTCCCTTGCTGCCAAGGTAGGGATTTCATGCTGTTCCATGGCTGCACCTACCAAGGGGATTGTGTACTCAACTGCCAACACTCCGCTGGGGTTCGTGACAAAGGAATATTACTGTGCTTACTTCAACTTGGATGCAATGACTCTCTTGACAGGATGGCAACAGTAACCACTGCTTGTGCTCCAGAATCATGGTCAGGTGGGCTTTTCTTCCTAATTTCCCTGGCCCGTGCTTTCTTGTGTGTTTGCACATGGGAGGAAAGGTCGACACTGTGTGTCAAGGTAAAGACATCTGCCTCTGGTGCATGAAAATTGTTGCCACATGTGGCAGGGCAGGGAGTGAAGCGCTATCCCAGAGCCCCCAGGCAGTTCTTTCCTTCTCCTGCATTCCTCTGTCCTTGTGTTAGAAAAGGAGAATTATATTCTTGCAACGTGGACCCTCATTGCCAACCGCTCCAAGTCAAACACTCTAGGATGCTGCATACCATGTGTACTGTAATCAGGTTGCCTAGAGGAATGCAGTCAGTTTAATAGTATTCCCCAACTTTGTTGTATAATGTTGCCAATCTGATAATCTCTGCTTGCACATGTAGAATTGGTAACACTATTAATTGAAATTACTAGTTTAGTGAATAATCCAAGCTCCTAAAAATATAGAAAGAACCCAGATATTCTGTAGTGTTCATACAGAGATGATGAAATTCTAAATTCATGTCAGAAATAGTCCATATATATGATGTAGATTGACAAAGATTTTTTTTATTCCAGTTTTCATGAAATAGTCATATTAAACACAGGTTTACTGACTGAAAATAGGCTAAATGAACAAAGAACGATAAATAATAATTATTAAAGAGGTTATGCTATTCAGAATAATGAAATGATTAATACATTCAGCAGCTTAACTGACTCAAACCTATCACCCTTTTATATGTGGGAAAAAGCATTATCTTGGTTAAGAAAAAATTAGAACTCTTACTTTTGGAATTTAAGGCTCAGAATCAAAGCAACAAAAATATGTCAAATATTTCTTTTGCAAAGAAGTCAGTTGGCTGTCATTGTGCTTGTGACCAGTGCTTCCATACTTTGGTGCTTTGAGTAAAGAAATTCTAATAATCAGTAGATTATATCACTCAAAGGATCTTAAAATTAAGAATGAGCTTCACTGAAGTTTTCTTCTACTGGTAAAGATTCATTTCTCATTCCTAACTCTTTTTAAACTCATGTAAATATTGATAAAGATCATGGTGATTTTATTTCCTAGAACATATTCGATAGGTTTATAGATAATTTCATATTGGGTTCTTTATTGTTTTCCAGGGTAACATAAATGTGTACATTCTTAATGGGAAGAGGAACCTTTGCAGAATCAAGCAATACACATATATAACCAATAGATCCCTGTATCTAAATTTGCTAAAATGGGAACATACTTTCCACAGTGTCTTGGGGTAGGAGAGTTAGGCTGTGTTATCTATATGCTTGTCCTTAGGCATCAATAGGCACAAACTGCACACACTAGAAACATAGAGACTAGCTAATGTACTCAGAGCTACCCTATGAGTTGGGAATGATTTTAACACTGATTCTTAACCTCACGAAGCTCCTCAAATTTACAACCAATGAAACTGAAAAGCCAAGATTCCGTATGAGGGCTTTTTGTAAAAGGTAGTATCTTTCGATGACTATGTTTACTACAGGAAATTTAAACTTTTGTGTGTGTGTGTGTGTGTGTGTGTGTGTGTGTGTGTGTGTGTGTGTGTGACAGAGAGAGAGAGAGAGAGAGAGAGAGAGAGAGGAGAGAGAGATTGAGAGAGAAAGAGAGAGGGAGAAGAGGAGAGGAGAAGAGAAGAGAAGCGAAAGAGAAGAGAAGAAAAAGAGAGAGAGAGAAAGAGGAAATTGGCACACTAGGGCCTCAGCCACTGTAATCAAACTCCAGGTGCTTGGGCCACCGAGTGAGCACGTGAGACCTTGCACTTGTCTCACTTTTGTGCGTTTGGCTTACTTGGGATCTGGACAGAGATTAACCATTGGTCCTTAGGCTTCTCAGGCAAACCCCTTAACTGCTAAGCCATCTCCTCAAGTCCTAAACTTTTTTTTTGTTTATTTTTAAAGGAAAAGAATGAGAATATGCCCAATTGGTGCAGCTTTGCATGACAGGTCTCCAAAAACTGTTCCACAAAGACAGGTAGGAACTCTCTCAACTGGCACAGTTTTGTAATCATATGAAATCAGTTCTGAAAAGGGTTCTAATCCCAGGCTTTGAGAAGCTGAGCAGGAAGGATGGGCATGAGTTTTGGCCAGCCTTGGCTACATAGTGAGACCCTGTATCAAACTAACTAACTAACTAACTAACTGACTAACTAACTGACCAGCTGAATAAATGCTGAATGGCTAGTTAGTTACATTCCCAAGAGTCACCTGGCTTATACTGTGATGGGACCTAGGTTCTTTTGAGGCAGTACACTTTTCCCAAATAATTGAAAGAAAACTTCTCAGTGCAATAATTATAGCAAATTCTTTATATTTATCCAGACTTCCCTAGTGAATAAACTTAATCTATCCCCACTATTTTGTGTTGTGTTTTTAACTACATTCAATAGGATATGGTAATTTCCCCCATCACTCTGTATTACCATCCCCGAAAGGTGTGCAGTTATACAATATACAAGGTAAGACTAAGATCGAAGGATATTGTATCCAGTACTGATTAAATTGGTGTCAATTAAAGTGGGAGTGTCATCTGGGAATTTTAGATAAAGTACAACTAAGACTTCATTTGAGTTCCACACTGAAGTGTCATGACTTAATTATAACTAAGCCTTGTTTTTGCTCTGCCCTCATCTCAGTGAACATGATTCACAGTTAGAACCAAGATCTAGAATCTGGAAATCTTGTTTTTGTTTTAGGAAAGAACATTTTGGAAGAGAGTCATGTTGTATTCAGTTTCCAAGAAAGCAAGCCAAGAGCTAGAAGAGCAATTTCAGACATAGCAAGAGTTCTTTGCACTGTACATGAGCCTTGACATAGTTAAGGTGTGCGATGGCTGGTTTTAAGTAAACAAACAGAAATAATTACAGTGAGAGGTAGAAGGCAGTTCCTCCTATGGGTTGGTAACTGTGATGGTTTGAGTCAGGTGATCCTCATTGACTCATGAGTTGAGAATATTTGGGCTCCTGCTGGTGGATATATGTTAGGTTGAGCCTTGCTTGGGAAAGTGTGCTTCTGAGTGTGAGCTTAGGAGTGTTATGGCCAGCTCCATCTTGCCAGATACTGGCTCATTCTTACTATTTCTGCAAGCTACTGCGGCAAGATTTCAGTTCAGTCTACACTGCCATCCTTTCCCTGCAATGCTGAAACTTCTCTCCTCAAGTCAGTAAACCAAAACAAACCCTTTCTCTCTTTCACCTGGTGTTTTGCCCCACCCATGCAAAGGTAGTAACAGCGAACTTGTTCATATGTTGGTTATTGCAGCACTTTTGAATACAGTCAGCCATGACTAGGACATATTATTTGCGTGACAAAGGTGCGGTCCTTCTAACTTACTATGCCTGTAGGCATGTAAGCAACAAGGATGGGTTGAAGGGAGCTCTCTCTTGTTGGGTCATTCTCAGAAGGTGAATTTATCAGGTTTGTCTTTTGGAGTACCTATGTGGGTGGTATTGGAATGGCCTTGACATCAGTATTCTTTTTGTGAAATTTTAAGATGATATAAAACAACTTTCAAGAGTATCAGCAGAATAGAGAAATAGTAAATAATGCTCTACAATCAAATAAATTGAAGTATAAGTAGATATTTATTTTCACACTTAGATATTTATAAAAAAGCAAATAAAAGGAAATCAGTACTGTCTGAATCAGATTTGAATGACAGGCCTGTGTGCAAAACCTTACTTTGTGTCCAGGAAGCATATCATTGCACTTAAATGTCTAATACATTTTTTCTTCTTTTAATGTATACATATATATTATTAAATATGGACATATTTTGTATGTAAACATCACATGTTGGCACCATCCTTTTCCTCCTGCCTGCCCCTTTTCTGAAGAGGTCTTCCTCATCAGGGATGCAGGTCAACCCCATAGGGATTGTGGGTCATGCATTATAGGGGCAGCAGTCAGTTATGGGGGAGAGGCAATGTCTCTGTGAAAAATGTCCCAACTTGTGGCTCTAACAATCTTTCCACCCACTCTTCTGCAAGATTCCCTGAGCCGTGCTGGGAATATTTGAAGTCTACTTCAGTGATAGGCACTTAGGAGCATCTAGATGTCTGGTTTTGTAGGTGTCGAATGTCCTCAGTACCAGTTTCCATCACCATTGTGCAGATAATGGCTTAGCTGAGAGCTTAGCATCCTTGCTCATTTCCCCAATTCCTCTGTGGTTTGATATGGGGCCAGGGTGGAGTGCTCTGGGTTGCTTATCTCCTCAAGTATAGTTCCTATCTGAAACAGAGAAGCAGATTCTCCAACAGAGAATGAAGTCAGTGCCAGCTAAATGGGATAACCATTATTAATTTAGAGAGAATTATAAGGGTTTAGACAAGTTTATAGTGTAAGGTTAGTGGGAGCTTGACAATTTAAAGAAGAATCATTATCTGGATATGATTCTGACTTGTTTCCCAGTTCCAGATATGGTTTCCATTCCACAGAGCGGATCTGCTAGTTAATCCAAGAGCACACCATGGCTGTGTGCCACTATTGCACTTGTGTGAGCATCACGTCAGGTTGTTTGCTTCTGAGTCGCTTAGACTTTGAGTTGCTTGGACAGATGTTGGCCACTTTCTTCTGGTAGCTCATGAAGCACCTTCCAGCACTAGATGGGTTAATTATCTGAGGACTGGCTCTCCTCTGGATTCCAATCAGGTCTCTCCATGCTCTGTGCCAATAGCGGTTGGTGTCTTCATCCGTAGGGTCTTACCATTAACGTCTGGTGGGTAATCAAGTGCTCTGACAGAGGTCTGTCTTGTTGTTTTGGGAGATCTAGTAGGCCTCTCTGGCCAACAGCTCATTGTGGATGTACATCCTGGTACAAGGAATTATAGGCCAGCACCAAGGGCAAAGAAAAGAGCAAAGTCCAGAGAAAAAAGAGAAACAGGAGAAATTTGAGGTTAGGGTTCATCTCACTCTCTCCGAGTCCCTTCGATTAAGGTGCTCCCTTTAAGGTTTGCTTGAGGGTTCCACCTTTTAGTCTGATTTCCAGGTTATAGTATTCCATGGTACTAGTTCTATTTTGGTTCAGATTTTGTGTCTCTTCCCACCCTTTCCCTTCCCCTAAGCACTACCCTCCCTATTGTCCAATCCTCAAGATGCTATTCAGTTATGTCAGCAACTTAGGCTGATCCATGTTAGGAACTGCAGATGAGGGAGATCATTCAACAATTGTGGTTTGGTGATTGTGTCAGTTCACTTAAAGTGATCTCTTCCATGTTCAACCATTTTTCTACAAATTTCACTGTGTCATTTTTTTCTTATTGCTGAGTAGAATTCCATCATGTAGACATACCACATCTTGTTTATCCATTCATCCAATAATGGGCACCTGGGTTGATTCCAGTTTTTAGCTATTATGAATGGAGCAGCTATAAACATGGTTGAGCAAATAACTCTCAACTGAGATGTGGAGCTTTTAGGGTAAATGACCAGTAAGGGAATAACAGGTTTATGCTAATAACTCTCTATTCATCCTTTTCAAAAGTCTCCAAATTGATTTCCAAAGTGGTTGTACCAGCTTATATTCCCACCAACAATAAATAAGGGTTCTTATTTCTCCACAGCCTTGCCAACATTTATTTTCATTTGATTTTTAAATGTTTTCTGTCTTTGCTGGGGTAAGGTGAAATCTCATAGCTGTTTTAATTTGCATGTCCTTAATAGTTAGGGATGTTGAACATTTTCTTAAGTGTGTGTTAGCCATTTGCAATTCTTCCTCTAAGAACTCCCTATTTAGTTCTCTGCCCCACTTATGGAGTGGGTTGTTTGATTTTTTATTGTTTAGATTTTGAGTTCTTTGTAAATTCTAGATAATAAGCTTCTGTCAGTGGTATGCAAAGGTTTTCTCCCATTCAGTGGGTAATCTATTGGCTCTGCTTATGGTATGTTTGTGCAAAAGCGTTTTAGCTTCATGAGATCACATTGAGTGCTTATTTAAATTTTTTGTTATTTTTATTTATTTATTTAAGAGTGACAGAGAGAGAAAGAGGCAGAGAGAAAGAGAGAGAGAGAGAGAGAAAGAGAGAGAATGGGCGTGCCAGGGCCTCCAGCCACTGCAACTGAACTCCAGACACATGTGCCCCCTTGTGCATCTGGCTAACATGGGTCCTGTGGAATAGAATCAAATTGGGGTCCTTAGGCTACATAGGCAAGCGCTTAACCACTAAGCAATCTCTCCAGCACAATTTTTTTGATTATTTTATTTATTTATTTGAGAGTGACAGACAGACAGAGAAAGACGGAGAGAGAGAGAGAGAGATTGATTGAGAGAGAGAATGGAGTACTTGTTTAATCTCCTTGGCTAATGGAGTTTTGTTCAGGAAGTCTTTCCCCGCTCCTATATCATGAAACATGCTTTCTATTTTTTTTTTCTAGTAGTTGAAGTGTTTCAGTTCTTATATTGAGGTCTTTAGTTCATTTGGGCTTGATTTTTGTGTATGGTGAAATGATGGGTCTAATTTCATTTTGCTACATGTGGTTATCCAATTTGTCCAGCACCATTTGTTGAAGATTCTGTCTTTTCTCCAGCCTACATTGTTGGCACCTTTGTCAAAAATCAAACAGCTGTAGTTGCTTGCCCTGAAGTCTGGGTCTTCAATTCTGTTCCACTGGTCTATGTTTCTGTCTTTTATTCCAGTATAATGTTGTTTTTGTGACTTTGGCTTTGTAATACAGCTTTAGATCAGGTAGGCTGATACCACCAGAGATGTTTCTTTTCCTGAGGATATGTTTGGATATCCGAGGCCTTCTGCCATTTCCTATGAATTTTGATATCTTGTTTTTTCAGTGTCAGTGAAGAAAGATGTGCTATTTTTATTGGTATTGATTTAATCTGTATATTGCTTTTGGTCAAATTGCCATTTTTACAATATTAATTCTACCTATCCAGGAACATGGGAGGTCCTTTCATCTTTTTAAGTCCTCCTCTAGTTCTTTCTTGAGTGTTTTTATGTTTTCATTATACAGCTCCTTCATATCCTTTTTTAGTGTTATTCCAAGGCATTTAATTATTTTTTTGGTTATTGAAATGGGATGGTCTCACTGATTTCTTTCTCAGTATATTCATCTTTTGCATATGGAAATGCTACTGATTTTTGTGCATTGATTTTGTATCCTGCCACTTTGCTGAAGGAATCTATCACCTTTAGAAGTTTTGGGATGGAGACTTTTGGGTCACTTATATATAGGATCATGTCATCTGCAAAAAGTGCTAACTTGACTTCTTCCTTTCCAATTTGGATCCCTTTTATTTCCTTCTCCTGTCTTATTGCTTGGGCTAGTACTTCTAGGTTCATGTTGAAAAGCAGTGGTGAGAGTGGTCTCCCCTTGTCTTGTTCCTAATTCCAGTGAGAACTGCATAAGATTTTCCCCTTTAAGAATTATTTGGACTTTATATGTAGCCTTTATTGTGTTGAGATTTACACCCTCCATGCCTATTCTTTCCAGTGTTTTGATCATAAAGTGCTGTTGTATTTTGACAAACGCCTTCTCTGCATCAATTGAGATTATCATGCAGTTCTTATGGTTCAGGTTATTTATGTGGTGTATGACATTGACCAATTTTCATATGTTAAACCATTCCTGAATCCCTGGGATGAAGCCTATTTGATAAAGGTGAATAATGCTTTTGATGTGTTGTTGAATTCAGTTTGTAAGGATTTTGTTTAGGATCTTTGCATCTAAGTTCATTACGGATTTAACTTAATTTTCTTTCCTTGTTGCATCTCAGTCTGCTTGTGGTATTATGGTGATGCTGGCTTCATAAAATGAGTCAGGGAGGATTCCCTGGTCTCTGATTATGTGGAGCTGTTTGAGAAAAATTGGTTTCAGTTCTTCTATGAAGGTTTGATAGAATTCAGCTGAGAATCCATCTGGTCCTGGACTTTTCTTTTTGGGGAGGTTTTAAATTACCTTTTCAACCTCCATGGATGTGATAGGTTTGTTTAGGAGACTAATCTGCTCTGAGTTTAGTTTGGTTAGGTGGTATGTGTCTAGGAAGTCATTCATTTCTCCCAGACTATTTAATTTTTTTGTGTACAGGTTTTGGAAGTATGCCCTGATTATTCTTCAAATTTCATTGATGTCTTTAGTGATCTTTCATTTTCATTTCTGATTTTGTTAATTTTAGACTTCTCTTTTTTGTGCTTGATCATTTTGGCCAGGTGTTTGTCAATTTTGTTTATTTTTTCAAAGAAATAACTCTTCATTTCATTGATTTGTTGTTTTCCTAGTTTCCAATTCATTAATTTTTGCTCTAATCTTGATTATTCCTTTCCATCTTGCGCTCTTTGGGTAGGATATTTCTTTTTTCCAGCACCTTTCGGTGGACAATCAGGTTATTGATTTGTGCTCTCTCTGTCTTTGTAATGAAGACATTTAGGGCTATGAATTTTCCCCTTATGACTTCCTTCATTGAGTCCCATAAGTTTTCTTAGGTTGTGTTTTCATTATCATTCAAATCTAGGAATTTTATAGTTTCTTTTGTGATTTATTTGACAACCCATTCATTGTTAAAAAGCTTAGTCTCCAGGAGTTGGTGGTGTTCATGATGTGTCTCTTGTTAATTTCTAGCTTTAAAGCACTGTGATCTGACATGGTGCAGGAAGTTACTTCAATTTTTCTGTCTTGATGAAGGCATGCTTTATGGCCTAATATATGGTCAATTTTGGAAAGGTTCTGTGGGCTGCTGAGAAGAATGTGTATTCTGGAGAGTTGGGGGTGGAAAGTTCTGTAGATCTTCTTTAGGTCTAGTTGATTTATGATGTAGTTGAGATCTATTAGTTCCCTGTTGATTTTTGCTTAGATGATCTATTGATAATAGTGGAGTTTTGAAGTCTCCAAATATGATGGTAGTGGTGTTTATTTCTATTTTATTGTTGAGTAGATTTTCTTTTATAAAGAGTAATGCCCCTGCATTCCGGGCATGTATATTTATGATTGTGATATGCTCATGTTGGATCACTCCCTTGATGAGTAAGAAGGGACCTTGTTTGTCCTTTTTGATTACATTTGGTTTGAACTCTATTTTATCAGCTATTAATATAGTAACACCAGCTTGTGTTTTATTTGTATTTGCTTGGAATATCATTTTCCAACCTTTCACCCTGAGGAGGTATCAATCTTTAGTGGTGAGGTGGGTTTCTTGAAGACAGCAGATAGGAGGGTCCAGTCTTTTGATCCATCCTGATAATCTGTGTCTTTTGATGGGTGAATTAAGACCATTAACATTTAAGGTTGTTACTGTGAGGTTTGAATTAATCCCTGCCATGATGAGGTGTTTTATGAGGTTGGGTGCTTACTTTTGCGATGTACTGTTTTGAGCCTGGTCTATTTTGGTTATTGTGATATTCTTTTGTTGGCTCCTGAGATTGGTTGTTTGACTGTTCTGTGTGGAGTATTCCCTGAAGAGCTCTCTTTAGGTTTGGCTTTGTATTCATATAATTATAGAGTTGACTTTTCTTCATGGATAGTTTTTCTTTCACTATCTATTATGAGAGATCCTTTTGCTGGGCAAAGTAGCTTGGGTTGGAGGCCATAGTTTTTCAAACTTTGAAGTGTTCTATTCCAGGCCCTTCTGGCTTTCAGGATTTCCATTGAGAAATCTGATATTATTCTAATGGGATTGCCTTTGTATGTTGTGAGTTGCTTCTCTCTTGATGCTTTTAAATTTTTATTTATTTATTTATTTATTTATTTGAGAGTGACAGACACAGAGAGAAAGACAGATAGAGGGAGAGAGAGAATGGGCATGCCAGGGCTTCCAGCCTCTGCAAACAAACTCCAGACACGTGTGCCCCCTTGTGCATCTGGCTAATGTGGGACCTGGGGAACCGAGCCTCGAACCGGGGTCCTTAGGCTTCACAGGCAAGCGCTTAACCGCTAAGCCATCTCTCCAGCCCTTGATGCTTTTTACATCTCTGTTTTCATTGTTAAGGGTTTTACCTGTGATGTGTCTGGAGAGTTTCATCTTTGATCCTGCCTGTTTGGTGTCCTGTGGGTTTCTTATACCTGGATGGTCCTCTGTTTTGCATGATTTGGAAAATTTTCTTCAATAATTTTGTTGAGTATGTTTTCTATACCTCCAGTCTGGATTTCTTCTCCTCTGGTATACCCCATGATCCAAATGTTTGGTCTTTTTAGAGTGTCCCACATTTCCCTCATATTTTGTTTACTTGATTTTTTGAAGTTAGCAAAGTTTTTCTTCTGTCCTAACATCCCGGTCAGAGGTTCTGTCTTCCACATGAGTGACTATTGGTGAATGGTTCTAAAGAGGTTTCAAAAATTCTATTTGAGGGCTGGAGAGATGGCTTAGTGGTTAAGCGCTTGCCTGCAAAGCCTAAGGACCCCAGTTCGAGGCTCTGTTCCCCAGGTCCCACATTAGCCAGATGCACAAGGGGGCGCACACGTCTGGAGTTCGTTTGCAGAGGCTGGAAGCCCTGGCACGCCCATTCTCTCTCTCTCCCTCTCTGTGTCTGTCGCTCTCAAATAAATAAATTTTAAAAAAATTTTAAAAAAATTCTATTTGATTTTTGTTTTGTGTTGTGATGTTTTTTATAGTGTCCATCTCTATTTTGAGGTATGATTGCAATTCAAATTCTCTTTTTCTTGATGCTTCCTATAGTTCATTCTTGCATTTGATCAAGTCTTTATTAAGATTTGTCAACTGGTTGCTGAGGGCTTCCATTTATTGACTTACCTTCACTTTATTGTTACTTCTTTGGAGGGTTCAAACATTTTCTTCTATCAAGTTAAGCCTACTGTCAAAAGCTCTCTAGGAAATGATTCTGTTCAATTTTATTTATACAATTATTGGTTCTTTGATAGTTTGCTTCAAGATCAACTTTAAATTTTTTTTTTTAATCAGAGTCTCATTGGTTGTTATGTTTTCATTTTGGGAATGAATTTCTATTGGTTTCTATGATTTCATTGAGGCTTCCATATTAGGACTAGGCATTCTTGGTGGAGATCTCTCGGTTTTCTGACTTTCATTGGCTTTTTGCATTGCTGTCTCCCCATTTTAGGAAGATTGTTTATTTTATTGAGGAGGAAGCAAGTTTGTGTCCTTTGGCCCATTCAACCCTCTGACTCAGGTGAATAGGGATGTTGGTACTTAGTGGCCAGTCAAGATACCAGAGCAAAAGGTCTGATTCCACAGCTCACACAGGGGTCAGGCCACCCCAAGCAATGCACAATGGCACCTACCAGGAACAGGGGACTAGTACAAATAAGGGGATAGGGATCTGGCCTACTTCATGCTGAGCCCTCCTGAACATGGACCAGTGCAGGCACACTGGACTGGGGAGGAGGGAGGAGCCCACACACTGACCTTGCAGGGGACTCAGAGGGCAGAAATGGGTCCAGCCTACTCACACCAGATTGCTGTACCTGCTCACACACTGAAGACCAAGGGAACACTTGCCCTAGCTGTGGGAGGGGACCAGAAATGGTTCCAGCCTACTTACTCCAGGCCACCGAGTCCACCCACACACTGGCTGCAAGGGGAACTCAGACCCAGACTGTGGGAGGGGACCAGAAATGGATCCATCCTACTTACTACAGACTGCTGCACCTGCCCACACACTGACCACACAGAGAACTCAGACCTGGGCAGTGGGAGGAGGTGGGAAAGGGTCTGGCCTACTCACTCCAGACTGCTGTGCTTGCCTTCAAACTGACTGTACAGGAAACTCCGTCCTGGGCCTAAATGTCTACTACTTTCAAAGGTAAAAATGAATTACATTTTAATATCTGAAGATTGTTTTAATCACACATAACAAGATGTATTTTTCAACTTTTCACAAATGGAAGAAAAAAATTCAGCTTTTAATGTAAGTTGTAAACATCTTCATTCTGTTCATATATTTTCAATCTTTTATCAAACTTTATCTAGAGAAGAGCTAGAAAGGCATCTAAGTGTCTGTTTTTATTGATAAATTTTGACATTATTTTTATATGAAGGTCACACAATTGGGCTTAGTCATAAGGAATTGATAGCTTCTACCCTCAAATGCATTACCAAGTTTCCAAATGGAAATATTCATATTTCCTACCTCCTTGATGTAAATAAATTCCTCACCTTTGGGCATATGCATCCAAGAACAGAAGGATGGTAAAAAGAAAAAAAAATCTACTAGACACAGCACAGAAAGGAGAAAGAGGAACTTTACTGTAAAGCTGAATTTTATTGAAAGTCTCCAGAGTCTACATAAGGAACCCCTGTTTTTCTTCTCTTACAGGTCTTTATATCCACTGATGACAGGAAAATCTACAGTGGTTCCAGATACAAGGTGCTGGAAATCCTGCACACTTATCTTCTGTAAGGCAGTGAGCTAATTACCAGTGTGAGTCTATCAGCCAGCCTCCCTTTTGGACTTTAAAGGACTTCTGTCCAAGCCATGTCGAAGTCTGGGGCCCTAAAATGACTCAGGAAAGGGAAGGGAAATTTGCTTAATCTTAAGTGGTTTCTAATGTCCAAGATGCTAAGCAAAGAACCCAGGTGGGAAAGGAAGGGTGAATCAAGTATGTGAATTTGTGGATAATGGAAGAGTCTTTCATTACAGCTATTTCCTATTTTAATTTATATATTTCAATTTTGTAAAAAAAAACTATCAACATGCATTTCTAAAAAGAGATATAATTTTCTCTATTAATATTAAAGATTTCACATATGAGTATGGAGACTTCATTCATTATTCTAGGGTAAGTCAAACCTAATTTACAAATCCTAAAGCATAAGTCAATGAAAATTCCTCATGAAAGGCCATAAAACCTATCTTATTTACCAGAGAGACCTTCCACGTCTCCCAGGTCATTACTCAAGTGTACATATTTGCAAGTTAGAGTACACTAAGATATGCTGTGCTTGGTCTGTTGTGATGGGAGTTGCTGCTTTCCTGTAGGAATTTGTTCACATCTTGGACTTAAACACTTTGCTTATCAGTTGAAAATATTTAACCTATATCTACTCATGTAACATAAAGGATCAAGTCAGGCTAAGTATTATTCAAGCATTAATACAAAGTAACTTAAATTATTTGGATTTTCCTAGAGAATCTGAAATTGTACTATTTGGGCAAATAGGTAATTACTCGATAGCCTAAGTTCTAAAATATATCTGACAGGATATTTTTGGTTGGTCTTTGGCAATCATATCCATGTTTTCTACTCTCTAAAGTTTTAGCAAAATGAATCAAAGATACTCTGTACTCAAAGCTAACACCATGCTTGCCTTTTTCTAAACATTGCAGGACTTTACCTCAAGTGTTATGCCATAAATTTACAGGGAAAGAAAAATTTTATTAAATTATAACTGAGAGGAGTTGATTTTTTTTAACATAGCAAACAAAAAATTCCTTCATGAAAGGCCATAAAACCCATAGTATTTACCAAAGAGACCTTCCCTGTCTCCCAGGTAAACACTTACAGTGTGTAGACTTGTGTAAATACATATTTAGGAGTAGCTAAATATGGCAAGGTATTTTTAAAGGCATATTTACAAAGCTGAATGCAGAGATTGGTGCTTTGGTCTGTGTAAGCTATGTATATCACTTTGCTGTCTATTCAGAATCCTAGCAGGATTCCAGGAGATGCTTATTGGATAGAGGTACTAGGTTCAAACATCTATCTTCTCAAGCTTCTAAGGACAAGTCCTTAATTGTCCCAAAAGTATTAAAAGTTTTAATTAGTAGATATCAAGAGATAAAAGGTCACGGGTTTTGTTTTTATCCATATTGACTTGGAGAAAATGTAAAATTGGTTCAGAAACTCAGGAATTGTCCATGGAGGTTAAGTTTGCCTTGTGAACATCTCTGTACATAAAATAACCATCATTTTACATTCAGCTCAGAATATTGTATTCCAGATCACTCCAAGATACAGCCCACATGATAAAGGAATCAACTATGAAATTTTAGTCAAGGGGAAAATACCATTAAGATATTCAAAAGGCTTAAAAGAAATGTTGGTTGTTAATTCAGTGATGGAAAGCTGCCTGTGTATAGTAAAATGTCTGAGAGATGCATCCCTGTTGAAAGGATTTTTTCCTATGATGAAAATAGCAGAGTAGGAAGGAAGACACTGGAGATGGAGAAAGGAGGTCTCTCTCTATTTTCTCTTCTGCCTGCTGCTTCTCAGAATAACGGTCAGATCATGTAGCAGTCTTTTTGCAAAATGGAGAAGTTTAGATTCTATACAGTTCCAGAGCTTTATTCAGGCGGCTTTGGCTAAAAAGTCTAAATGATGCCTTTATTTCATTTCTAATGCGGTGTGCCACTATTGCTAAGTTCCTCCATTATTCTGCAACGGGATCATTTAATGTCTTTTTATGGTAAACCATGTGGGGGACAAAAAGTCTTAATTCAGCGAAGTAATTTCTCCATCAAAATGCATATTGAGATTATTTTTTCTAACTTTACAAAAATATACATTATGGGTACTGACTTTTCCCAAGGTACAAACAACACATAACTATTTTAGGCTTTAAAATGTTACTATCATTTTAACTTAAAAAAAATATTATAACAATGTTATAATGCCTCTGGATTTCAGGAAGTTCTAATAGGAGTGTGGGGAAAATGTTAGTTTTAACTGTGCGTTGGTGCACTTCATACATACTTCTACCAGTGTTTGAGAGTTGAAAAATGAGCTTTCACAGCAAAAGACAACCCTCTTTAATTTTTTTTTTTAACAGTCTGAGCAGGTATAGTGCCATTTTTATTGGTTTCTTCCAGCCTTAATTTTATTCTGTGGCTAAGTATCTCATTTCCATGTAAACTTCCACTAGGAAGACTAACTGCTGACCCCACATCTATTGACAGCAATGCCACAACGTAAATTACTCCAAGAAAATGCCGCTTGGGTTGGGGGCACTGCAGGGGGAGCTAAGCTAGATAAAAAGCCACTGTGCTACTGCCCAGCCTGCAACCCTGTCCCGCTGGCCACTGATAAAATTTATCACTGGGCCACATACGGGAAGGCAGCTGAAAGTGGAGTTGTCTGTGGTAACACATGTAACAGCAAAACAGCTCACGGAGCATTATTAGTTTATTGCAAAGCAGTATCTTGATGCTTCACTTTTCTAGCCCTAGCAAAATTGTGAACCGTTCTGTATATAGGAGAGCTGAATAGTGGCAATGTCTTCAGAGCATTTCCCTCTCTGTGCAGTGTGCTCTTAACTGGGAGAAGGGAATGAGTTTTACCACAGAAAAATCCAGTCTGAGTCCTTCCTTCTTAGAACAAATGGTTTGCAGATCTATAATGTAAAGTTATGATGTTACTAGGATCTTTGCAGTCTTGTACATTTCCAGGCTGATAATTTTTGTCATAATTCTACCCTGGCTTTAGTGAAAAGCAAAAGTACTTAAATTTCACAATGAAACTTCACATCCAAGAAATTTTCAGTACTTGTCATTGGATGAGGCCTGTTTACTCTTGAGTGGGTTGGGAGAGGTTCGAAAAGCTTACACAGGCTTGGAAGTCACACATGGATACTTAGAGCTCCACTCTCAGCATCCTAGATGACTTTCTTTGCATTCCATAATTCTCACATTGAAAGGCTTATACACGGGCATGCAAGGTACAGCCCTATCTGCCTTGCTCGTACCATGTGCTCCTGAGTCCCCAGTGAGCCATTCTTCCCGTGCATCGAGGTTGTGCAGTGTATTTAGACTGCTTCAACGACCTAGGGCAATCACACTGCCGAAGGCTACTGCATGCCAAACCGATTCAGTGGGAATGATATGAACAGAGACAAGTTCTCTTCTCTTCCTGTCATCCTTTAGAACCTCGGCACTTCTGCTCTGTGCCCTGTGTGCATTACTCTGTCAGGACACCACTTAGTTCCTGCATGGTCTGCGCATTTGTGGTTCCTTAGGTTAACATTTTCTTCATGCCATTTGACGTATCACTTTATGTTATGTTCTTAAATATATATTGTTCAAGTTGTTTAAAAAATGATTTAGGTACCTCATGCCGGGCATGGTGGTGCACGCCTTTAATCCCAGCACTTGGGAAGCAGAGGTAGGAGGATTGACAGGAGTTTGAGGCCATCCTGAGACTACATAGTGAATTCCAGATCAGCCTGAGCCAGAGTGAGACCCTACCTCGAACCCCCCCACCCAAATTATTTTGGTACCTCACAATAATTTGGCGAATAGAAGAGCTACTGTTAGCTACTGAATGTCTAGTATGCCGTAAACAGTTCTTAGGCTTCTATGTGGTCATTCATTACCTCCCAAAAATTCAACAAAATGTTTCTGTTCTCTTCCTTTTATGAAGAGAGACTTTTAGATTTACACATGGCTAGTTGAAATCATTGTAATAAAATATTCTGGATTATGTCTGGAGATGAACAATGTTTTTAAGATTTCAAACTTATGAAAAGTACAAAACAGACCTTCTACCTGGACTTTTGAGAGTGCAATGAACATGATACAGGACCATGTAGAAATGTGAAATGCATGCTTTCTTTCCTGATAAACAAGGCAATATTCAACAAATCCTTTAAGTAACTCTTTAGACCTCAGCTGTTTCAAATGTAAAACATAATCCTTTTAAGGTGAAGAAAGAGATGAATCAGCTTGTCTCTCAGGATTCCTTACCTATTTTAAGATGTTGCTTAGAAAATGGCAAAATTGTGTTAAGATACAGTATCAAGTTGCCCAAATTTCCTTCAGTCTCTAACTTGCTACTGCACTCAACAGTATGATGCACCTGAAAACCAGTTTCCTTGAATAAACTGACAAAGCAACCCAGGAAGGAGGAGGGAAGAGAAGCAGGTACCGAGCCTGCGGAGAGAGTCTGCTATGATGGCAACGGCATGAGCTGACTGTGAGGTCTCGCGCAGGATGCTCCCTCAGGAACCTAAGAGTCTTTGCTTAGAAGACGGAAGATGAATTTGATGATGGAACACAGCCTCTGTGAGCCAAGTGGATTCTTAACTGTCTGTACGGAGTGAGGAATGTAGACAGTGGGGTACCTGCTCTGTAGCTGTATATTTTACTTTCAGAAAATAAGAGTGTCCATGCCAATTTTTGTTACAAGAACTAAAATCAATTTAGTATTCTGAAGAAAGACACCAATAGACAAGATTGATGGTTATGGCAGAAAAAACTGAAGGAAGATTGCTGCTTTACAAGATAAGATGCAGACGAAGGCTGGGGGGTCAATAGAGCTATATATTAACTCCCATGCATTCAAAGGTTACATGTAAACATGATCTCTTTTTACCTGGAATTCCCATGTTCATTGTGTTTTTCACATTCTTCTATAGCCTCTCAGGATCAGGACTTCCATCTTCACCAGCCAGAGAGAAAATACTATAGAACATATTGGAAATGTGTATACAGGGAAGATTCCTGAACTGGAATGAAAATGGTATAGGTGGTTAGTTTTATCTAATGCCAAATAGCACTTTGGAATCTGGTAGGGATAGTACATGTTGGCTCTCCATTTGTCCTAAGAAGTGGGAGGATCCATAAAGGTAGATGTCCACTGGGTCACCACACTTTAGTCCAAACAAAGGATCTGGGGTTGGGTATCAATAGATCATGTAAACACAAAAAAATTGTTTAAACTTATTAGGAATTAGGACAGGACAAATAGAAAGGAAGGATAACATGGATATAAACAATGGGGGGGGAAAGTACAGAAATGAACAACAAAAAAAGAATCCAACAAGTTAGAAGTAATTAAAAAATGAATAAAAAGAAAAAAATAGTACATTCTGTAGTCTATTCTATGAATATTTTATAATAGTTCATATTGCTTTACTTTGTTTTTTCTTTCATAAGATTCTTATAAATAGCCAGTAATAACAAATTTTGTACATAAAAGGAAATAAAAGATGTACCTCTCACTTAACTTTTCCCATAACTTATTTTTTTCTTTTTGTTTTTTTGAGGTAGGGTTTCACTCTAGTCCAGGCTGACCTGGAATTCACTACATAACATTTTTCTATATATCCTGAATGTGACCCATTTATCTTTTGGAGATATGTTTCTTATTTAGAAACTTAAGGCATCTTACATAACCACATTGGAATGTGCACAGGGGAACTCTCACGTTAGCTGCTTCCTCTTCTTTTACCTGAGGAAAGGTCACCTTTGAAAATCAGATGCCTGATGTTAAAATAAGGGTTATAGCCAAGCATAGGGCTATAGCCCTTAATGTGTCTCTTGTCAGTGGAAGAGAACTGTACCTTATGTCTGGGTTGACAAAATATATTCATAGATGAATAGTGAGGTTTGGAACAGTTTCCCTTTGGAATCTCACAGCTTTCCTAGGTACAAAGCTATCTAATTTTGACATGGCCAATGTAACATATCAGAATACTGGAAACAAATTTATTTTCTCCTAAAAGTTTGGCACAGCTGAATATTATTATGACTTCTGTGGTTAAAAACAAGTCATTATATTTCCCAATTACTTGTTAGTTGTATCCAGACTCCCTTAAATCATTCTTTATCTAAAAACAGAATAGGGTATGTTTGGCCAGTCAACCTGGTTGTAAAGTTCATGGGACTGTCATTGCAAATTTAAGTTATGGAAAAGGGGTGTTGATGATTAAAGAAAAATATTGAGGCATCTGAAAACATTTGTTTTTCATTTTGGAAAGAAAACTTTAAAAAATGTTACTTTTTAATTTTTTTTTTATAATTCTGAGCATCCAGGGCTCCACACATGCTAGATTAGTGTTCTACCATTGACTATATCCCAACTGTGAACTTTTATTTTAATGAAGATGTAGAAAGCAGACCAGCAAACTGAGAGTTTGAATGATATGGATAACTGGATGATGGTGTTGTAAATTTTCTGAAAATTAACTACTTTGTCAGAATTTTATTTTTGTACCTTTCTTGAATTCCTCAGAAATTATTCTGTGTTGGGTTTATGTTTTTGGAAGGGGATTCAAGCTATTACTAATTTTTTTTTTTAATTGTGGAAACTTTGAATGGAAACATCATGTGTTTGTACCAATACTTCCTTCTTTCCTGTCTCCATTCCCCTCAGGGCCTTCCTCAGTGAATTGCTGGTGTTCAACATGGAGTTGTAGGTTATGAGTTGCGACATGAACAACATAATGGCTATTTCACAGCAATACACTGAAAACTGAAAATTGAGTGTCCATGATTCTAGTGGCTATAGTGGAGAAATTGAGGGAACTTTGTTGGAATGATTCTTCAAGTACCTAGTTTAGGTTTAATGGTCAACAAAAAATACTGTCTTATTTTCACAACTCAACAAGACAGCACATTTCAAAATTTTTATTGCCATATGGTAACCATAGTCACTTGAATTTAACAGTGTATTTTCTTCTCTTTTCTTTCTTTCTTTTCTTTTTTATTTCTTTTCTTTTCATTTTTTTTGAGGTAGGTTCTTGCTCTCGCTCAAGTTGACCTTGAACTCACTATGTAGTCTCAGGTGGCCTCAAATTCATGGCCATCCTCCTACCTCTGCCAGCTCATGGGGGAATGAAAAGCATGTGCCACCATGCCAAGAACAGTATATTAAAAAAAAGAATCCCACATAAACCATTTATTTTTCTTGAAATTCCATCAGAATAGTTGTCACCAGAACTGATTGCTTGTGATAAACAAACTCTTTCTAGCTAAGATCTCAGAAAACTCACATCTGTTAACACATTTTTTTTTTTTTTTACTTCTTTGCCTCCCTTGCAAGACTTCAGCCAATTTCAGATTTGGGCCTTGACACTTGTTAGCTTTGTAACCTTTGACAAATCCTCATTCTTTTTTTGTATACATTTTCTTCTCTGGAAAAGGAGATACTTAAAATACAGGATCTACGCATAATGTCTGATGACTGACCGAGAGTATGCGTGTGAATTTTGTCAATATACCCTTATATTCATGCCCTGTTTACATATATGGTAGTAGTATATTATTGTTATTTCATATGTAGTTTTCAATTCTGCTCTCATTCCTTAAGATGACCTTCAGTGTCACCAGTGGCTTGTCTAAGCAGAATGGACCCTGCTGCCCCTGTATGCCTTAACTTCTTAGTCATACTGGATACTGCTGCACCCTCTCCTTTTCTGAAATTTGTTCACTCATCTTATTTTCATCAATCTACTAGTTTAAGGGAGAAAGGGCTAGTCATGGCTTACAGTTTGAGGTTAAGAGTCCTTTATAGTGAGGAAGGCGAGGTGTCAGAAGCCTTCAGTCCACAGGTGGAAAGCAGGGTGATGAATGCTCATACTCACTTAGCATTTTTCTTTTTATTCAGATCAGGACACCAGCTTGTGGGATGTCCTACCCATTCCTACCTCAGTTACACTACTTAAGAGCATCCCTCATGGCCTGACCAGAGGCTCATATCCTAGGTTATCCTAGGTTTTATCCATTTGACATTCCAGCAGAAGCCAACACAATTCCACTCTTGTCAATTTGACACCCAAGCTCAACACTTTTAAGTCATAACTCTCCTCTCCTTCTTTGCACAGATTCATCACTGTGTCATAGTGGAAAATGCACTAAGTCCAAGTTGAGTACTCTGTACAGTCTTTATTGTTTCCAATGCTACTTAAAAGTGTGAGTTCAAAGTCACTTCAGAGTCACGGGCAAAGTCTTGACTGTGAATTTCCATAATAACAAAAACAAAACAAAACAAAATAGCTAGAGTAAGACCCTACCTTGAAAAACCAAACAAAATGAAATAATAATAATAATAATAATAATAATAATAATAATAATGAAACAAACAAGTTACATACTTCCAGTACACATCAGCATGAAACAAACTTTCCTAATTCAAAGGGAAATAGAATGGTAGCACTGATTACTGAATCATTTATCAAGTGTGAGATTTATATGATTCCTCTGTCTCTTTCCCCTAACCACAGCAATATTGTCTTCATAGTATTACTACACACACACATATATATATATGTATATGTATATATGTATATGTATATATATGTACATATATATATAATTTTTATTTTTTAACATGTATATTTTTATTGAAAATTTACTTACTTTTATGTTTTACAGGTGCCATGGTTTTATATTTCTTCTCCCCCAGTCTCACTTTCACTGAGGGCTCCACTCAGTAGGGTTATTGGTGTTCACTGCTGGGTAAATAAGGTCTCAGTCAGTCTCTGGGGTTACCTGTATTTTACTTAAGAATGTCTCTGCCCTAATTTGTTGCTTTTGTCAACATTGCAAAGACTTCATTGTTGGTTCCTCTACCCCCAGTCCTGACTTTAGTTCTCACAAATAAAATAAAAGACAGCACTATTAAGTACCTCTATTCTTTTATTCTTAAAAACTTCCAGCCTCCTAAGTAGTGTACAAGGCTTTGCCTGATCTGACTTCTGCTTTTCTCTCTAATATTGTTTTCATGGAACTCACAGCTCCCTTTTTATGGCATTCTGCACATGTTATTTTCACTGCCTAAAACACTTCCTTTCTTCTCCTCCCTTCCCCACTTAGCTGGTAATTGTATGTTAGCCATTAGGTTGGACTTTGCTTCCCCTAGGAAGCCTTTCTAGGAGGCATGTGTTTCTTCTTCTTATGACACTTTTTAGTATTTGCATCACAATATGCATAATTTTGGTAATATATTGTCTTGAAAACACTCATTTATTTCTCAGTTTATAGCTAGACACTAGATTACAGCAGGAAAAGGGTTGAGTCCTTTTTGGTGTAGGGTTTTATTCCAAGAATCTAGCCTAGTTAACAACTTAGAATACAAGAATGGAAGTTTATTAATGCATGTATAGTAGACTATAAGAGTTGAGGATGTAGCTCAGTGGTAATGTTCTTGTCTGGCATGAACAGGTTTCTGAATTTGTTCCTATTGTCACAAACCAAACAAAAATAAACATTAGCCTGTGATACTATGCAGTTAAGATGAGCTAAAAAAATAGATAAGGTTTATGAATTTATTTTCTTTAAAAAGAAAGAAATTTGGGATGCAATTAAAATACTAGTACAAATGGCCCCAATCCTGGAGAATATTACAAGTGAGAAGATTTCACAGTGTAGATATGTGCGGTGTAGGGCGGCTCTCTGTCTAATGATGACACAACTGTGTGCTTCATCCTCAGCCTGAGTGTTTAGATGTTGGGATTCAGTTCGAGTTTTCACTGCCCATAGTCATACATGCCCTATTTTATTCATTCTGCTTATCATAGATCTAAAAAACTTCAAATCTTTATATTTGAATGGCAAAATGTTCCTAAATTCTCTGTCTCTTTGTTATATTAAGTATTTATCATTTGTGGCCCATTTTTAGCCTATGCATCAAAATATGGCACATATTTTTCCCTGTTTATTCCACAAGGGAAATCTCATTTATATGATAAATCTCCTATTCCATCATTTTTCATTTCCATTTAGATAAAGATCCTCAAAAAATTGCTTTAAAGTAGTAGTATTCTCTGTTTAGTTGGTTTACTGTTTCAATTGGTTTTATTTTTAGTGTTTTATTTTTTAACCACTACTGTAGAAGAGGTTTATTATTCCAGAACTTTTATATAATATTTAATTTATAAAACTCTGTCCTTTCTACTTATGTTATCTCCTTTTCGTGTCAAATCAAGTTACTAAAGGAAGAACATTTTAGATATTAAATATTTTGAAGATAATTACTAAAAATGTACGAGGCATTTTTTCGAGTTTATAAATAGTTTCACATTAAAACTTTCAGTTTGATTTTCAATTTCATTTTTTGTCACAACTCTTTTGCTTGAGAATTTTAATTGGGAGTATAGGATTCGATCATTTCTCTACTACATATTATATAACTTCAGAAAAACATTAAGCTTGTGAACTTAGGGTTGGTGAGATGGCTTAATGTTTAGGATGCTTGCCTGCAAACCCTAAGAACCCAAGGTTGATTCTCCAGCATCCATGTGAGTCACATGCATATGGTGGCACACACATCTGGAGTTCATTTGCAGTGGCTAGAGGTCCTGGTATGCTCATTCCCTCTCTCTTTCCCTCTAATAAATAAAAGAAATTATCCTTAGTATCCTTTGGAAAACTGGCAGTTAAAATGAAGTGTGATAGAGAATATAGTTGCTTATATTACATTTTAAGGAGTACCAAGATTTGTGTTCAGTACAGTAAAGAAACAAATTTTTCATTACAATATATTAAATATTTCTTTCAGCTAAGGGAAACCATCTGCAATAAAAATACACCCAGTTGTTGGCCTTTATTTTTGTCTTCTATCATGTCCAAATTTTCTTTTAAACTCACACAACTTACTTGATCATTCTTGGGCATAGCACTTTATATATATATATATCATTCAGTCAATAAGGACTTTGTTACCTAGAGACCTCCTAAACTTATCCCAGGATTTTTCATAAAATTTCTTTATACTATGAAATTACCTCCCTTGGTTCTCATACTTCTTTGCAGCCATTTCTTGTGTTTACCTACACATAGTGTCATTTTCCTGGTTTAAATTTTTGCCTTTCTCACTGGGGTTATTGGACTGGTAAGTGTGGAGCCTCGGCAAACTGTGTCATCCTGACATGTATGCTAGTCCTCATGAACAGCTACACCACAATTTCAAGCAAATATAACTCAATCTGTGCAATCGTGTGGATTATGTCTTATGTAAGAATGTGAGTGCATGTAAATGCTTTTTGTGCTATCAGGCAGCTCTGCAAACCTTGGAACAACTGTGGCCCAAGAAGGCCTTTGGTCTGTATGGTCCTCGTAGACTTTGAGTGCAAGAAATGTGTTTTACTTATTCCAATTACAGATATCAATAGCAGCTACTGGAATACAGTAAACACTTAAATATTTGCAATGAAATATCTAGAAATTATAAATGATCTTTAAACATCATGTGGTTAAGTCAGTTGAGATTAAAATATGTACCATTGGATGCAGTGTGCTTTTGTTGTTAGGTTTATTACAGTGGAGCTGTGGAGATGGCTCAGGAAGTAATGTTTGCCAAGCAACTTCGAACCTGAGCACCTTTTTTCACATGCAACCATAGGTAGAACGCACTTTTTTAAAAAAAAATTTATTTATTTATTTGAGAGCGACAGATACAGAGAGAAAGACAGATAGAGGGAGAGAGAGAGAATGGGCGGGCTAGGGCTTCCAGCCTCTGCAAACGAACTCCAGACACGTGCGCCCCCTTGTGCATCTGGCTAACGTGGGACCTGGGGAACTGAGCCTCGAACCGGGGTCCTTAGGCTTCACAGGCAAGCGCTTAACCGCTAAGCCATCTCTCCAGCCCTAGAACGCATGCACTTTTGATCCCAATGTTGGGTATGTGGAGGCAAAGGATACCCAGGGCCCGCTGGCCAGCCAGTTTAGCCTGATTGTTGAGCTCCAGGTCAGTGACAGAACTCGTTCAAAGGAGGTGGGTGACGCTCCTGAGGGTGACGCACATGGCTGTGCTCTGCATCCCACACACCGAGTGCATGCACACATGCGTGCACACACGTGTACACGCGTACACACACACACACACACACACACACTTAAGAAATACAAACAACGTGGTAGTGGAGGCCCAAAAATATGAGTGTGAATTGTGGTTTTGTCACTTATTGGAGGGACTTTTTTTTTTTAAGTGAGTCATGGATTACACTAGGCACAAATTCTTCATCAAAGGGGTTAAGCGTTGCAGTAACCTTTCAGAAAGATTACAGGAGACAATATGTGCTCAAACCTTAGCATGTTATATGATGTAAATGCCCAGTAAAAGTGGGGCTCGTGTTTCTGCTGTGATAGACTAGGAAAAAGGGGAGCTTTAACAAAAATTATTCCATCTAAAGCATTTAAATCTTTAAATAGCATTAGCTCCTGTAAGCAAAAAAATTGAGAGTTGTGGAGATAAGAGGTCATAATGTACAATTTTCTCTACATTCTCAGTTTTTACTAGCAACAGATTGAGAAAAATGCTGAAATAAGTTAGATTTTGAGGCTGTATGTAAATTTCCAAAAAAGTGATGGTGATAAAAAGCTTTCTTATTCCTAAGATAACATTCATGAAAACAATTTGGGATTCAGGATAGCAATACGGGTATGTCTTTAAGCCAAGTAACTCTTTGTGACACATTGTCCTTGCTTTCTAAAGTAGGCCTCATCTCACTTTTAATGTGTGAAAGGAGAGATTATTCAACACAGTGGTAGACACATTTTTGTTCTCAAGAACACTGCGATATCATTAATCTTCTGGCACGCCTGCAAAGGCGGGTTATGTGAATGCTAGTCTTTTGCAAGGCTATAAATAAAGTTTAAAGAGAAAAAGAGACAGAAAGAAAAGATGTTTTCCTGAAGCTTCTCTTGCCATAGTACGGACCACATTAAGGGTGCAATAACTTACCAGTAATAACACTTTTAAAATCCTCTTTATGGGTTTTCAACATCTGTCTAGAAAAACCAGCCTAAAAATAGAAGCTGATCTTGTGGCACAGCCTTCTCAAATTGGGTTATCCTAAACACACTCCTCATTGAATGGCCACATATGACTGTTTAGAGTTTATTTCTGGCATAGCAATGCCTTAGCATGTATATCACATGCTAAGTGTACAGGACTACTGTCATACACACTTATGCCCAGGGGCCTGAGTATGTGTATATCTGTGTGTGGATGACAGATTCTTATGGATGGTAAAACGTTTGGATAAGACGCCATGAGTTTTTCTTTCACACTTTATATGTTAAGAATTTCTTTCTACATGGTAGTCTTGTGGACTCGGGTTTCATAATTATCCACGTTTGAAAATACTTATAAGTAATGCTTCTATTCAAAATGCTGCTAAAGCCTCATCTTACATAGGATGTGGACTTAATTTTCTCATCAGATTGGAGTAGGAAGAAAGTTACTATTTGGTGGTAGCAAACCCTGATGGCTCTTCAGTGGGCAAAATTCCTGCTGACTTTATGAAAAGGAATTAATACGATTATTTTAATTCAAACCTCTAGAACTAAAAATAAAATCAAAGATTTAGAATCCCAATTTTCTTAGCCTATAACAATCTCTCTCTCTCTCTCTTTCCATATATATATATATATATGTATATATATATATATATATATCTACACACACACACACACACACACACACACATGACTATGTAGGTAACTATCTTGACAAATATTTTTCATTGTGTTTTGGAATTTGGAATTCATAAGCACTTTATATGATTTTATATTTGATGGCTGGAAGACACTGCAGTTAGAACCTCTGCCTGTTCATTGTTTGAAGGACATGTATTACTAATCAAGAGTTAACATTGCTGACAGGTTTGTTTTTTTTTTTCCAGGCTGCATAAACCTTAGCATTTGGGACAATCTGATGACATAGCACTCCACACACCTTCAGCTAACTCCACACATGACTTGCAGTGAGCAGCGAGTACTGTGGCTGTGTGCTGTGCTGGCTGCGTTTTCCGGGATTTTCTGGGTTCTTGTGATGAGACAGTCATCCCCGATCTTCCCTCTCTCACGCTGTCAGCATCTGGGGAGCCAGTTCCCTTCTGTCACCGATTAGGCTGGAGCAGGCAGCTGGACTTCATCACCTAAGAAGCATTCAGGGTGGTGCTCTTCATGCCATTTGCTCTTAAAGCTACAAGACAAAGCTGGCTCTTCTCATCAAGAGAGAAAGTGGGAGCCCCAGGAGCCAGTATGGCTGTGGCAGATCATTTCCTGGCCACTGTGAGCCAACATCATGGGAATGAGATATCTTTACTAAGACATTGCGAATATCAGTTTAGGAAGCAAAAGGTAGCCTTCATTTCAAGAGGAAAGCAAAAGACAAAGGAAAAGAAAAAGAATAGTAATCAATGTTTATGAAGGTCCTATTGTTTTGATTAAGTGCATAATTTCCTTTAGTATTTAGAATAGCTTTATGGACTATAGAGCCCTTTCTCTGTGGGACAGGGCAGCAAATATACCATTGAGTCAGGTTGCACAACTTATTTATGATCTCAAAACTACTACATGTAAAATTTGAATACTAGTTGGCCTGATTTGGAACTTCACATCTTGACTTAACAGAGACAAGAGGTTTCACCCAGGACCAAATGGTAGCTGAAGTAAAATCGTTTCTCCATCAGTGTCCTCCTACCCTCTCATGGTCCCTGTTTGGAATATTGTCCCCTCTTTCACAGACTTTATTTTCTCAAATCCTTGTCCATTCCTAATATAGATGTCTGTCAGTTGAAAAATGACATTTGCTAATTATACTTCCATGGTAGATTTTCATAAAAAGTGATATGCTAAAATGTTTTCATGATACACCCCCAAATATATGAAACATCATTACCATTGGAGGATGTTGGTGGCTATGTGTGCACGGGTACACACACACATATGCATGCACGCGCGCGCGCGCACACACACACACACACACACACACACACACACACGTATTCTGTATCTTCCCATAAAAGGACTTGAAGTCTCAGAAAACTAAATGCTTCAACCTTAAATATTTTTACATTTAAAAATGTCTAAATGGACAACCAAAACAAATTTGTACAAAATTGGCATGAGATAAATAGCTTAAATGCAGAAATATTGTTGGAGTGAGGCATTTTTGCTTGGTTCTCCATGGGGTTTTGAACTAATTATGTAAATTCTCAGGTTCTTTTCCTTCATACCCACTGATTTCTTTCCACTGGAGCAACGTGAATAGCAAGTTAAGACCTCCTGAGCACTTGCTGAGGAACACACATCTTCTCTTTACCCTTAAGTGGAATTTTTCCTTCTCGGAAGGCTGGGAGCTGCTGGCTGGAGTGGGACAGTCACAAGTCTGACTTGTTCCTTGTTGGCTACTATATAAAACTCTTTGTTTTTTTAAAGCTGGCATTTACTTACCCACAATGTTAAATTATTCACTATAACCTAACTATGTTTTCAAATATGTAGAGATATAATACATGTATTTCTGAAAAATTTCAAAAATCATGTGTGAGAAGTATCCATAGTGTCCCTACCATCATGCCAGTTGATATCCTTCATAAACTTCAAACCTTTTGTATTACATTTGACATCATTTTAGTAATTATTTGGATTTTAAAGTTTTATTTTTCCTACTATGTCATAATTATGTTCTGTGCTAGTAATACTTTTTCACCAATTGGGCTCAGGTTACTTTTTTTTTTTAATTTTTATTTATTTATTTGAGAGCTACAGACACAGAGAGAAAGACAGATAGAGGGAGAGAGAGAGAATGGGCGTGCCAGGGCTTCCAGCCTCTGCAAATGAACTCCAGACACATGTGCCCCCTTGTGCATCTGGCTAACGTGGGACCTGGGGAACCGAGCCTCGAACCGGGGTCCTTAGGCTTCACAGGCAAGCGCTTAACCGCTAAGCTATCTCTCCAGCCCTCAGGTTACTTTTTTATTGCAGGGGTGATAGGAATAGAATAGGTAGTCTATAAAAATGTAAATGCATGAATTAACTCTTGATAAATATTTCGTAAGTGCCAATGTAGGCTAGCCAATTATTTAAAGTACTACACACTATATAGAAGCAGCACTGTCACGCTCAGGAGAGTGTAAACATCTTTTAAAAATATCCCAGTTCATCCATTTAACTCTACTTAAACAATGGGTTCATTAAAACTAATGTTTAGGAAGAATAGAGCCAATGGAACTGACATGAAACATCCAAGTCAATAATTACTGCATTTAGATGTATCTGGAAAGTTGTTTAGGTCTCAGTTGTACATATTTGCTGAATATTTCTTTTACATGAAAGAATGTCTTTGGGGTATTTGCAGCTGTCGTGGCCTGGCCTTACCCCATTAGAGGAGATCTGTGGGAAGGGAAGGAGACAAATTGTGACACTGTCCCTTATCAAAGGACCACACAGTTGTTCGCCACTTTGACTCCATGATGGATAGTTATCTTGAGGGTTGACTGATGTAAGGCTAAAAGTTTAGAGGATAATAGTGCAGGAGCCTGGTAGCTTCTTGTTATTGACACTTACTTGATAAGGTGGAGTGAATCAATCTTCTCTACTGTCTTAACCCTCAGTTGTGTTTTCTGTTTAAGCCTTATTTTCCTCATCTCATCAGATTGACAGGCCCCCTCCATACAATCCAGAAGAAGCAAAAACAAGAAGTCACTTGAAAGCCCTAATTTCACAAAATTTCTGTTGCTACCAGTGCATCAGCTGAAGACAGGTGAAGAGTCACACACAGATCCTCCTTGTGCATAACATGTGAATGCACACGTCTGTTTTATATTTTAATCCAGTGAATTGTCACAAAAAAATAAAATAAAATTTAGCAATCAGAAGTTGAATAATACTGATCTTGAGGAGAGATATGGTTCTTAAGTTATTTGTTAGATTGTGAGAAGCAGTACATTATAAGATCATGATCATTATATGTTCCCTCAATGTTTGCTCTACTTTATTAGCTAGCGTATTGGCTAAGTACATTGAAACGGTTGTTCTTGTCTTATTGCCAGAGATTGATGAGCTAACATAAAGCTCACTGCTTCTCGTGTCTGAATCCTTAAGGCAATAAGACTAGGACAAAAAAAAAAAAAAAAAAAGATCTGCTTTTCAGGAAGTTTTACTTTTTTTTATTTTTAGGAAGTTTTATTATCCCAATTAGTGTATGAAATGAGAATATCTGAATTATTACTGATTTGTAGTTACTTGACAGCCTTTTATTTGTCATAGCTTATGAGACATGGATAGCATAAAATTCACTGATATAAGCATCTTCTGATGTGACCAGTCACATGCACGCAGTTGTGTTACGACTCCTGCAGTCAGTCAGGACTCTGAACTTGCTCTCCACCCATTTCATTTTGCCTCTTGGGGTATGTATCTTTCTCTGTATTGTGGCACTCAATACCCACTAAAAGATGCATGCCACATCACATTGTTCTTGTGCAGAATCCACACTATTATTCTCAGCATTGTTTCCATTGCGCTATGTGAATTGTTGAAGCAAACACTTACAGTTTGTAGAAGGAAGATGTGGCTATATATTTGTGAAGTTGTACAGCAGTCACTTGTTAAATCTAAGGTGTATATGTTACATATAGCATATATTCTTACCTATTGATATGCCCATCATCTATCATCTATCTATCTAGAATTATTGTTTTTCAGATATGATAACACGCGAGAGCTCAGGCTGTCCTAAAACTCACTGGCCCTGAACACATGGCTGTCCTCCTGTTTCTGAGGAATGATATTACGTGTGTGAGTCAGTATACCAATTTAAGACAGTATTTTCTGTAGTATATCAGAAATATATTGTCATTCTGCTTGGAAAAGAAAAAGTTAGTAAACCAATTTCATGTCATGTACATCTGAACAGAATGCTTGCTTTCATGTGTTAGTCTTGTATTCCGCACAAACCGTTTATTTTGAAGCACTGAGGTATAATGCGATCAATTGTTTGCTTTAGTCATCCAATGTTTTGTTTCAGTATACTTTTGTTGTTGAACTCTGCAAAAAAAATTTGATTGAATCCAGGCTTCAGTTAACCACTCTTCTCTACAGGGAGACAGAAACAAAGAGAGAGATAGAGAGATAGAGAGAGAGAGAGAAACAGTCCTAGACCTCAAAAAATGTAGTCTAATATAGTTTCTAAGTTGAAAGAGAAAGATAAGAAATTTTACTTATTCTTATATTTTTGATGGTTGAAATTCCTTTCTATTGTATGCAAACACAAAACCTTTTTATTGTTGACATTATTAGTATATACATACTGTAAAGATAATTCTAGCAATAATTAGAATATACTGTTTTAGTTATTAGATGAATGTTTGCTAACTAAAATCAATGCATATAAATGTAGCTGAAACACATGTGTGTGCCCAAGAAGACACGCATGAATTCGAATCTGATGTAAATATTATGTGTTCTCATAACAATTTGATAATGTCACTTGATTAGTCACTTATAATTTATTGTTTCAGAAACTGACTAATATGGTAAAAATATTAAAGCATCAATAAAATAGATATTTTTTTCTGATATGTTGAGTTTTGTAGCCTTTCGAGATGCAATTATTTATTTCAGCATGGCTTCCACAACAAATCTAAAATGCAACCCTTACAAGACTCACGTTCAAGTTGGGAGACTAGCTATAGAGTAAAGTGAATCATTTATGAATAAGAATTTCAGTATTTTTGTTTTACCTCTACGTATGTACCTATGTACTTTCTTTAGTTTTAACCCACACATAGCAAAGAATTCTTTAAAAACTTACACTCTCCCCTTTGGCAAGCACAAAGAGAAAATTAAACAAAAGTTCTTTGATGTCTTCCCAGGATAATAAAGACAAGGGATGAAATTTAATTTTCATTATTTCTGCTTATGTATTTCCAATGAGCTTGTTCCATGAAACTCAAAAGCCAAACTCAATGTTTCCCAGTGATTTGAGAGTAAAAGAACAAACTCAAAGTGCTTGGGAACTGCAGAGAAAGACTATTTCTATTATTTTTCTATTAAAACGCAAAAGCGGCAAGGGATACCATTTCATGCCAATAGGTTTTGGGTAAATATCTGAACTTCTAAACACATGTGAACCAGCACAATCAGTCATGCCCAGTGCTGTTAACCCTAGTTAGGGCCAGAAATATTTTACTTTTTATGCCTATGCCTCCTTCCCAGAATTTCCTTGTGCTGTGCACTAACCTCAACCCAGTGTCGCACGTTGTAATCAAGCTCAGTGTTGTGAAGAAAGGCAAATATCAAGAGGTGACGGTAACTACTAGAATTCCATGCAGCACTTGCCTTTTGCACAAGCACTCGGCCACCCAGATCATTAGGATGGGTGTGGGCCACATCTGTTCTGCTGTCGCTGTCCCTGGCCTGAACGGAGGGCTTGTGATTGTGCTTTATTGCTGCCACATGGCTGGCATTGTTTTCTCATAACCTAAAGCCCTTCTTATTCCCCTTCTTGCCCTGAAAGGTTCCCTCCTGCATGTTTCCTTCCCTCTTACCCTGACTATTTAACAGCTGAACTATATAAATGCCAAACAGCAACATGAATTCCTAAACAGAAACTGCCACGAAACAGCTCCGCTCCGACGGGAGGCACACATGCACGAGCTCATGACTGACAGGGCTCAAAAGGCAGGTTGTAGGAAATGACAAGTGTGAAGCTCTTATTGTTGCTCTGGGTGATGGTGGCTTGTATTTACACAAAAAATATCATTCACACTTCAGAACAATTCAGCATAACTGGCAGCTTGGGGAAGAAAAGGCTTAAAATCTCTGAAAGCCGAGGGAGGCAGGAGGGGCACCGCATCCAAAGCATTCTTCACTTTGGAATATGCTGGCATCTTTGGATGGTGCTTAAAACTGGGATTTTTGGAAAAGCAGCAGGAAAAGTTGAAATTATAAATCATTTCTGCGAGGAACAAGAGAGAACAAGAGAATGAAATGAAAAAGCTGTTCATCTTTCATTTCTTCTTGCATAATTATATTCCGCATTAATTACAGCCTGTGCAGTTGTATTGTCCCTTTGCACATACTGTCATTTCTATAGGAACGTCTATGACATATATAAGTGTAGTAAGAAGATCCTGTGTGATGTCAATTAACTCTATGTGATGATTATTATGATAACTGCTAACAAAATGTTGTGGGAACATTGTTTATCCTCAGTTACAATAATGTATAAGGAGGTATTTGAGAAATCATAGAACATTTTTTATACATTCCTTATAATAAATTAATTAGGGATGTTTAACATTCTTATAGTAGAGTTGTAGCTTACTGAGAAACAACAGAGAAAAGGCACCATAAGAAATCAGAATATATGTGTCAAGACAAAGTTACTAAGGAAGACAATTTTCTCCAGTCAGATAAGATAACATGACTGGAGAGAGACCTTGGGTCAGTAACAGCTTAGTCCTGGTGCCATTACTCATTTACTAGTAAAAGTACCTCTTGGTCTTAGAGCAGGACCATCCAAAGAAAGCTCTGAACATGTGCTGATACTCACCCCAGTCAAGATTTGTCACGAGCCAGTGACAAATATTTAATTGGCTGGCAATAAGTAGGTGGTGGGGAGGAATCAGTGATCATATTCTCATCCCTCTATAAATTATCACCTGAAGAATAAAGCCCTAAAGGATAACAGTTTTTATGTGGTATCTAATACGACACATGGGTTAGGATGGTTTTTAATCAAAGAAGGTCCTAGCACTGTCTGCTGTTGTGTGGCAATGGTTCATGATTTTTCAAAGGTTTCATTGAATCCAGTTATGGATGGAAGGCTACATTATTTGCTTAAAATAAGTTAAGCATTTTAAAATGGAATAATTATGAAAACATTTGTAAATAAAAACCATCCTAGCAATAAAAGCACTCTGTACACAATAGCAATCATCATAATAATAATGAAGCATAGCAAAACAATGCATTAAAAATCATAGACATAATGGTTAATAGAGAAGAAAAATATGGCAACCATACAAATATTTCCATCATTCCTCTTTTAAATTCCTAAATAATGTCCCTCCAATATTATTTCAGACAGGAACTAGTATGTTAAGGTTGTTATGGTCATAGATGTGGTCATTTGCTTCAATATAGAAACTTGATTTGAATATATAATATTTATGTATAGTTCTTAATATTGAGAAAAGGCCATGTGTTTCTGTTCCTTAATACTTTAGAATGACTCTATACAAATAGTTGTATAAACTCTTTAAATCCAAACCAAACCTTCTATTTAGAGTTGAGAAACTAGGCTCAAAGAAAATAATTATTCCTGTGTTAATTGTTTAGGAAATTCATTTTTTCTTCCTTGGTTACAGTTAACTGTGTCATTATGACTAAGTCACACTCAATATATTGTGGGTAAATTGCACTGTACACATTTCCAGATTAGTTACATCAAAAACTGTCCCCCTGATTTGTTATATTTTCTCAAGGTAGGGTCTCACTGAAGCCCAGACTGACCTGGAATATACTCTGTAGTTTTAGGCTGGCCTTGAACCCACAATGATCCTTCTACCTCTGCCTCCTGAGTGCTGGGATTAAAGGAGTGTATGACTAGAAAAATACTCCCTTCTTGATCCTCCAAGAAGCTAGATTCTTGTCTCTCTGGTGGTTCAGAGGGAAAGGCTAGGAGACTCTGTGAGATACCATAACCTCAAAAGAAAGAAGCCTCAGTCTTTGAATTATTGTGGGGAAGATGCCTACCCTACAGTCAGATAACACTGTTATGAAAAACCTGCTTATTAAAATGTGAAGCATATCTATTCTGTGTGAGGCATATCTAGTTTATTAATTAATCTGATGGCTGATGTGGTTGTTAATTTGACTAGATTTAGAATAACTGTAGTAACAAATGTCTGGACATATCTTTGAGGAATTTTTTAGACTATATTAACTAATATGGGAGGACCCACTGTAACTGAGGATGGCACCATTCCTCAAGTTGGAGTCCTGGAATGCCTACAAAGGAGAAAGCGTACTGAGTCAGCATTCATCATTTTGAGTGTAAGTGAAATAGTGACTAGCTATATTCCACTTCCTCTGCCATGACTTCCCCACCATGACAGACTATCCCCTGGTAATGCAAAGCAAAATAAACTCTTGTGCCCAATACTCTTTTTCATTGCCATTTGGTCACAGGAATGAGAAAAGTAACCAATATAACTGCTGCTAGTTTAATAGCTTGTTCCTTGCAGAGCATTCATTCTTTTGATTTGGTCAAGGAAATTATTTCGGAGATGAGACACTGTCTTCACAGTACAAGAAGGAACACTCTTGCCAGCAGTGGAGTCATTAACCTTGTTTTACACTGGCAGGTTCCATTTTTCATTCATGTCTGCTGTCACCACATCTCCAAAATGTCCCTCTTTTCTAGTTTCACTGCTATGGCTGCGTTCTGGACTTTCCTGATCTAAACTTATAATGGAGCAAGCGGCTATCAAATGCTCTCTGACCCTCAGGAGTCTTTTACAATTCTTGTCCTTTGATGTCATAATAATGAATATACTTGCTCAGGCAGCCCCTCATGCTTCCTCATTGTCTCAACCTCTGGTAAAGTATTAGAGTTCTAGGGCTGCCTGTGACCTCAAAACTGGAGTTGTTTTACTGATGAGATCAGCTTATTTTGTTTTGTAACATAGTCAGTATTTAAAATTTGAGATGGTAAGCATTCCAGATTTCTGGCTCCTCTTGACAAATATATTACTTCATAGAATTTACTCACTGTTCTGACATGGAAGCCAACAGCTAGAATAATGTGTCCTCATGTGCATGCACACGCACGCACACACACACGCACACACACACACGTTTAAACTGAATACATAGATATGTGTACATATGACAAAGAGAAAAAGGAGAGAAGGAAGGAGAGGAAGATAGTGACAGAGGGAGAAAGACAGAGAGACTTATTAAGAGACTTTTAAAAGAAATTGACAAAGATAAGCATGGGAGATTTACCAATCCCATGACAGATAGTCAGAAAATAAGAGACCCAGACGATTCTATGACGTAAATTACAATTTGAAAGTCAGCAGTCAAAAGTGATCATTGTAAGTGAAAAAACTAATTAAGCTATAGCAATAAAAGTCAGTATACTTAGGAAGAACACAATCTATTTATCTTACAAATATTTGTTGTTCAACTGTATGCCTGGTACTAAGCTAAGCAGGCATGCTTGTTTGCTCCTCTTCCAGCAACTCTTGGAAACAATGACTACAAATGGCAAACTTTCTATAAGCCTCTGCTGTCTCATCAGTGAGAATTTGCTACTTTTCGTCATTCTTTCACACAATTCCATGAAGATAAAATGCTTATGGTCTTGGGTCTGGAGAGATGGCTTAGTGGTTAAGGGGCTTGCCTGCTAAGCCTAAGGATCCAGGTTCAATTCCTCAGTACCCACGAAGGCCAGATGCACAAGTGTTGCATGCGTCTGGAGTTTGTTTGCAGTGGCAGGAGGCTCTGGCACTCCCACGCTCTCTACCTCTCTCTCTCTCTCTCTCTCTCTCTCTCTCTCTCTCTCTCTCTCTCTCAAGTAAATAAATAAAATATACTTTAAAAAGTGCTTATGGTCTCAATGCCAGGACATGAGTGAACTACAAAAGAAATGCAGGACAAAATCATCACTGGACATCATTCCGACTTCCTATAGTTAGATTTATCTTATAAATATAGTTTAAGTAAAATTTTCAGTAAACTTTCTAAAAACAGACAATTGCAAATAGCATACATAATAGGAGATATTAAGAAATACGACACACAGAAGTTGGGACAGGGGAGAAAAGATGGCTAACTGTATGAGGAAATCTCAACTACAGTGAACACTTTTGGTCTTCAGTGATGATTGACAGTACATTTTCTGTTTTATATGTTACTAGATTCCCTGATCACTTCCATAAATTGAAAAATAAACTAAAATAAAATAAAATAAAACACCATTGAGGCATACCATCCTTTTAAGAGACATTACGGCCCTATTTGGCACAGTGCAGACATACAAAAATATATTTGCTAAAGGAAGGAAGGAGAAAAGAGAAAGAAAAAAAAAGGCGGGAAATGAAGGAAGGGAGATAGTACGCTCGTGATTTGGTGGAAAATGAAGGTAGTATTATCGGTGTGTAACATTTCCAGATTAATTTCCGTGGATATTTCAGAAAATATGAGTCTGGGTTTAAACTTGCACAGGTCCTATTACTGACAGCCTGAACATTAAGGAATCTAAATGTTAGCTGCTTGATATTTGATAATATCTGTCTGGCTGGATCTGACTGGTATTTTGCTCTTTCACAAATGTTTTATTTTACTGATCCTGCTCCAAAATCGATACCTGACCTCACGTGGACATGTGTGGGAAGGAATGCTTATATTGTGCCTGCCAGACAGGAAGTAAGAATTGCACAGAGTTATGGGATATTTTAAAAGGGCACATTTCTCCCCTCATAATACACCAGAAAACTTGTCCTTCTTTTCTCCTAAGGGAGGAGTCATGTCTATGTAATTACTGTGTTTTTAAAGCTTCTCTTGAAACATTTCCCTCCTCCTCTGCAACCGTCCCATAATAATGTACTCAAGAGATTGGACAATTAAATAAAATAGCCCTTTCTTTTCTGAACAACATAGTGTAACACAATTAAAAATGTTGCAGTGGAACACTCAGAAGCATGTGGGCAAGATAACTCGACTAGTTTTAGTAGCTGAAACTAGGTGAGCTCTGTACATGCACCTGCACCTTGCTGAGTATTTTGTAAAAAACAACAATAACAACAAAAACTCCCGCAAAAACAACAATAATAAAAAAAAAAACCATGACAAGACCATTCCAAGACCCCATTATACTCTGTCTTGTTCAAATCTAGATCTAAGATTCTGGGTACCCGCCTATCACACCTATGTGTGCGTATATGAAAAGAATCAGTCATCTTTCTAGACCACTTTTTTTTTTTAAGTGGACAAATGTAGACTTGGTTTTCTTGAGACAAATTTCTAGTGGGTGGGCCTTTGTCCCTGTGTCAGAGGATGCATAAATACATAGTAACAGCTTTACTTACTACCTCTTCCAGTGTGTTGAATGTTTCTCTATAATCATCTATCATCTGTTGTTTTGAAACAGTTTTGTAGATCACTGGGTGCTTTTTTGATGCTTTTAGGATGATTATAAATTCAAGATAATTTTTACAATAGTAGTTAAGACATTGTCTTATTCTGCTATTGGTTGTTAATAATACAATATCACAGATTAAGAAAGAGAGGTTTAGTTGCTTTTCAGTTCTTGTTTAATATCAAGGCCCAAGATCTGTTGATGTGCTTGTCGGCAGAATCCTAAAGTGGTGTGAGACATTATGAGATGATGTATAGAAACAATGGATATGTGTCTCTGATCCCTTTTACTCTTCTTAGCAAGCTACCAGCATCCTTTCAAGGGGGCTCAGCTCTGATGACCTTACCTAAGTATTTGCCTTCTTAAGGCTCTACTATAAGTAAGATAGTCAGATAATTTCCACTCACCCAATATCTTACAATGGAGATCAAACTTCATCATGAGATTTCAGAGAGGAATCAGAGATGTCTGACTCGCAGTAGAGATACTTGTACTGGTGCTATGGAGGTAATAATGATAAAATTGGAAATTGTTCCAGAAAGTTAGTGAAATACAACTGCAATGATAGATACTGCCATATGTATTTGGGGGACATAAACCAGTAAGACATTAAATCATACTTTTGACAAAGCAGTTTAACAGATCAAAATTATTAGTTCTCCATCACTTAGTACATAACCTTTTAATATTCTGTGAGACACAATAGGGAATACACATGGGGCATTTGTAATGGATCCAGAAGTAACAAGGTTGTCCACAGGAAACAGAGCTGTGCTATTGGAAATTAATGGAAGACCACACTACTGGAAAAAATGGCTGATAAATATGCCAGAGATTGCTCCACTTGGGAATTTGGCAGATATTTTCTCGCAAATGGATGAAATAAGTCTGCCACTTCAAGGAAAGCAGTGAATAGTATTGGTGGCCAATGACAAAATTTGAGGTCTTAAGAGAAAATTAGAGTTTAGGAAAATTTGCAATTGCACTAGGACTTGACAGCTTCCCTATTTTAAGGACTTTCCTGAAGATATGAATGTATATGAGTTCTATAGTATAATGGAATGTGCCAACATTTGGAAGATATTTACAGTAGTGAAATTGGAGTTTTCATAATGGCCTATATATGGTGTTACAAAATTACTCACAGTTGAAAGAACTATTCAAAATGTAACTGAAACCAATTGATTTTGATGAAACAGAGTATACATAATTCCTGGATAAAAATTAATATTCCTCATTAATAAACAATTATTTTTTAATCATAGTTTGGGGAATAATGTAAAATACAAATATCTATAACTGTCTAAAAATATTATCACCACACTCCTTCTATTTACAGCTGTATACCTGTCATTTGAGACCTGTGTATTTCCACAAGGTTAGACTTTATTCCTATAATTCAAGTAAGAATGCATCAAAGAAAATGAATTCAGGATACAATGTGAAGCTTCTGCCGTCCTTTTTAAGGTTAGAATTATGCTCTTCCCTGGCAGGTATCAGGCAGCCCAGTGTTTCTAATGCTCTCTTTTTCTTCTTGTTTAGATTTGATTTAATATCTTATAGTAGTAATACTGTCACCATGTTTTTTTTCTGTTTTTAGAATTTATTTATTTTTATTAACAACTTCCATGTTTGTACACAATATCTCATGGTAATACCCTCCCTCCTCCACCTACTTTCCCCTTTGAAACTCTGTGCTCCATCATGTCCCCTCCCCTTCTCAATCAGTCTCTCTTTTATTTTGATGTCATGATCTTTTCCTCCTCTTATGATGGTCTTGTGTAGGTAGTGTCAGTAATTGTGAGGTCATGGATACCCAGTCCTTTTTTTTTTTTCTGGAGGAGCACATTGTAAGTAGTCCTACCCTTCCTTTGACTCTTCTTATTATTATTCTTTCTGCCACCTCTTCTGCAATGAACCATGAGCCTTGGATGGTATGATAGAGATGCTGCAGTGCTGAGCACTCCTTTCACTTCTTCCAGCACCATGATTCCTTCTGAGTCATCCTGAGGGCTGGGTGGTTTCTTGAGGAGTGTGGATAATCCACTTCCTTATGCCTCTGTCATCATTCTGTTGTCCTTGGTGACTCCATTTTGGGAGCCCATCCCAACATAAAAATGTCCACATTTAGAGCTATGGATTGACTGATCTAGGCCATCTTTGTTTGTAAAACTTGACAGTAGGATTCCTACACAGTGACCATGTTAGTTTTCCATATATATATGGCCAATATAGCCCATAGAGCAACAAAAGGAATAATTAAGTACTTGTGGCTCATTTCAGAAGTTTCAATCCATGGCCACTTAGCCCCATAGTTCCTGGGTCACAGCGAGGCAGGGAGCATGTGGCAGAGTAGAGGCGTTCTCCTTATGGCAACCTGGAAGCAGAGAAGAAGGGTCCAGGGACATGAGTCACCCTTTAACTTGGCATTTGCAGTGACTCACCCCTTCTTAAGTAATACTCTCTTAATATTTTATTTATCTATTTGAGAGAAATAGGGAGAGGGAGAGGGAGAAAGAGAGAGAGAGAGAGAGGGAGAATGGGTTGACCAGAACCACCAGCACCTGAAAATGGACTTGCTGCATGCATTTCCTTATGCATCTGGCTTGTGTGGGTACTAGGGAACCTGGGTCCCACAGGAAGCATCTTAATTATTAAAGCAATCTCTCCATCCCTAAGTAACACTCTTTAATTCCTATTTTCCCATTCTCATAAAATAGCAACCTGATCTATCTTCTGTGTTTGTCACAATAGAAATGATAGAAACTGCGAAACAACCTTGTATACATTCCTTTGGTAATGCCCCTGTTTGAAAATTTAAGAAATTAAATTTGTAAAATAATTTTTAAATATAACATTAGAATATCAATGTTAGAAAAGGTTGGCCCCTTATGGTCTTCTTGGCTTAGCTCAAGATGTTCCTAGCATGTGATTACTTAATGGCTTGGTCTGTGATGCCTACAGTAATGGGGAAATTTTTCCAGGATTGTGGAAATAAATAATATTATGAAATATATATATATGTGTTATGTATGTTTTTTCTTTTAGAATGCACATAAAGTTTGTTCATTTTCTTGTAGTTACCATGATTCATTTTTATTGGTAAGTAGTCTTTCACTGCAAAAAAAATAGCAGTATGTGACTCAAATGTTAGCCATTTTTGTTGTTGCTAGTACAGATTATTTTTTTCTACAATTTTATTGATGCATATTTTTGTTTCTCATAGAAAAATGCTTGTGAGTAAGATGTTAGGATATATAGTAGTTATTTACTGTTATAAGGAATAGGATATTAAAAATGCAATTCCTTTATTAAGTCTGTTTTGCAAATGCTTTATCCCAGCTTATTTTTGTAAATGGTGTCTTTTGAAGAGTGGAAAACATGAAATCTGATGATTTTTGATTTATAAATGTTGATGCCTTGGTTGGTTGTTGCTTTTAGTGTTTTTTTTTTCATTAAATCTTTTTCTCTGTTGTGTTTATGAAAATATTTTATCTGCTTTTTCAAAAGCATGAAATGTTTTATGTATGGTGTGAGATAGTATATTAATTTGCCTCTAAATGGATAGAAAGTTTCAGCACTAGCTGTTCTATAGACTCCCTCTTCTCATAGGATTGATTTGGCTCCTTGGTTGATAAGTTAGCTATTTGTATAACTTTGAATCTGCTTTGTATTATATTCCATCTAATCAATCTATTTGTACATCATTATGTCAGTACACTGCTGTATTATTGTATCTTCATGGTAGGTATGACATTGAGCGATATGTCTTCCACTTTTTTCTGTCTTTTAAGGATATGTGGTATTTAGTCACTTGCATTTTCATGCATATAAGGAAAGCTTTCAAACATATAAAAGTCTCAAGGACATTATAATCTATATAAGATTAAGTTTATGTTATATTATTGAAAGGCTTTGGCTTTCTTCTTATTTATATCTTATTTAGTGTAAGTCAGGAACATTTTGTAGTTTTCAGTATAGAATTTACTTGTCTTAGTGAACTTGATATCTGTCTTTATGCTAATGCAAGTGGCATTATTTTAAGAATAAATTTCCCATCATTTTTTCTATGTAGACAAGAAATTGACTATTTTCTGTCAACCTTTACCCAGAGATCTGCTAAGTTGATTTGCTAGTTTAAGTAGATTTTTTTTCCCTCAGCCAATTCTTTAGACTTGGCCACACAAATATTCTTCTCATCTGTGAACAGGGATCATTTCATTATTTTTTCTGTTCCTCCCCACTCTCTCTTTGTTATCTGGGCTGAGCTGTTTAGTATCCTACTATCCAGAGCTGCGGAAATACATGCCCTTGCCTCACTTTTCAACTTTAGGAAGAAAACACAGCTTAATATGGATCAAAATAATAGGATACCAGCAATAATATTTAGTAGATAATAGGCAATTTATTATATTTGGTCATTAATTATAATATGAAAGAATTTTGCTTGTATATGTTCACATTTAACGATATGGTTTCATGTAATGTATTTTCTTATAGCCCTATGTTGAATGTCGAATCTATTCTCCACGCCCACATGCCTTCTTTCTACCCACTTCTCATTGCCACCCTAGAAAACTTCATATTGAATGTCATGTCATATTTACTGGATCATTCTGTTTTAGACAATTAACCTTGACAGACATTCTTAATGCTTAGTTATTTGTAACTTAAATAGATTTTAACTATCTTTGAATATTTCAAAAAAGCAAATCATACTCATACATGATTTGTTAACATTGAGGATTTTTTAAAAAATATTTTTATTTATTTAATTAGGAGAGTGGGAGAGAAATTGGTGTGCCACAGTCTCTTGCTGCTACAAATAAACTCCAGATGCACACACCACTTTGTGAATCTGGCTTTATATGGGTACTGGAGAGTTGAACCCTTGGCCAAAAGATTTTATAAGCAAGCATCATTAAGCCCTGAACCATCTCCCCAGCCCCAAATTGAGGACTGTTAAATTGATCTATTGAAGTTGCTAAAGTGATTGTCAGAAGCAAAACTAAGAGGTTAATGATCAGAAATAAGACAGGATATAAGTTTAATTATATATATATGTATATATGCCTTTATGTATTTTGAAAATGTTATTATGCTTGTTAAATTATACATTTACACATTATCTATTCAAGTTTCAGTTTATGGTTACCTGTAAACTGACTATAAAGGTCAGTAAAATACAGAAAAAATATTAGAAAGCAATTAGGTTTGAGCTTATAAAGTCTCTGTTTTGTGAGTTGATTACTCAATTTCCTTGTGTGCTTAATCCTGGTGGTAAAGTGTTGCTAAGGGAAAAGTAGGAAAATCAAAATAACCAATAGTAGAATAATAAATAAAAAAAAATTAAGCTGTGGTCACATGAGATACTGTTCAAAAGGAAATAACGTGTTGAGCTATAGCCACATATGATAGCATAAATAAATCTTAGAAATATAACATGAGGGCTAAAGAAATGGCTCAACAGTTAAAGGAGCTGACTTGCAAAGCCTGACGGACTGGGTTCAGTTCCCCAGTATCCACATAAAGCTTGTGGCTGAAGGTTCTGGCTCATTCTCTCATTCCCTTCTCTCTCTCCCTCTCTCTCTCTCTCAATAAATAAATTTAATATTTTTAAAAGGACTATAATGTGGAGTAATGAGTAATAATGAGAAATTAACTTTCAAACTGTTAACAGATACTTCTTCCTAATGTCCTAAACAAAGTAAAACTGGGGCTGGGAAGATGGTTCACCAGCTAAAGGCACTTACTTGCAAAATCTGCCAGCCCATGGTTCAATTTAAGGGCACACACATCTGGCATTCATTGAAAGTAGCAAAGAGCCTAGTGTGTCCCACCCCCAAGTAAATACATAAGAAATTAATGAATACTGGGAAAATAACTGTATTTACAAATTAAAAACATTTTAAAAAGTGGGGTTGGAGTGATCACTCCATGGTTAAGGCACTTGCCTACAATATCTAATCACAGGGGTGGTGGGTGAGGTTTGATTGCCCAGTATTCTTGTAGAACCATATGCACAAGGTGATGCATGCATCTGGAGTTCATTTGCAGTGACTAGAGGCCCTAGGCACACCCCGATTTTCTCTCTTTCTCTCTCTCTCTCTCTCCCTCGGTCCCTGTCTTTTTCTCTGTCTGCTTGCAAATAAATGAATAAAATTATTTTTTTAAAGTAAAGCTAAATAATGTGCTTTCTGCAGACACTGGTATATGATGGCAGGAAAGTCAGGTGACTTCTAGAAAAAGGAAAGTAGGGATCGGAGACATCACGAGGGTTCTAAGATGGATATGGATATACTAATTAGTCAATTTCCAGAAACTTCAAGGGATTCATTGGTCTTGCAGAATCATTAATATCTGTGGTCCCAATACTTTAGTAGTCTTAGAAAGGATACTTAATTTTTCATTTTAGTTGTCATCACAAACTTAATTAAAGTTGTCTAAGAATCTCAAAAAATAGTGCTGACCAAAATAGACAGATGCATGTGCAAGAGTGTAAACACATTTATACACACAAACTATGTGTAATTTTCCCCTTTCATATAAAAATGTCCATGCAATGCTTATCACATTTGCATATGACTCAAAGCTGGAAGAGATAGTTCATATCTTAGTTGACAAGCAAACACTAAAAAAAATCCTTTGTGCTGAAAATCGCCAAAATGAACGGCATTAGATACAATTTTGAGAACCACTGAATTATGGATGCAGAATTCCCAGACATAACTATAATTGGAAGTTAAAATTAATTATATTACCCTGTTATACTCTCAAGTCTGTATATATTTTTTAACCTTAGCCTTCAATTTGAGTTCAACTGGTAACTGCTTAATATTACAATAAGCATTTTTGTATTGCATTTTCTAGTTCTGAAGAATGGACTGGATTAAAATAGAGATTCTTTTTAAAACACCAGTTTCCTTTCTGCAAACACACAGCCTGCATGAGTAACTACATAGACATAAACTGTTCCTAGCACTCACCTATGCTTTCTGAACGAAGAGAAGATGACTCACGGGAAAGAGAAAGGAGTGTCTCAGTGCATATTGAATGGGTAAAGCACAGAGAATGGAAAAAGAGAAAAAGTGGGGCACAGATAAGACCACAGTAAGCGTTTGCCTTCCAGTGGTGAGAGAAATCAATTTGCTGGGACACCAGGCCAAGTGAGAAGGAGGCATGCTATGTCCTAATACATTCCTGCAGGGTTTGTCTTGTTACAGGCCATACAGGCTATGTCTGAGCTTATATAAAACTTTGAACTTTGTTTTCCTGAATGGCTCAAAGCATTGAAATTCTGACAGAGATAAAAAGAATATGGTTCTAAGTTGAACTTCTGTGTTAGCAGCCAACCAAAGAAACCCTCAGGCCCTGGTTCTTATCCTGTTCCCCAATCAATTTAATGGTTTCTTTGGAAATTGTGAATGTGACAATGTCAAGGTGCCTATTTAGGTAGACCATCCACCTAATTATATGCAAGAAACATATATGATAATTTAAAATGCATCGGTACCTATAGAATAACTTAATAGCTGTTCACAAGGGATGTTTTAGTCTAATTAAATACTGCTATTCATAATTTTAAGTCCCAGCTTTTGTTCTTTAAGTGTGCATGTGCGTATGAAGTGTGCATATGCATATTTGTGTTTGTGTGTGGGTTTGCACATGTGTGTGCATGTGGATGCTAGAAGTCAGCTTAAAATGCTTTCCAATGTTGCTTTCCACCTTGTTTTTTTTGAGGGGGGGGGACATGTTCTCTCACTCTAGAGCATAGATCTCACCGATTTCATAACTAGATGGCAGATGAGCCAGGGATTCCCTATGACCCTGGCCCAGCGATTGCAGGTGTGCGCCACACCTCACATTTTGGGCGAGTACTGGTGATCCAGACTCCAGTCTTCATACTTGCACAGCGAACACTTGAACCACTGACAGAGCCTTCTCCCCAGCCCCTGGTGTTTATTTTGAAAGTCATATTTTCAGAACAGAATACATGCACAAGGCATGCTCACGGCCAATAACATACATATGGGACCAGAGAGGACGCTTTATAAAAAACATTTGCACTTTTTCCTTTAAAAATTTCTTTTTTATGTTATTCTGTATATCGATACAATCAAGGAAACAGCACAAGTAATAAACAAAGCATTTTCATAGATACCTTACATATCAAAACTAAAAATAAAAAGAACATCAAGTAATATCAGATGTGAGACATATATTTTCCCTTTTCAAATGTTAAAATTTTCATTAGTTCAAATTCTCATACCATTATGAATTTGAGGTAGCAAAACATTTAAGCTGGCATTTCAGAGTTGTATTAACAATATCTACAAAAATTGTTCTCCATATGCCTTATGTTCATTTTATATATCACATGCCTAATTATATGGTGACTTATAATGGTGCCATTCTTTAAAATGATTTTTCCACCCTGTAGTTTTGCAGCCAAGTTAGTTTCTAATTTGTAAAGTCCTTTTTCTACTTGTATGAATGACTTGTGCATGAAACACTTTCTCATTAGAGATTGCCGTTCCCTGTGGCAGTCAGAATAAAATCTCTCATCAAGCTCTAGGAAAGAGGCAGAGTTCAAAGATGTCACTGGGTCCCAAGGCCAGTCTTGTGTGCCTTGCTAAAGGTTCTCTGGTTTAACATTCTGTCTGTGAAGAGAGCTGTCAGGGTCAAATTCTCCAATCAGCAGTCAAATAAAACACATTAAATGAGCAAAATAGGGGAGTGTGAGTTTCATAAATGAGAACATGAAGATTCAGTGCTTGTTCCAGAGAGTCTTGTGGTTTTTGGCGACTGCTCCCTGTGAGCACATCAGGACACGTTAGCCTCAGAATCACATTGCTTCTGAAAGCTTCAAGTCTTTATACTGACCTCTTTTTATTTTCTTCTACAAAATGCTGGTCTTGATCTTCCTCCCTTCGCCCTCCTGGTCTTCCTTCTGCTTTCTCTTCTTGCAATATAATTATGCATGTATGTATGTGGTAACATGACCTAATTCATACATTCCGATAGGATTAACGTTTTCAGACTCTTTCTGCAAAATAATATCATTTGAAGGGGCTGTAACAAGACAAACTCTTTTAAAGACCCCAGGAGAACAATATAAAATTGGCTTATACTTTGTTTCAGGATAAAAATTCAACAAGCTGTATATTGCAGATGTCAAATACAATGTTTTGCTCCTGATAAGTATGTAGGACTCTCAGGAGCTAGTCTTGTAGGAAGAGAGAATCACAGGCTTAAGTCCCTTGATGCAAATGTGAGAAAATAATTTTGCCCATAATTTTAGCTTAACATTTGGAGAAGGAAGTTTCAATTTAATCTTAGAATTTAGATTCTGTCTGTTCTTCTCAAACAACACTGCTACCATTATGATTTACATTTGATTTTACAATGCCCGCGATGAAATTTCTTGTTCTTTATACACCCACATAAAAACAATAGAAATGCTTTGCATTTTAACACATTTATATATACATTTACTCAGAGGTACACTTAATATCTTTTTTGAGATTAAGCTTGCCCATAGGTCATGGTTATGAAATCCATTCCAATGTTCACCTTCAGCACATACTCTGTTGCAATGGCCTTGAGAATGTAATCATCCAGGTGACACATTTCTAAAAAGGTGAAATAGTATGGTTATCTTTGTTGCTTTTTTTCTTTAAAGAATATCAACCTACTTCAGTAAATAGTCAAGAATATGTTCATCCCAAAATGATATCAGGAAGCATTTGATCCTTGCTGTCATAATTTCTAACGTTAGAATCTTCAATGAAAGTAGTTCTTTTTAAATCAACAGGCCATCTATTACCCATATAACTTGGATGAATCACGTGGCTTATTTATATCATGTTTAATGTTTTGTGAGTCCCAACTCTGGATTCACTTCAAGTACTTCATATTCCTCGAAAAAAGATCCTTTTCATATTCAGTCTGGGTATTTTATAAGTTATAAAAGTATTTTGTTTGTGTTATTTTCAAATACAGCCAAAACATACCAGTCAACTTTCTAGATTATTTTATGACTCAAGAACCTGGGGCAAATCAACTGCCAATGTGAATTTTGTACCCAAGTAAGGTCCTGAGACATCACAGTAACCTTCATTGAAAAGGACTGGGTACCACAACTTTCAGTTTTTGAGTAAATCATAATAAAACTTTGTTGATATGGAGCAGATTTCAGGCAATAATAAGGTAGTTCTAGCCCTGGTTCCCCCCTTCCTTCCTTTTGGCTGAAGAGTTTTCCTCAAGCATTATGAGGAAGAAGGCCCAATTAAAACCACTCATTCTTGCACCACTTAGACCCACACAATGGTGTGAAAAAATACCCCTAATTTGAAGCTGTTAATACAGCTGTAATTTTATGGCTTGAACATTACCTCTTGTAGGACACTGCCAATCTATGAAAACAAACCAGTAATAGCACCATTTTAAAACCACCCAGGGCCAATTGTCCTCTTTTCTTTTTGCTAAATAACCTATTAAAAGACTCCTAGCAGGTATAACAATAACTAAAGGATCTGTAGTGCCTATTACGTGGAGATACCAGTAATGGTAGCACAGCTCCAGTCCCAGAAACACTCCAAACCGATATTCTAGCAATTTTCCATACCCAGGGGACTCAATCCAAGAGAGATGTTGGCTGCTTTATTGAGACCAAAGTGGATGGTGTTTATATCTATGATTTTTTCATAGTATAAAGTTTAAATATAATTTCCATCTAATACCACAAGGCTTACAGTTTTAGTATTTACTCTCTGCGATATTTTTGGCTTTGACATAAAACACACTGAATGAATGAGTGCTGAAATTTCATGGAGAATGAGTTGTACAGAACTTGGAAATGCATCAGCATTGCATTTAGACAACTTAACGCTTCTGTGTGAGTAAGCACTGTGTATGGGTGTTGTTGGTTTAAAAGGTGTACCACAGCCAGTGTTGAGGGGTGTTGAGGGTGTCCATTCTGGAGCACCATCTCTATCTGCTGATGTCTCAGCATCTGCATTGTTTCTGTACAATATTTGATGCTCTGGTTACATTCTACAGTATGTTCTCCTTTCATTCTTCATTGAAAAATCGGATACATCTTGTATGTTTACTGAGAGAAGGAACAGTGTTATGATCTCTTGGATACTCTCTCTCTTTAGTACTTGATATATTACAAGACACAGAGTAAGCATTAAATATTTCTAAGCTTTTGCATATAAATGTTTCTGCATGCAATTTTACCGCTTCACTTGGTTTGATACATATTTCAGTCTTACCACCTGTCTTTTGGTATACTGTGACAGAAACATGTATTATTTAGAATGATTTGGTTCTGCATTACTCCATTTAATCAAGAAGTCTGACTACTAACGATTTGTTTTAGTGGCTCATCAGGTAACAGTGCTTATCATGCAAACATGAGGGCCTGGAGAGCCCAAGTTGCCTTATGTATGATTCCCTTAACCCACTGAAACAGCTAAGCATGACCACACAGGCTTGCAACTCCAGTCCTGTGGGAGCAGAAATGCAGAATCACTGGGTCTCACTAGTCTAGCCAGTCTGACCAAAAACAGCATCTCAAAGTTTGGTAAGAGGCTTTATGTCCAGGAAACAGTGGAACAGCTGTAAAGGAGGACAAGTGGTTTTCCTCTGCCTCTGCATACGTACACATCAGCACATACATCTGAGCAGACGCACATATACCACGCACCACACATCACATATACAACACTCACACATATATACACAAAAATTTCTGAGTATTATTATAATGAAACTCCTTTATGTAGTTCGATGTACTAATGAACAATAAAGAAAAATATTCAAAATTTTGATTTAGACTCTATTTGTCTTTCAAACATTCAATTTTAAAAATAAAAACAGGGGAAGCAGGAATTGCTGCGTAATTAAAATTCATGCTACACAATCATGAGGACCCAAATTTGAATCCCCAGCACCCACACAAAAAGCTAGACATGGTAGCACATGCCTATAATCCCAGAACTTTGGAGATAAAGTTGATCCTTGGCTACATATCACATTTGATGTCAGCTTGGGCTACATGAGACCCTTTCTCAATAAGCAAACAACAAACAAATACATGCAAGATAGTTATTAAGCATTGGAATCTAATTAGTTAGAGTTAGTTTGATACTTTGGTTTTTCCAAAGAAGAGTTGAAACTCCAAACTTCTAAGAAGATTGGACAAAACAAAAGATCCAAAACAAACAACTAAAAACAATTAAGAAAAAAATATTCCGAGTGCTGGAGAGATGCCTCAGTGGTTAAGGCACTTGCCTGCAAAGCCTGAAGACCAGTGTTTGATTCCCCAGTACCCACAAAAAGTCAGGTGCACAAAGTGGTGCATGCATCTGTAGTTCATTTGCATCAGGTGGAGACCCTAGCATGCCCATTTTCTCTGTCTCTTTCTCTCTCTGTTTGCAAGTAAATAAATAATAAAAATATTTTAAAAATAAGAAAAGAAAATAAGTCATAAGTATAAGTGTCAGAACTGACAGCTTTTGCTCAGAGGAGTGGGTAAAGTGCTTACTGCCCCCTCATTAAGACCTGAAATCAGCTTCCCTATACCTCCATAACCACTAGGCGTGGAGCCCTTGCCATAAATGCCAGCACTGGGGAAGCAGAGACAGGGAAATCCCTGGGGTTTGCTGGCTTGCTTTTCTAGTTGAATTAGTGAGCTCAGTCATTATATGGGAGGCACTGTCTTGAAAGTTGAAGTGGATGGGCTGGAAATGGCTTAGCAGGTAAGGCACTTGCCTGCAGAGCCTAAGGACCCAGGTTTGATTCCCCAGGACCCACATAAAGCCAGATGTACAAGGTGGTGCATGCATCTAGAGTTTGTTTGCAGTGGCTAGAGGTCCTGGCACACCTATTCTCTTTCTCTCTTAAATAAATAATTAAATAAATGAAATATTAAAATAATAAAGTGGCAAGTGATTCAGAAAAATACCCAACCTCAGGCTGAAGAAATTGCTTAGCAGTTAAGGCGCTTGCCGGCAAAGTCAAAGGACCTAAGTTTGATTCCTCAGGACCCACGTAAGCCAGATGCACAAGGTGGCACATGCGCCTGGAGTTTGCTTGTATTGGCTGGAGGCTCTGGTGTGCCTATCCTCTATTTGTCTCTTTCTCTCTCTGTCTCTCCATCTTTAAATAAATGAATAAATGAATAAATAAATAAAAATATTAAGAAAGAAAGGTGGCTGATAGTGACTGTACCCCTCACACACACATATTCATGTGCACCCCCTCACACACAGGTACAGACACACATGCAACTTGCATGTACACTACACATATAAATGCAAACATTAATAAATATCATCATACTTATTGTTTAAAAATTTATTTTGAATATCAAGCATGGATTCATGATTTTTAAGAAATCCACTTATAGATTTTGCAGCATAGATTTTAATGTTAAACATAAATTAAGTGATGTTAGATCTTCATGATGCAAGAGATACTCCATGGATCCAAGTTAGTAAAATTAATGAAATCTGGAAAGTTTTTACTGATAGACATTTATTGTTTGTAGACTGACAGGTTGGGCATTAAAAGGTATTAAGTTATATGCTAGAAGATATTCAAAATAATGTGTGTGTTTATTCACAGTTTCCTGCATCCATGAAGCTAAATATCTAACTTTTATAAATAATTTAAATATTGTGGTAGACTAAATAAATTGTTAGATTTTTAAGAGTTGCCTTGTCTGATTGTGAGGAATGAATTTCTTTTTTTTCTTCTTTTTTTTTTTTTTAATTCATTTAAGAGAGAGAGAGAAAGATTGATTTTGTGTGCCGGGGCCTCTTGCATCAGTAAAAGAGCAGAAGGACTCCTGATGTGCATACCACTTTGTCCATTTGGCTTAGGTGCATCCTGGGGAAACAAACTCAGGTCATTAAGCTTTGAAAGAAAAAGATTTTATCTGCTGAGTCATCTCTCCACCCCCATTTTTCTATTCTTTAAAGTTTATTGTACAGGTTTTTTTTTTTTTTTTGTACACCATATCATTCACCTATAATCTCTGTTTTACACTTGAGAAGAGAAGGCAAGACATGGGAAGCTGTTATTACCTAGTAGATTCATTCCTGTGTCAGGCAGCAGTCACTCTTATTCCAAACATAGACAGAGCATCCATGTAAATAACGCATTCCAATTGAGCCTGCTGCCTCTGAAATAGCTCACTCTCTGCAAAAAGAGGCTCCAGACCCCCTGCATCTTCTCTCTCCTATCCACATCCAAATTGCCCTTAGCCTCCTGAGTGACAAGGAGCCATCAAACTAACTTGAAAAGTTGTCCTACAGGACACAAATTACCTCCACTATCTTATCCTGACCCTCCTCCACCTTACTCGGTGAGAAACACCTTCTGAATGAAATTATCCTACCAACTGCTATCTCTTAAAGTAGAAATAACAGGAGGGAGATTGCCACACAGACATCCACAGATATTATCTATACCACGAGCAGGCTAAGTCAAGGTTTTCTTTCTTTAAAGCAGAGAAAAGGATGGATGTATAATCTCATTCTGTCAGAAAAGCTGAAGATTTTCATACATCACCGTGTTTCACAATAAATTGCATCCCTAGTCGTGCGACATTAAACCAACATCTAGCACTGAAATACTTCTTTACTGACTTGTAGTATTTTTTCAGCTTGTGAAATTAAAAACAAATCAAACAAAAAAAAAAAACCCCACATTTAACTGGGTTTCTGTGATCACCCTGAAAATAATTCTTTCTTGTTTTGGCATAAAATAAAAAAAATTAAAATCAAAATTAAAAAAAAACATACATTTTTAATTAGGAAGTATGTTTTTCCTCATGAGTGGGTGGGGGGAAGGCAGCACCTCGTGCTGATTTTACAGGAGTTTTGCAGCTCTGTGGAAAGGGGACATGGCTCACTTCACCTTTGCTTCCCCCATCACTGCTGACACCAGGTCTGGCTGCATACAATTGCAGAGGCAGTTCACTCACTCCCATCAAGCCCTCTGCAACCTGAGGATGAAAAGAGAACTACCCTTTCTTTCAGGTGTGAATGCCATGTCCCGACTTACCACCCAGCCTTCAGTTTTGACTTTCCCTCCTGCACTGCATGTGGGACATTGCCAGTAGTGTTGATTCTCTCCCCTATCCCACCAAATTTTATTTTTAAGCTAAATACGTACAAAAAAAGTTTCATTGAAACATGCCAAGTCACAGCTCTGATACTATACAAAGTGAGTTGTGATAAAAATAGCACTCAAAATCTGAAATTACTAAATGCACCCATTTCTGTAGTTAACTCCCACGAAAGACAAGGAAGTTTGCAGCATGCTTGAAAGAAGGGACACCACCACCCACCAGCCTCATAAAAAGTTTGGTAGCTTGGGGGTCACTTCCTAATAGGTGCAATTTCCTCCATTTTAATAAAGGTATTTTAACACCTGAATCCTATGCCAGATACCATTGTCATTTTTTCCACTGACTGGCTCAAATAAATGCTGGTGGGGGCCAGACACTCTTCAAACACTGCTGTTTAATGCCAAACACAACTAGCACGCATATGGAAGAAGCCAGGGAAAGCAGTAACCTCCCTAATTATAGCCAAAGGCTCAAAGTCCAGGGAGCAGACGGGAACTTCTCTCTGCTAGAGTGGACAAGGGTCAGGAAGCTGCTCGACCACGGATCCCTGAATTGGCAGCCCTCCTTTCCCACCCCATCAACACACAGTCATTTTTTTGCCTGCCAAATTCTTGTCCAACCCCAATTCAAATCTATTTATATTCGCCTTTCCTACTTCTGGGCTCAGATGTTAGCCCATACGGTGTGTTGACCGGCACTAAATGTTACTGTGAGAGACCAGCGCTTGCCAGCATCCTTGCTTGCTGACAGCAGGGAGACAAAAGTTCTAACTATCTGGAGGGACCTTAATCTTCTTAGCGAAATCCTGGACTCAGAGAGGTTATGGCAAGGTTCAAGTTAAAAGCACCAAGCCGCCTGAAATTGGAGAATGGAAGAGGCTAAGAATCGACGCTGGCTGGAATCCTTTGGCAAAGACAGTGGATGCCCAGCAGTGGACTCAAAGAGCAGGGCAGCAGTGGATGTGAGAGTCACACAGGGAATGTGTCAGGAGTTCATTGGTTCAAGGCCCACCTGCAGAGTCTGATTCAGCTGGACTGGGTCAAGCCCGGGAATCTGCTTTCAGTGATCCCTAAGGGTGATTGCCGTGCAGGTGGTCGGAGAGCCCCCTCTGAGATGCCCTGCCAGGTCTACCCAGCTCTCTGCTAAAATGCCGGGCAGAATTTCAAGAAGGAGGGGATTTGAAACCTGATTTAAACACGTTAGTGAAGTGCTGCTTTAACTCAGATTTATTTTAAGCTTTGAAACATTGAACTTTGTTGTAGAAGCTTTATTTAAAATTCTGAAGTAGAATAACCTTCTTTTCTGAGTTCAGTTTTAACAAGGAATTCTATTTGAAGACTGTGGTCCTTGGTTTGTGAGGTCTGAGCATAAAAAGAAAATAAAACTCTACCAGTTGGACCTTCTTATGTAAAACTAGACCTCATTCTTTTTAAGAAGTGTGACCTCAGATCATTAAAATTTTTCTGAAGAGAAGAAATCTGGGATAGATAGCTTGCCTGATAAAATGTGTAATAGAAGTTGTAAGCAGCCAAAATACTGCTCTAGCCTTCATACTGTTTGAATGGAGTACTTAAATGAAACAGATTGTTTTAAAGTTAACCACTGAATTATGTGTAGAAAGAGTAAACCATCCCCAGGATAGATTTTGATGTGCTCATTGATTTTATTGTTTAGTGATAAATTAAAAAATGAATGTAATAAATCAAGAGTGATAATTTTCCCTCTGGGTGTAAGTGGAACAAGTAGATGACTCTGCAACCATGGAAAAAGAGACCTGGCCCATTTAGGAAAAAAAAAAAAAAAAAATCAAACAAGCAAATATTGTCCCAACAACAGTGCCAAAAGGACTGGGCTCCTTATCTAGTCATCACTTGGGGGCTTTGGTTTTCAGGGCAGAAGAGTACACAAATGCCCAAAAAAGTTCAAGATTGGTTTGGTGAAAGGAAAGATATTTGAGGATGGGATCAGGCCAAAGTGTAATGAAGTATTGAGGGAAATCATGTGTTTGGATTGATACTTAAACCCAGGGATGGCTTTGCAGCCTCTGTGATATGAAGATTCAGTAGGATTGAGTGAAATTGTTTCCTTCAGAGACAGTCAGCACTGATAATAGTGGAAGCATAAACTCGTATGATGGGAATTATCTTCTTGTACAGGTAGAAATGTTAGGCGGCGCTTAAGCAAAGTGCATCACAAGAAGATGACTTTTCAAGGTAAACAATACTCAAATGTCTATACTGTGCTGCGTTTAACTCTCACCTCTGACTTTTCCTCTTTTTTCCCCCCTGTGTGTATAGAGTATGTATGCAGTGTGGTGTGTGTGATATATGCACGTGTATATGCAGATCCCCACGCCCCATAAGTGTATTCATGTTCCAGGTCCAGAGGAGAATTTTAGTGTCGTTTTATGAGTCCTCATCTGTGTGTTTTCTTGAGAGAAGGGTCTCTCCTTCAACCCTGAGCTGCTGGCCCTCAGTGAGCCCCAACACCTATCTGGTCTTTCCCCTCCGTACACTGGGGTTATGACATACATCCAGGTTTGTTCCTGGGTTCTGGGGGGTCAAACATGGTGATCTCCAGCATGAGGGCCTTTCGTGGTCAAGTGGCAAGTGCCTTTAACCACTGAGCCATCTCGCCAGCCCTCTACTCTTACTCTTTAAGTACTCACTGAATTTAGAAAAACATGGGAGCTAAAATCTACCAGCACATGTATTACCTTATGTCATGAAATTCTGACAAAGCATGCCTCTCATGAAGTAAAGCTGTCAAATGAAACCCAAGCACATTTACAAGCAATGTAAATATTGAATCTTTCCTTTGTACAATTGACCAGAGACATCTGAGCATATTTATTAACAATACCACTTGGACACTTGTGTTTTCTCCTCATTCTTCATGGACAACATGAGGAAAACAATGCAAACTTGTAGTTTAATAGAAAGCACAAATGCATGGTGATTTACTTTCCACACTGGGATGTGGAAATGACAAAAAAAAAATAACCCTCGGACTTCTTGGCAATATTGAAACACATATTTCTTAGATTATGTCCCATTAAGATGATGAAAGTACCTTATACTTGACTATAATCCCAAATCAAAGACGTTTCCATAATCTGGTATAAGAGAAGTGATGCAAAAAAAAATCTGTTAAAATAGGGTTTCCCACCAGCTTGTAGGTAGGTGTCAATAAGATTTTCATTTTGCACTGGGAATTTATGAAGTCAACAGTTTCTAGTCCCTGTGGCTGATGCCATCCAGCTTCGCTGTTCATATGGGGTTTCAGCATGCTCACAGTCATGAACCCATCATGCAACTCATGCTAGCCAGATTCTACTGCCGGTTATCTCAGATATATAAAATATTTAAAGGCTCCCTTTCTCCCCCTTCAGTTAGTATGTATTATAAGATAGTTGGATATGCTGCTAAAAGCATATCTCTGTGCCTTCATAAAGAGTTCTGGAAAGAAAGCAAAAGACATTTAAAGCATCAAAGAGGCTGATGAATAGGGATGCCAGGATATTCAAATACATTTAGAGACAGTATTGTCAAGCTTGTTTTCTGAGCCATGATACTAAAGATAGTCAGAGCCAGCAAAGAAAAGAACTCTGTAGAAATGCAAATCTCTCCAATGTTGAATGTATTAATCCATCACACACTTTCTTCTGAATCATACTTACTCAGATGTAGAGGCAACAAAAAGTATTTAGAATATTTGCATAATTTCAAACACCCAGTTCATAAATTATTTATTGGTTGTGGTCAAATGAATGTTAGCTATTTCATAATTATCTTTTGTGGAAAAGGTTGCATGGTTTACAAAAATATTTCAATGGCAATTGAGTATCTGTAGCTTGCTTAAACAGTGTAAAAATAAATGATACTTAATTATGTATCACTCTTGTATGGTTTCTCATGTTCAAAAATTCTGAGAAAAATTATCCCTAATTTCTAGATTTATTTTAAATGCATACCAGATATTTACAGAGAGAAACAAAAAAATATGTGTACACTACACTGTAAGAGTGGACTAAAGCACTGACAAATAATGTCCCCAGTGTGTTATATAAATCAGGTAATCAAGAAAATGCATGTACTAGGACTTAGAGTTACAGGACCCATCAAACCTTAGAAGAAGAAATGTCTCAACAGTTGGCAGGCCAATGTCCCCTTCTAACAGTTAGGAAAAATGTGAGTCAGAGTTGCCGGGTCTCTGTCAGCACTGACGAGCAAAATCGCAAATGTGGCTGCATAGCCTCTGGTTTCACACATCTTCCCCTGCACAGCGCTGGCTGCACCATTTGCACTGTCAGGTTCTTTTTTTTTATTATAATTACTAACATCTTGCTAATATTTTGAAGTCACCATGCCTCCATATGAAGTCCTAGAGAAGACTGATGTGCAAGGTCAGAAGTGTGGGTGGCACACCTTAGAGCAAGGTTACATTGGTGCCCATGGCGTCTCTACTAGTCTGTTTCATACAAAGGCTGTGATTCAAAATAAAAACTTAAATGAGATCTTTAAAATTATTATTTTTTTTGGGGGGGGTTGAGGTAGTGTCTCACTCTAGGGCAGGCTGAACTGCAATTCACTATGTAGTCTCGGGGTGGCCTCGAACTCATGGCAATTCTCCTACCTCTGCTGGGATTAAAGACATGTACCACCAGAGCTGACTGAAACATACATGAATACTTTCCATATGCTATATTTTTAAAAATATATTTTATTTAGTTATTTATTTGAGAGAGAGTAAGAGGGAGAGAGAGAGAGACAGTGAAAGAGAGAGAAAGAGAATGAGCACATCAGAGTCTCCAGACACTGGAAATGAACTCCAGATGCATGCACTTCCTTGTGCATCTTGCTTATGGGTCCAAACTCCATAGTAGGTTGAGACATTTACATAGTTACCTAACTGTGTTTTGATTTTTTTTTTTCTTTCTGAGATGGCCTTCCAGTCAAAACGTATGCCCTTGTTTCCCTGTCTCTGGCTTCTGTGGAACCACATGAAGATCCCAACGTTCTACAAACAGGTGAGAGATCCAGGCACTGGGAAGTTTTCAGTCAATTTAATTTGAATTTGTTTATTTCAGAAAACAATTCTACCCTTAATTTTGCTGCTACATTTATAACTATTACCCCTATTATTCTCTTCATCTTTGTCACTCATAAGGAAAGTTTCCAAGCATATTGAAATGTCATTTGTTAAAGCTTTCATACAAGGCAAGAGGGCTCATCAAAATTGCCCTTGATGTATGATAAAAAGGCATGAGGGTAAAGCTGCTGTCTGGTTCTGACTGAAGGAAGCAAGGAAAAGAAGACTACTGATTATATGCAAACCATTTTCCAAGGCCGCTAATTTACCAACAGGGGCACATTCTTTATCTGCTGACGTGCAGAATTGTAGGAAAGCGGGGGAACTCCTAAAGGGTCTTTAGATGCTATTGATAAGCACATAAACCCAATTCAAAAGAGCATACTTATTCAAGTTTTGTGGTGTAAAATATGTGTTATAGAAGTATTTCTGTTTACAGTGCAATTGAAGTTTTCCATTTAATTCCTCACAGGAATATTACCAGATACATATAAAGATTTAGGCTTCTTTATGCTCTTTGTTTATCCTAACTTGATATTAATGCATAAGTAGTCCTGAAATTAAAGTTGTGTCTTTGTGGCCCGATTATTATTTTAGGAAAAGTACTGACATCATTAACATAATACTATGAACTAACAAGGCTTCTCTGTTACCTGCCGCCAGTATCAGTTCTTTCAGGATCTATGAATGTAGAGTCCCGTACAATAAATGATTCATTTCGATCAGTAGAACTTCAAGCCAAGCTCTGCGCTATAATGAGAAAAAAATAAGGAGTTCCACAAATGTTTGTAGCTCTAATACTACACTTCTATTGAACTCTGAATATTTTCTCATGGCAGATAACTATTGGAACATAGTTTTCCTTTTCTTCCCCTGGAAGCATGAGTCATATCAAAATTTAATCAAGTAAGTGAAAGTAAAAATGTCATCACACTTCTAAAATTTGCTGTCAATATTTCACACCTGTATGGAAAGCAGATAGATGTCGAAGCAGCAGCTTGATAACATTCCAAACTGCAACCTCTAATTAACTCACCTTTGGAATTATCAACAAGACTCCACTGCAACCCATGTAGCCTCTTGGCAGGTGGCCTGACAACAAAATGCACATTTAAAATGCGAAGTAGGAAGAGAAATGCTATATTATTTGGCATAAATGCTATCATCCACCTGGGTAAAGGGAATATGCTTTTTCATCTTGCTTATTATAGATGGACTATTTGTTATACACACATGGATTCATCCTAACAAATTAGACTATGCTTAATCAATCCAGGGAATAGTGATAACAAAGCTATTGAGGTATGGAACCTAGTCACCAATTCATGCATTTATCAGTAATGGACTATAGTTTGTGTTGATAACATATTTCTTTGCCTTACGTACTAATGATCCTGGCATTGTAGAAACTAAATCTGACAATTTTCAAAGGATCAATAGTGTCTCTACTTCATGAGTCTCAATAATGCACTTACTTAAACAAACAACAATAACAACAAACACAGATGTCTGACTGGGAGATGGCTTCGAGAGTAAAGAGCTTGCATGCACACGTGAGGACCTGAGTGTGGATCCCAGGCTCCACATAACTCTAGATGCGCTGCTTCATACCTCTCATCCCTGGACTCTATAGCAAGATGGAAGATAGAAACAGGATAACCTGAGAACCTCATGATCCACCTTGCCTCATGAATGCAGTGGCGGAAAAGAGGCCCTGCCTTAAAACAAAGTAGAAGGTAATGACCAATATCTGAGGCTCTCCTCTAACCCCACATATATGCTATGGCATGTGTGTGTCCAAACTTACACATATAAACATGAACACACACACATGTGCATAATGGATTTAAAAATATGAACTCTTTTGAGCAGTGAGAGAGTAAAATGGTCAATTTAGTAATAAAAGTTAATTACATTTCATAAACACATGTCACCAATATTTCAGAGCTCTCCATATTCAAGGTCTGACTCAAACCATGAAATTTTCCTAGAAATGTCTACATAGCCTAATTTATATTATTAAGATAAAGCCAACTTGGTCACACTTGACAATTGAATAATTCCAGTAGTTGAGAGTTTAATATGTCTCTGTAAATGAATGAGGAGGCTTCACTATAAATACATAGACAGAAACTGGTAGCCATTAAAGTTGTATGAAACTGATTATTTTAAACAGCTTGGAATGATAAAATCACTCACTTGAGACTGTGAATATCATGTAAGTATTTTTGCAATAAGTCTTTATCAAAAGTGACTAGAATTTTTTTAAATTTTCCCATCAAGTTACATTTTGTTAATAATTCAATTGAAAAATCTAAAAGCATCTGTTATATTGAGAAAAGATATGAGTATGATAGATCCAGTCACTGTGTACGAAATGTTCCATGTTGTTCTAGTTTATTTGAACACAGGCAGAATGACTACACTAGAGAAAATGAGCAAGGTGTTATGTTGATGTTTCTGTGAGGGGAGAAGACGGTGATACAGCCGTGCATTTCACACCTAATGGAAGAGACTGAGTTTTCCTTTCTTGCTTCCTTTTACCTCCTCCTCTCCTTCCTTCCATCCCTTTCACTTTGCTGTCATTATCAAAACAGCAACATTTCTAAAAACAATCATTTCAATGTCTTGGCTTCAGGAAAAGAGACATCTTTCTGTGGAAAAATATTTAAAGATGAACATCTCTTGCTTTGGAGAAAGGGGACAGAGATAGCCATGACAATAAAATCTTGTGAGATATGAAGTGGAAATTTCTCTTTAATGTCTTATAGTTTTAGAACTGAAATAAGAGTAGTTTCAGTGTTCTTGCTCAGGTTCGGTCAGAAGGATCATGAGGATAGGCACTCGTATTCTACCTTCTGGCACATCATCCCAAGAGATCTTTCTTCCTTGATGATAGATTCTACATGCTTTTATGTTAACCCTCTATGTTAGCATGAGGCTGGGTGTCTGCCTCTTGGGCCCTTGTGTGCACGCATGCACATGTATGTGTTTCAAGCATGCCAGCTGCTACCTTAAATATTTTACATTGGCTTAAAATATTTCATGTTGCCTACATTTTAGTATTTCATTATCCAGAGCACAGATAGATATCTGTAGATTATTATGCATTAAAAAATGCCTGGTGTTTAGATGATCAAGCATGAAAAGGTAACTTACTTAATCATGTTAAGAATATGGTGTCTATTTTTGTGGGCAAAATATTGTTTTACTGCAGTTAGGCCTGCTTGTTTCCTTATGAATCTAAAATTTAAAAGTATTACATTTCATTGAGTTATCCTGATTTTTAGTAAAGCTTTACTGACTTTTTGCAATAAGCCACATTTGGTTCTAAGACTTACCCTTTAAATGGCATTATACCCAAGTTATGGTTTCTGTACCAAAGAGTCTCTTTTTTCCTGCTAACCTCTTGAGGTCACAGTGGTGGTTTGAAGTCTAAGCAGCAATTCTGTTCAAAGAGTCACTCACAGCGGGGTGTGGGCGATGAGGGTGTCCATGATTTCAGTATTCACATATATTATACTTTACTTTTTTAAAAAATTTGGTTCTGAGGCTACTACAAAGGCAGTGTCCCAAAAACACGTCATTCTGTCTCCCTGTAGCAAAGCCTCATATAATGACTTTGGGGATGTGTTACTAGAACTTTGATCACACAAATACTATTTCTTAATCCCCAGGGGAGTCCTTGACCCCCCTCATGAGCTCTTGGCTCTCATCTGCCTCCCATTTGCCTCTGAGAAGGGGCTTCAGGGTGACCTAGAGAGAGCTGAAATATCACCTGTCCTTCCAGCTAAGGACTCCATCCATTCAAGGGTTTGTTCTGCTGGTGGGCAGAATGTGATAGGAGCTGAGAGTCACAGAACAGTGACTCTGTCTTTGGTGAATATTATGAACTTAGGAGATCGGAGGGAAGGAGATGGAAGGAAAGAGACAGAGTGGGAGTACAGAAGGCCAAAAAGAAAGAAACACAGAGCTTTGGAAAAATGAACAAGAAGGTCCACAGTGCAGTCACTATCTAAAGCTATACCTTGTATTAGTCAACATTCTTCAAAGAAGCAGAACCAGTAGTGTGTGTGTGTGTGTGTGTGTGTGTGTGTGTGTGTGTGTAACTCAACAAACCTTTATTACAATAAAAATGTAAAACCTGATGGGTTTACAAGACTACACAGGTTGGCACATCCAAAAATCTGCAAGCAGGCTGACGCTTTAGGGAGTAATGCAAGTAAATGTTGTTGTTTCAGACCCAAGAGCATCTTCTGGAAGAGCCTAAGGCAATGTCCTGAAAAATTCTAAAGGATTATTTTATATTTTAAGGAATCTGGCCTTTTAACAATTTTATTTCTGAGCTGGAGAGATGGCTCAGTGGTTAAGCACTTGCCAGTGAAGCCTAAGAACCCTGGTTCGAGGCTCGACTCCCCAGGACCCACATAAGTCAGATGCACAAGGTGGTGCACGCGTCTGGAGTTCTTTTGCAGTGGCTGGAGGCCCTGGCGCGCCCATTCTCTATCTATCTCTACCTGACGCTTTCTGTCTTTGTCTGTCTGTCACTCTAAAAATAAATAAATAAATAAAAATTTATTTCTTATTTCTTCCTGTTCAGAATTTTAATGGATCTGATGAGGCCTATCACCAACATGAAGCAGAGCTGGCTTTATTCAGAGCTCACTAACTCATATGTTAACAAAACAGTCTCCTAGGATTATGGATATAACTCAGTGGTAGAGTGCTTAACTAAGATGCATAAAGCCCTAGGTCCAATCTCCAATACCAAAAAACAAACACACACATCACTTCAGAAAAATATAGGAAATACTTGGGGAAGTATCTAGCAGCCTATGGCTTAGTCAAGTTGTTATAGGAAATCAGTCCCTGCAACTGGCACACATCCCATCTCCTGAAACCACACTCCATCATCAGATGAAGATCATAACAAGATTATATATTCTCTGAACCTGATACAGATATCTTATATACAACAGCTCCATCCATACTAATCACTTCCCCAACTATGGTAGGGAGGCTTTTAGTGAGTCTTAACTCTTAAATTATTTTTCTTTTGTTTTATTTATTTGAGAATTACAGACAGTGAAAGAGGCAGACAGAGAGGGGGGGGGTGGGGAGAGGGAGGGAGAGAATGGGCACACCAGGGCCTCCAGCCACCGCAAAGGAAGTCCAGACGTATGTGCCCCCTTGTGCATCTGGCTCACATGGGTCCTGGGGAATTGAGCCTCAAACTGGGGTCCTTAGGCTTCACACGCAAGTGCTTAACTACTAAGCCATCTCTCCAGCCCATGCGTCTTAACTCTTATTCTTGATATACTTTAGCTTAAATTATAGCTCTTCACTGTGCATATGTTGGGATTCATGCACACATATACGAAGCAAAACAGAAATAGTTCATGTTTATGTAACTGGTCATGTGGTCACAGCTGATATTTGTGCTTGGTCCACTCTCCCAGCCTTTATTCTTTTACCTTCAGCAGGCATTTCCACTTTGCTGTTTTGATTTGCTTTGTGTTAACTCTGTGAGATGAGCCTAACTTTCACTCACGAAAGGTTTGGGTCATGCCTAGTTCCATCTGAACTGGGCTGCTGTTTCCCATTGCATGATAAAACTAAGACACTGCATGACTTCCTGCATTGTAAGCACACGACTCCTCTCCCCTCTTGGCAACTAGTAGTCAAATTGTTTCTTGGTAGTCAGGATCAATAAGCCCCTTCAGCACAACTGGCCTTGCCTGTCAATTCAGAGACATGGCATCCAAAGTGGCAAGGTTGCAGTCTTACCTCCATTTCAAATGAATCATTACTGTATGTCTAGTGTGGGCATTCCCCATTTTGAACATAGATGTCTGGTCCAGCAGAACCTAAATTCACCAGCACAGGAAGAAGAAAGAATTTTGCATAGTGTATGATTTCAATTTCCACTTCTACCTCCTGATTGCAATGCCAGTGAATCTCAGCTATGAAATAAGTAGGCTCATAAAGTGGGTGCTGTTACTGTATTACAGTTAGGGGAACACTGCTCCAGCTCGGTGAGACACAGCTCCCTAGCCAGTGTAGGCATAGTTCATCAAAGGGCCATTCCTAGCCATAAGAAAAACTGATACTTAGTATGATAATTAAAAAGATGTAAACGGGGTGGAGAGATGGCATAGGTCTTAAAGTACTTGGCTGCAAAGCCCAGGAACCCAGGTTCAATTTACCAGTACCCTCGTAAGCCAGATATATAAGGTACTAGGCAGTGCATATGTCTGGAATTCATTTACAGTAGCTAGAGGCCCTAGAACACCCATTCTCTTACCCACCTGCCACTTCTCTCTCTGTTCCTTAAATAAATGAATTAACAAATAAATAAATGCAATATTTTTAAAAAATATGTAATTTAAAAAATGAATGGAGGGACTCTGCATGGGTATATAAAATTGCTTCCTGTAGTCACAGGCTATTAATGAAAATCCCAGCACCAGGTGGGCTTGTTCCCTGTGTGATGCTGGTGTCTGGGTATCATCAAAACAGTATTGTGCTGCTGTTGCTTCCCCACCAAAAGCAGAGGGCAATACCCTATAAGTGAAGATACCACATCCTCTGGCCTCAGGACCTAAAGAAATCAAGCTCGACCTGAGCTGGAAACTTCTTCCCTGCAGGCCAGCCTTGATAGTGTGGGAGGCTGCTGTGAAGGCGCCAAGAGGAGGATTGTCGTCAATAGCTGTACCCATCTGTGGATCGGTTGTGCTCAACTGTGTCCTTCCAAGCAGGATGTGCCCACTGATGCTATAGCGACAAGCGTGTTCCCGGAGTAGCCGATTGTTTTCTGGTTTGATTTGAGGCCCACCACACATAAGGAGACTTCCACCTTACACTGTGAATCTACTCAAAAGCCCCGCCCTGAGAAGGTCATACGGGCACTAGTGGAGAAGATTCTGGTGTTGCTGCACTAAGTGGGCATGCTGTGCCCATTGAATTGCCCTCCAAATGACTGCGCGTTTGCTCGTAGACTGTTGAGGCTGACAGTATTGATCAAAGAAACTTCTGTTCGTAATAAGCAGCAAAAATTACAGACTTCAAAGTGTTCAAAGTCCCAAGAATAAGGGACTGTTGTATGTTAATCCATAAATGGACAATCCATATCACTCTTCCAAGGCCCTGTGAGCATAATGAAGTAGAGCAGAAAGACTTGAAGAGCTGGAGGAAAGGACACTGTGTAACACGGCCTTCAGGTCTTGACACGGCCATTGCACTCGTGAACTCAGAGCATCTAGGAATATCTACAAGACCTACAAGTTGGACCCATCAACAGCCTGCCATGGAGCGGGGGTGGGCAGAATAACAAAGTTTCACCACTCCATGCCGATCTGAGGGCAGCCAGTGGTTGCTGGAGAAAGGAAAGACATTTTCTTCAGTGGTGTTCCCACTGGTAAGTTACTCCTGTAAGCTTCCTCTCATCCAGGCTCCTGTAAGCCATAAGCCATCCTAATGGAACTTGTTAGCACACATGCGCACAGAAAATTAGAATGGGCAGTCGTCGGGAAGAGGAAGGAGAACAGCATGAATGGAAATAAGACAAGAAGGGTAAAGGAGGTGAATACAATCAAATATATTATAGACGTGTGCAAATATCATAAGGAAACCCATTCTTATGCATAATTAATATACAGTAATATAAACTTCTAAGAAACTCACAAAACAAGCAGTTTCTCAACTCTGAAGCATGCATCTGTTTGTGCTGTGTGTGTGTGCACACCCCTACACACACGCACACAAACCAGCACACACATGTGATATGTCCTGACCAAAGCCTCACAGTCCACTAAACAAAGTGCTTTCATTCCTGTTTCTAGGCATCTGAACTTGCTTTTCTACAGGCCTCTTTCCTCAGCATGTTCTTCCCACACATGCCCTTGACCTCTGTCTGGCTTTTAATCTTTGAGGTTAATTCATATGCAATTCCTTATTTGAGTATCTTTAAAAGAACCAAGAACTTTATTCTAGGGCTTCCCATAAGGCCTTCTAAGAGTCTTTATTCTTTTCTTAAACCACTGATACATTACTCTTGCAGGCCTGTGTCTCCAATAAACTGAAAAGTGCAGAGGAGAAAAGAAATGGCCATTCCACCCTATGATCAATCTAGCTGCTTCATGATGATCACTAGACAATGAATTTCACAAGCAGAAGCCAATGGTTGCACTTCTTGCTCAGAAGAAGTGATGTGTGGAATATGAAGGGTAAATAAGGCTTTCTGTAAGTCCAAAGGCAACAGTTTTGGCAGAAGCACTGTTTGCGTAGAATGCAACTTTGGGTCCACATTGAGAACACAGGTGGCCCTTCTGCAAAGGAAGTGGTCCAATTTACTCAACCTGCTACCACGCAGCAGACCGTGTGTGTGACTGTGACTTAGCCCCCTTTAGGGAACTCAGTTTTTATTACTCTCACGATGTTTCCAGGTATTTATAAAATGCAGATACGATGTCCTGACTTAATTTAATCTTAGGAAACATGTTTCCAACCTATATTATCATCAGGATAGCTATCCACACTAGTTTAAATTTAGACTCAAAAAGAAACACCAATGTTTTTAATTCAATCAGGCTATTTAGCGCTCTTCTTCATAATCAGTAATAATCAAAAAATCAGTAATAATTATAAATGTTACATATAATTTCAGAAAAAAATCATGTCTTAATGATTCATTCCATTATGCCCTACTTGTTACTTTAGCAAGAAGAACGATTGTAACTAGTTACTTTGTATAGAAATTAAATTAGATACACTTTGAATAGTGGGGTAAATAGGGCTTGTGAACTTGTTTATGTTAAATGTCCACATAAAATAAAAACTAGAATAAAACAGCCCTATGACAGTGGCCATTACCAGTGTTCTCAGCCTCATACTCTTTCATGTCTAATTTTGAGTATCTGTGTCCAAATAGTGATTTACATAAATAACATAATGGGCTTCTGTAAGGTATGCAGCATAAGCAAATTGTACATTTAAAATTTGAAGAGTTGCTGGGCATGGTGGTGGACGCCTTTAATCACAGCACTGGAGAGACAGAAGTCGGAGGATCACCATGAGTTCAAGGCCACCCTGGGAGTACATAGTTAATTCCAGATCAGCCTGGGCGAGAACAAGACTCTACCTTGAAAATCCAAAATAATAATAATAAAATAAAGATAAATAAAAGATTGAAGGGGAACTGGTGATTTCTTAATCTCTTGTAGCTTTTAGATAAATGACTTGAATAGAGGGAAGATACAAAAATTCCTTTCACTTTAGGAAATACCTTAAAATAATTCTAGATTATTGTAAATGAAACCCACCAATACTTGCTGTCTTCTTTCAGATAGCAATACAACAAAACTATAAATCACTGGGACCACAATACATAAAATCTACTGCTGATTTTTTTTTGTTTTATTAGTAATGATTAAAGGAAAACTGAAACAAAATGGGCAGACGTCTTCTACACGAAGACCCGGATGTGCGCCTCTGCCTCTGCCACACGGTTCTGTTTGTTCGTTTTCAACGCTGAGCACCCTGAGAAATGTTTTCAAGCAAAGAACTCTTTTCACCAGTCTCCTTCCCATACCACATTCTCTTTCAATTTTGAAATTCCTTTGAGTTGAATTTGGAAATGACTCCAACTATTGTGTGTTTTACAAGAAAGAACACAAGAAATTGAAATGTCTCCTCCCAAGACAGCATTCGAACCAGCTCCTCACGGAGATGTGAAGGGGACTCTGGAGAGTGACTGGGTCCATTGTCACTGGCAATTCTCCCCAAGAGCCACCTACAGCACCTCTCCTCCTCCCCACAACTGCTTTCAATCCTGTGACTTGGAGTAAGTGACTTTCTCAACTGACACCTTTAAACAAACACCTAACGGCTACTTGGTGCAGACATTGTCGACAAGTGCCAAAGCCAGATTTCAAAGAACTCCCAACTCTAAGTTGTCTTAAAGCAACTTGTGAATTTTGCTGACACTTGTATTCATAATTTAAAAAATAATCAGATATCCATCAGACTAACTTGTTTATTTAATTAATCTCAAATGACAAGCAGAACCTTTTTTTTCTTATTCCCAATTTCTCTCATTTCTAAAAGCTAGAAAACGTTCCTTCTACAAATAATAATTACCTCAAGAAATATTGTAAGAGATAAATCTATTATAGGATGTATGATCCAAAATTATAGAATGGTATACAACGTTGTCTAATATACTGTTTAAGTTAGTACATACTTAGTTGTTTTTACATATTTGCTCACCTTTGATATAAACTTTCACATTATATATATATATATATATATATATGACTTTTGAATATATATTTGGCTTTTGAAAAGATGAGGATAATGACAATGATGATGTCCATTCTACATAATCACTTGCATAGTAATTACAGTGGTGAGCTCCGCTCTGAATGCTTTATCTTTATGGGTTCATTTCTTCACCATAGGACTATCATGCCCCTTCACAGATGGAGAAACTGAGTCTGTGTAATTCTCCTGGGTTCACTAGTAAAACTGTGTCTAACCTGGGGGGGGGGGTTGGATAAAGAGTCTGTGCTTTTATCTAACGTAAGATCCTTCCAGGTCTTTTTTATTTATTTTACAGCTTTTCTCTTTGTACCATTTAATACTATAGTTCTACCAGTCTCCTCTGCAAAATTGGCAGTTCCAGAGCTAAAGGTGGTTTCTATTAACTACTGTACCACCAGAGCTCCAGTCCCTTATACATGGTGGGTGTTCAAACTCTTCCCAAGAACAGCTGTTGATCCCACTCAGGTACTCATGAGAGCAGGCGGAGGTGGCCATGAAGGGTGTGCGCTTGGCGGTGGAGACCATGGTTCAATGACAGAATGAAAGGCGAGGTTCAGGCAGGTGGGGAGAGAAGCCGTGGAGGACTGAGACACTCACTTCATGAGGCTTTCCTTCCCCTCCCCCTACATCCCATTCTTACTTCAAAGGCACTGAAAAATGCTTCGTTTGTCCCATTGAAGAGTTGGGTAAACCTCAGGATACAAATCCAAGGCCAAGTTATTTCTGCAGAATTAGAATGTGTTCAAGAAACCAGTCCCAATTTAAATGAACTGGATTTCAACATGAGGATAATGTTTGCTGAGGAAAGTCACATTCCTCTAATAGATGAAAAACAAATAAATGTGCTTTCTCCTCTTCCTCACTGAGTAAGAAATTTTCTCTTGATGAGCTGACATTATTATTATTAATATTATTTGTAGCTCTTTCCCCTTCTCCTTTCTTTGCTTTCCCCTTCCACGGAGCTTCTTTAGACTCCTTTGCTCATCTTTACAATCCTGATGCCCATCTCTGGACCCGACCTTTCCTCGCCCATGCGCCCCTCCCCAAAGTCCCGCCCCCTGCTCCTCAGTTCTTCGACCTCGGTGAATGTGGTCTGCTTATAACGATTTTCAAGGACAGAAAAGAATTTTGACCAATACACAAAAAATTGGCCAGTAGCTTAAAAATGCTCTGAGTTGTCTAAAAACTGTTGACAAGTCTTATGTAAAAAAAACAAAAACAAAACCCACTTCTCCTACTAAAGCAAATGCATTACCATGAATCATTCAGGTCACACTATGCAGCTCTGAAGCAGGTGCAACATACTTCAGGTGCCAAGACATAAAGATCCAGGTATCCCTCCCTCGGCGTTATTCAGCCTGTGCATATACACGGATCGCTTTTCTGTTTTCTTCATCAAAAAGAGACAGCGCAGGGATCAAAGCCGCCAGTATGTGCCTTTCATTTTCTCATTTTGTCCAGGCAATGCTTTTGCTAATTTTCTTCTTTCCTTTGTGAAACCTAAGTTGTACATAATGCTTTAAAAATTGGAATGACCCCAGATGAAATAAGGTTGTACGTCTGAGTAGAACAATATCACAGTCATTGAAAATTAGTAAGTGAGGTATAAATAGTAAGTAAGATGTAAATAGTAACTAAATTCAAAATTATAAGGGCTTGAAAGCAGGAAATAAATAACATTTTTGCCTCTTCTGGCCTTCTGGCCATTTTTTATTTTATTTATTTATTTATTATTATTTTTTTCTTTTCTGGGCACATTGAATGTTTTTATGAAAAGGAACCATCGCTGTGAGAAAGCAAATAAATATGTGTTCTCTGAAGATATTCTCCTCTTCCCTCCTCTCCTCTCCTCTCAAAATTTTTCCTCTTCTCTCCTCTCTTCTTTTCTTCTCTCTTGTGGTCAGAGAACCCATCCACACAAGAATGTAGGTAAGACTTAAGGTCACAGAATTGACACCCTTAACCCCATCCAAGTTGTGTTGCTTGGAGTTCTAGAGAAATGTATTTATTCCAGTGTCAAACATCTCTTGCCCATATATTTAAAAATATTTTGCAGATATGAAAATTTCAAAAATGAATTCCAGTTTAAATTATTTACACACAAAGCAATTAGTTCATGATATAGAGCAGAAAGGTATTCATTCACATTTCAATTTTTGAATAGAAATGTACTCTCCTATGACTTGGCAGCAGTGTTACAGACAAAAATGGATATGATGAATTACCAAATTCTTAAACAAAATGTGTTCGTTGATTAAGATTTTGTATGCTGTTATTTTTCACTTTGAAACATATTTACTCTGATCTATTTAACTTTAAATTAGTGCCTCATGGGCTCCTAGGTCTTCATTCTTAAGAACTCAATGTCTTTCTATGTTCCTTTCACAAAATCACAAGCATCTTGTTAAAAAATATGTGCCAAATATTAAAAGATAGGCTGACTTGGAACAATTTCATATCACACCAGATTGCAAAACAAAGGAGTCCTTGTACCAAGGTGTATCGGTAATTCCTGGATATGAATGACATTCAGAGGAAAGCATTCACTGAGAAGGCAGGCCTATTGAATTCTCAAGGCCAAGTACAAAGCACGTTCAGTGTTAATGGCCCTCATGTTCACCCTGTTGAAGAAACAGCCTTCTGTTTATTTGTTGCTTTCAGTATGGAATCCCTTATACCAACAAATTTTAAAATGGTTTTTATTATGTCTAGTGTGGCATAGCTCTTTCAATGGATGCTCTTTTGTTACCTAAAAAAATAGATAACTATTTTCTGACAAAACATCACAATTTGCATATCAGAGACTCTTAATTGATAGATATCACTAAAAGAAGAGCCACAAAAGAGTAACTTTTGCTTTATGAGTGTAATAATTTTGTGTTTGCCTTTGAAAGTTTAAATAACTAAAACAGTCATGTGGATTATAGTTTATATTATTGTTTATAGTGTTCAAAAATATATAGGCACAGAAAGGGATTCTGTGACAAAGCTATATATTGCCCTTGTTACTTAGACTTGAAATGTCTATGTGATTTCTCTGTAGATAGTTTCACCACTTATTACTGTCTTGTTCAAAAGAACCTAATAAAGCTACATGTAGCATACAGTACCATCTGGTAGCTTAGAACAGTCTTGCTGTATTTCTTGGATTTAAGCAGTTGAAATGGCAGGTATTGGAGCCTTTCCAGTAGGAACAATTTCTACTACTTTATTACTTACCTTGAGCTTTTGGTTGTGAGATTCTGACTTTGTAATTCATACATACTGCCTTAGTCCATGGTTTAAATTGTTTTTTATGGTTAATCTTCATGTTATCAGAATATTCTTAACAAAATGTCAATTGCCTATGGAAATGAGACAATACCTAGTGTAACATTATGAAACAGTAATTTGACAATAATTAGTTCTTTGTTTATTTAGTGATGGAGATCAAACACAGGATCTGATGCATGTTAGGTAAGAGATCTACCACTGAGTTATACTCTTAGCCACAATTAATAAGTGAACATCAAAAGAAGTACATGTTATTGTCAACAGTGTCTCGTGAGGAGCTTCCTTCATTTCTTCTTTCCCTCCCCTCCTTTCTCCTTTGTTCCTTTTCTCCTTCCTTCCTTTCTTCCTTTGTACATGTTAACAATAAACATTGTAACATGAGATAAAATATTTTCCACCTTTCTTCTTTTTATTGAACTTAAAACACAGTTTACTGAAATAATATTTGTGTCATTTTTAAGCCCATTACTAGTAGTGCAATAAACTAAAATTTGTATTTTAAGTATTTCTAACTTGTATCAAACATTTGAAATCACAAAGTTACACTCACCAATAATTCCAGTAATGAGGAAGTAGAAGCAAGAATATCCAAAATGGAGGCCATCTGGGATGTATTAAGATCCAGAGTTGAAAAACAATCTTTTAGGTTCAACAATATTCACATTTATTTCTTTTAACATACTTTTTAAAATAACTTTCATAATTCTGTCATAATTAAGTATAATTCAACCTGGAAGTTGAGATGACATTTTTATATTGGATTATTATTATTGTTATTAAGAATATCCTTTGTTGGACTGGAGAGATGGCATAGCAGTTAAGCTCTTGCCTGTGAAGCCTGAGGACCCTGGTTCGAGGCTCGATTCCCCTGGACCCACGATAGCTAGATGCACAAGGGGCACACACAAATGGAGTTCATTTACAGTGGCTGGAGGCCCTGGCATGCAACTTCTCTCTCAGTCTCTCTCTCTGTCTCTTTCTCTCTGTGTCTGTCGCTTTCAAATAAATAAACAAAATTTTTTTTTTAAAAAAAATGGAATATTCTTTGCATAGGGCTAGAGGAATGGCTTAGCAGTTGAGGAGTTTGCTTGCAAAGTCAAAGGACACAAGTTTGCTTCCCCAGGACCCACATTAGCCAGATACACAAGGTAGCACATGTGTCTGGAGTTCATTTGCAGTGGCTGGAGGCCCTGGTGCTCCCATTCTCTCTCTCTCCCCCATTCTCTCTGGTAATGTAGGTATACATAATGTGTTGGTACCATCTTTACCCCCCTCACTGCCCCAATTCCACAGAGGGCCCTCCCTTGTGGGGTTGCAGGTATTTCCCATGGAGCTGTGGGAGTAGCAATCAATTGTTGAGGTAGCAGGGAGACCTCTGGCCATGATGTACCAACCTGTGGCTCTTACAATCTTTCCATCCCTGAGCCTTGGTGGGTGTGTTTTAAGACTACTTCAGTGAAGCTGTCTCAGGAGACTTTGGATTTCTGTTGTGGTAGCTGTTGAGTAACCTCAACATCTGTCTCCTTCACCCTGATTTTTTTTTTGTTGTTGTTGTTGTTTGTTTGCTTGTTTTTTTTTGTTTGTTTGTTTGTTTTATTGAGGTAGGGTCTCACTCTAGCCCAGGCCAACCTGGAATTCGCTCTGCATTCTCAGGGTGGCCTCGAATTCACGGCAATCCTCCTGCCTCTGCTTTCTGAGTGCTGGGATTAAAGGCTTGTGCCTCCACGCCTGGTATTCACCCTGGCTTTTATTGTAAGGCCCACCATGGAGTCAGTACTCCTGGGCATCTCCCCACTTCCTCTCTGGTTTTGCTTGGGCCTTGACTGAGATGAAAGGGGTGGTTTATCTCCTTAGGTCTTGCTACCTTCTGAAAAAGAAAAACATTCTCCAACCAGAGAATGAAGTCAGCATAAGTTAAATTGGATATGTGTTATGAATTTAGGGAGCTTATTATGGATAAAACTCCTCTTTTAGCCAAAGGGTTGTGGGAGATTGACATTGGAGAGAATAATATCTGTCTCCATAGCATTCAGACCAGGTTATCATATCCAGATGTGGGTTCCTTTCCATTGAGAGAATCTCTTAGCCAATCAGAAAGCCATTGGTTAGCTTGTGTGCTACCATTGCACTGGTGTATATTTCTTGTCCGGCTGGTGGCTTCTGGGTAGCTTAGACCCTGCTGGCTCATACTGTTGTTGGTCACTCTCCACAGTAGCCCATGTAGCACTTTTCCACACTAGACAGGATAACTGTCTGGTGACTGTCTCTCTTCTAGATTCCAACCAGGTCTTTCCGTGTTCTGTGTTGGCAGCCGACGGTGTCTTCAGCAACAGAGTCTTAATTTTTACCTCAAGAGGGTAATCAAATGCTGTGACTGAAGCCTGTATTGTTCTGGGGACCTTGAAGGCCTCTTCAATCAATAGTTCAATGTGTGTGTCACCTATTTCTGGTCCTGTGAGTTATAGTCCAGAGCCAACTTTTTTTAAAGGCCAAGCTTCATCCCACCCTCTTCAGGGCCCTTCTTTTTGGTCACTCTCCCTATACTCATATTGAGGGTTGTTTCTTTTAGTTTACCTTCAAGGGAAAAGGTTTCTTATGTTACCAAGTCATTTTGGGATATGTTTTGTGTTTATTTCCACCTTCTCCTTTCCCTCCCCTCCAAACTCTTTCATCCCTATTGTCTGTACATGGGCTGCCTTTCTGGACTGCCAGTAACTCAAGCTGATTCCTGTTAGGAATGTTAGATAAAGGGGGACATGCTGTGCTTGTCTCTCTGTGATTGGGTATGTGTACTGAGTAGGATCTATTCTAAGTCCATCCATTTTTCCTACAAATTTCATTGTATCATTTCTTACTGCTGAGTAGAATTCCATTGGATACCTTTGTTATCCATCTGTCCAGTGATGGGCCCCTGGGTTGATTTCAGTTTTCAGCTACTATGAATTGAGCAGCTGTAAACATTATTGAGGAAATATCTTTGTATTGAAGCATGGAGCATTTAGGGTAAATGCCCAATAAGGGAATAACTGGGTCTGTTAGTAATTCTACATTCATCTTTTTCAGGAATCTCTACATTTATTTTTTTCAGGAATCTCCATGTTAATTTCCACAGTGGTTATACAAGTTTGCATTTTCACCAACAGTGAATGAGAGCTCTTCTTTTCCCAAATTCTCACCAACATTTGTTGTAATTTGATGTTTTAAAACTTTTTTTGTTTATTTTTACTTATTTGAGAGCAACAGAGAGAGAGAGAAAGATGCAGATATAGACAGAGAATGGGTGCGCCAGGGCCTCCAGCCACTGCAAGCCAAACACCAGATGTGTGCGCCCCCTTGTGTATCTGGCTAACATGGGTCCTGGAGAATCGAGCCTTGAGCCGGGGTCCTCAGGCTTCACAGGCAAGCGCTTAACTGCTAAGCCATCTCTCCAGCCATGTAATTTGATATTTTAATGATTCCTATCCTTACTGGAGTAAAGTGGGATCTTATATTTGATGTATTTTACATTTCCCTGATGGTTATGGGTCATGTGTAGTTCTCCCCTGAGAATTCCCTATTCAATTCTCTACCACATTTTTTGAGTGGATTATTAATTTTTTTTTTTGCTTAGTTTTTTGAGTTCTTTGTTATTTCTAGGTATTAGGCCTCTGTCAGTGGCATAGCTCATGAAATTTTCTCCCATTCTGTGGGTAATCTATTGGTTCTGCTTATGGTATGTTTGTGTAAAACCTTTTTAGCTTCATGATTTCCCATTGGGGGTGTATTGGTCAGGGAGTCCATTGTAAAGAGTGCCTCCTATTTGTTCCTACAGTAGTCAAACAGTTTCATGTCTTATATTGCAGTCTGTAATCCATTTAGAGCTGTTTTTTGTGTATAGTGAGATGAGTAGGTCTAGCTTCGTTTTTATACATATGGTCATCCAATTTTTCCAATTGAAGCTGCTGTATTTTCTCCAGTGTATGATATTGGCACCTTTGTTGAAGATCAAGTAGCTGTAGCTACTTAACCTAATGTCTCAGTCTTCAGTTTGTTCCATTCCTCTATATATTTCTGCTTATATGCCAGTACCATGCTATTTTTATTATTATGACTTTGTAATATAGCTTTAGATCAGGTGTGGTGATAACTTTAGAGGTTTTTCTTTTGCTGAGCATATGTTTGGATATTTTGAGATCATTTTTTTTCTATCTCTGTGAAGAACAATGATGGAATTTCTATTGGTGTTACCTTAAAACTCTGTTTTGTTTTTGGTAGAGTTGCCATTTTCACAATGTTAATTCTACTTCTCCAGGAGCATGGGAGGTCTTTACATCTGCTTAATCCCTCCTCACTTTCTTTCTTGAGTGTTTTTAATGTTTTCATTATATAAGCCTTTCATATCCTTGGTTAGTGTTATTCCAAGGTATTTGATTTTTTTTATGCCTATTGAAAAGGGAACAGTCTTGCCGATTTCTTTCTACATATATTTGGCCTTTGCATATAGAAAGGCTACTGATTTTTGTGTGTTGATTTTGTATCCTGCCACCTTAGTGGAGGAACTAATCACCTTTAGAAGTTTTGAGATGGTCACTTACATATAGGATGATGTCATCTGCAAATAGGGCTAATTTGACTTCTTTCTTTACAATTTGTATCTTTTATTTCTTCCTCTTATCTTATTGCTTGGGCTAGAACTTCTAGTACGATGTTGAAGTGCAGTGGGAACCTGTCTTGTTCCCGATCTCAATGGGAACTCCTTGAGACTTTCCCCATTAATTATTATTTGGCCTCTAGGTGCTTTATATATAGCTTTTATTGTGATGAGAGATTAACCCTCCATGCCTATTTGCTCCAGCATTTTGATCATGATGTGTTGTTGCATTTCGTCAAAGGCCTTCTCTGTGTCTATTTAAATTATCCTGTAGTCCTTGTGTTTAAGTTTATTTATGTGGTGAATTATGTTGACTGATTTTCATATGTTGAACCATCCCTGTATCTCTGGGATGAATCCTGCTTGATCAAGATGGATGTTGCTTTTGATGTGTTCTTGACTTTGGTTTGCAAGGATTTTGTTCAGGATCTTTGCATGTAAATTAATTACTGATATAGGCCTATAGTTTTCTTTTCTTGTGAAATCTGTCTTGCTTTGGCATTAGGGCGATACCAGCTTCATAAAAGGCATTGGGAAGGATTCACTGTTCTCTGATTACATGAAACAGTTTGAGAAAAAGTGGTTTCAGTTCTTCAATGAAGGTTTGATAGAATTTGGCCAAGAAGCCATCTGGTCCTGGACTTTTCTTTTCAGGGAGATTTTGATTACTTTCTCAATCTTAATAAATGTGATAGTTTTGTTTAGGAGATTAATCTGCTCATAGTTTAGTTTTGGTGGCTGGTATATGCCTAGGACTTCATCTATTTCTTCCAGATTATTCAATTTTGTGGAGCAGATGTTTTGTAAGTATGCCCTCATGATTCTTCCAATTTAATTGAGGTCTGTTGTGACCTCTTCCTTTTCATTTATGATTTATTTGTTACTTCTCTTATTTTATTTGCTCAAATTGTCCAAGGACATATCAATCTTGTTTATTTTTTCAAGGAGCCATCTCTTCATTTCATCAATTTTCTTGGTTTACAATTCATAATTTTGTGTTCTGATATGGATTACTTTTTATGTCTTAAGGTTGGATTCGTCTTAATTTTTTCGAATGCCTTTAGGTAGATGGTTAGGTTATTAATTTGGAACCTCTCTGTTTTTGTCATGAAGTCATTTAGCGCCATGAATATTTCCCTCAGGACTGCCTTCATTGTGTTCCAAAGGATATGGTAGGTTGTATTTTCATTATCATACACTTCTAGAAATTTTAGAATTACTTATTTTTCAATTTCTTCCATGACCCATTCATTCTTTAAATGTGTGTTGCTAAGTCTCCAAGAACTGATAGAACCCCTGATGTGTCTCATGTTGATAATTTCTGGCCTTAAAGCATTGTAAGTTGACATGGTGCAGGAAGTTACTACAAGTTTCCTGAATTTATGCAGGCATGCTTTATGGCCTAATATATGCTCAATTTTGGAGAAGGTTCCATGGGCTGCTGAGAAGAATGTGTATTCTGTAAAATTTGGTTGGAAAATCTGTAGATGTCTATAATTTCTAGCTAATCTATGGTATTGTTGAGCTCTATTATTTCTCTGTTGATTTTATGCTTGGTGATCTGTCTTTTGAGGATACTGGAGTATTAAAGTCTCCAACTGTGATGGTGTTGGCATTTGTTTCTGTGTTGTAGTCAAGTAAATTTTGTTTTATAAACTGTGGTGCACCTGTGTTTGGTGCATATAGACTTATGATTGTTACCTTGGTGAGTAAGAAGTGGTCTTCTTTGTCCTTTCTGATTACTTTTGGTTTGAAGTCAGTCAATTTCATCAGATATTATTATAGCAATACCCGCTTATTTCTATTTGCTTACATTATCATTTTTCATCCTTTCATGCTGAAGAGGCTTCTGTCTTTAGTGGTGAGGTGGATTTCTTGAAGACAACAGATAGGCTCATTTTTCAGATATGTCTTCTTGACTTGAGTCTTTTGATGGGTGAGTTAAAACCATTAATATTTAATGTTAGAACTGTGAGGTTCAATAATCCCTGCCATGATGGGGTGCTTTATAGGATTTGGCTTTCTTGGGCTTTGTACATGTTTGAGCCTGCTCTAGTTTTGATTATTGTGATCTTCTTCTTGTAGGCTCTTGAGATTGGTGGTTTGAGTCTTCTTTGTGGATTTCTCCCTGAAGTATTTTCTGTAGGCTTGGTTTTGTGTTCATATACTCATAGACCTAACTTCTTTTATGGATAACATTTTTTTTTTAACAGAAGGTGCATGAAGATTAAATTGGTCCCTTCAGGAAATAATTCTTTTAAAAAATACTGAAAAATACTGTATTTCTTAGGGGGTGAAAAAGGCGGGCAGATAGACAGAGAGAATATGGACACACCAGGGCCTCTTACCACTGCAAAAGAATTCCAGTAGCATGTGCCACTTTGTGCATCAAACTTGATGTGGGCTCTGCAGAATTGAATCCAGATTGTCAGGCTATGCAAGCAAGTGACTTTAACCACTGAGCAATCTCTCCAGCCCTCCAAGAAATAATTTTTTTTTTATTGACAACTTCCATGACTATAAACAATATCCCATGGCAATTCCCTTCCTCTTCCCACTTTCTCCTTTGAGACTCCACTCTCCATCATATCCCCTCCCCCTCCCAATCAGTCTCTCTTTTATTTGATGTCATCATCTTTTCCTCCTGTTATGATGCTCTTGATGTGTATGTAGTGTCAGGCACTGTGAGGACATGGATATCCAGGCCATTTTGTGTCTGGAGGAGCACATTGTAAGGAGTCCTACCCTTCCTTTGGCTCTTATTTCTTTCCACCACCTCTTCCACAATGGATCCTGAGCCTTGGAAGGTGTGATAGAGATATTTCAGGGCTGAGCACTCCTCTGTCATAGCTTCTCAGCACCATGGTGCCTTCTGAGTCATCCCAAGGTCTTTGTTATGTTTGCCATGAGCTTTCTAGGAATTCTGTTCCCAAGTTCCCACTTTACAGTCAACCAGCTAGGATTACAGAAGACATCCAGGACTTCCCACCTTTTATTTGAGATATGGAAACCTGAACTAGGGTGCTTTGGCTGAGAAGTGAGCACTTACTTCCATGGAGCCATTTTGCCAGCCCCATGTAAATAATTTTAAACCTCAAATTTTATGAAATGTTGGGACCAAAACATATTTTTTCTTTTTTTTCTCTCTACTTTCTCCTTCTCCCTCCCTCCCTTTCTTCCTTCCCATTATCTGTATGGTACAATTGAAGAATATAATATCATAACTAAGTTATTCATTTTATTTTTCTTCCCTGAAAACTTTCCCGTGTACGACAGAAAGTAATTGTTAATAAATAAAAGTACTGAGTGACCATTATATAATGATAATGCACTGCATACTATCTCAAAAAATTAAAACAAAAGATTTGGATTATGTTCAGCACAAACAAGTAATAAATGCTTTACAGATAGTCTTACTCTGGATTTGAACATTATGGAATATGCACGTGTCAAAACATCACATGGCACCCTATAAATATACATAATTCTTATGTGGTAGTTTAAAAAGAGTAAAAATAAAAATAATAAAAGTTAATGTAAATGAAAGAGGAAGTGATTTAATTTGTTTTAATATATCTGGGCATGGTTGTATGCTACTATTATAGGGCTACAGTTTTTGTTAGATATATTCACCTTAGTCGTTCAGTAATTTTACTGTGGTATTCATATTTGTTTACATAAATGGAAAATAATATACTGTTTTGAAAACTATTATTCTCCACAGGGAGATATTATAATATCATAATTCAACACTTATAAAACAAAATGATGCTATATTGCTGTTTGATTCAGTTACATGTTGAATTTATAAATCACTGAAATATTTATATTCCTTAATGAATAGATCACAGAAAGGTTTGCTAAAACATCTTTCATTAATTTTTAAGTTATTTCATATTTCGCTTTGGATGGTCTCCAATTACAAATTCATTATAAGTTTCATTTTGTAAAACAGTTAAATCATAGCATTTACTCCATTCAGAGTCCAAATAAACTCCTTCGACATGTTAGGGAGATAGCTCACTGGCATGACAAATACACCTTTGAAGAAGATGCTTAGAATCTCTCAGAAGAAATCTCACTCTTTATAGATGAGAATTGGCAAAGAATTTGCACTAAATTTTTTTAAAAAATGTATTGTACTTATGAATATTAAATATGATCCCAATAATTTACTACAACATTACACAACAGATGACATATCAGAAAGCCAATCTTACTTATAATCCCATCATAGTAAAGAACCCAGTGTTATAAACACATGTAGCTGTGTGCTGACTGGAAAAATAGAAGTTTATTTCCTTTGCGTGTACAGCTTTATGAAGTTTCATGTGGCTCGAGGAAAGAAGAGAAAAGAAAGAGAAGGAGAAAGTAAAACCTCGTGGTGATTTCAGTTTGCTGATCACGGTTTTAACTGAGAGTGGAGAAGGGTGGGGTGCCCGAGTGTGGATGGCAGCTGTGGTCAGCTGTACCACAGCCAGTATGGGGAGCGGGCAGGGACCAAGAAGGGCAAGATGGTGTACAGACCCTGCAAGTTAGTCAGCAGCCGTAGCCATTAATTAACTTCAATGACTAGGTTTCAGAATTTGTGAGGTACAAAGTGTTTTAAGCTTCTGAGTAAATGAAGACTTCAAGCTAAAAACCTTCTAAAGTTTTTCAATCAACTCTTTAAGTATTCACAATTATGGGCAATTCCAACCTATACATGAAAAGAAACATCTTCTAAATTTAGAAAGTTGGGCATGATGTGAGTGAAGCTCTATTACATAGAAAGTCCATGGTGTGCTTAAATTATGGGAACATGAAAAAGATCAAACTCTGTTTCTGGCCATAGGCAGATTGAATAGATGTGATCATGTAAAAAAGGAAATGGATTTATAGATGACCTTGCCATACTCTGCATCAGAGTGATGGGCACACCTCTTCCCCAGAAGAATGGGACAAACAGATCAGGGTCCTGACAAAATGTTACAGGGAAGAAGGGAAGATGGATGAAGTAAAAGTAGGAAGAGGAAGAAGAATTCAGAATATCCTCTTGTGTACAAATACCTCATGTCTCTGGAATGTGATATTCAATAGGCTTTCTTTCCTGGCTGGAGAGATGGCTCAGTGGTTAAAGGCATTTGCTTGCAAAGCGTGATGGCTCATATTCAATTCCCCAGCATCTATGTAAAGCTAGATGCACAAAGTGGCACATGAATCTGAAGGCCATTTGCAGTGGCAGGAGACCCTGGCATCAGTTTTTTCCCACTCTCTCCCTGAAATTAAATAAAAACAAAAACAAAAGCAAAAATTCATGGAGATACCAAGAGATGTGTAGTAGAATCCAATGTTGAGCCTAACATTTTTTTTTTGTAAACTTAAAGACCTCTACTCAAAGGGGAATGAATAATATAGACAATTTACTAAATATAATAGTATGGATGCAAACAATGTACCAATTTATCAAATTTTTGAGGTCTTGAAGGTTCTGTGTCAAGGACAGGATAAAATAAACCACAGCACTGTCGAGCTCTACAAGAGAAAGAGGATGGGGAGAAGTGTAGGAGAATAATCAGAGAAGAGATGAATATGAAGTACAAATGCTAGACTGCTTGAAGCAATAGTTCTCATTTCTAGTCTGAAGCAATGGCTTATTTGTTAAGGCACTTGCCTGTGAAACCTAAGGACCCAGGCTCAATTTCCCAGTACCTGTGTAAGCCATGCCTCTGGATTGAGTTTGCAGTGACTAGAGGCACTGGTGCCCCATTTTCTCTCTCTCTTTCTCAAGTAAATAAATAAATGAATAAATAAAATATTTAAAAATGGTCATCATTTCTGAAGAACTACTCTTTAGCTCTCTGGGCAAAATGAAATCATCAGTTTAAAAGCTTTGAGTGATATGATCAGTATTTTGTTTCAAAGTCATTCCAGAAGTAGTGTAGAATAAAGGTGTGAAGGTTGGTGACAGAATTCTGTTAGCTTATGGAAGGTAATAAGGGTCATAACCAGGTAAAATAGAGGGGAATTAAAAAGAAATGAAAGTTATAATGATATTATAGTGAGCAACCCAGAAATTTAGCTATCATTCATGGAAGAAGGTTGAGCATAGAGATCAAAGATTACTCAGATTCTGGAAGGGAAACTGGATGGGTAATGATGATTAACTTCTTGGTGCTCCAAGAGATTTGCCTGAGATGTGTTTTACCAGCTTTTGATTTGTCTTGCCATGACTATATCTTGAGAATATTGTGAGGCAGTATTTATTGTTAGGGAAACTTATTCTGGTATAGAAGGAACTTGTCAAAAATAAAAATCACACTAGCTGTATCTCCTCTTATTTACTCTCACTTTCTGTAACTATAGCTACCAATAGTGGCCCTGGGCCTTTCTGTGTCAGGGGAAAAGACACTTTTTCTTGTAAGAGATTTTAGATGCCTTTATGCATCCTTAAGATACTTCTGGGAGAATACGGCTGTATAAACCTTAGATTATTCCATTTTTGTTCACTATGTAAGGAAAGACCAAGGGTTTGGACTTTGATTTCAGAAATAGGAAAATAGTGCATACTTTAGCACCATGATAACATAGGGTTTGGCCATATTCAGCTTGTTGGCAGAACTAGCTTACCATGGCATACTTTGAATCTGGGCTGTCTTTGAAGGCCTAAATATTAAAGGCTTCTCCCTCAGCTTGAAACTGATGGGAGGTAGTGGAACCCTCTAAGGGGTAGGGCTAAATAGAAGGTATTAGGGCAGAGGTAATAAACTTGAAGGGACAGTGGAACCTTCCTTCCCTTCTCTTTCATTCATGCCCAGTCAGAAATGAGGTATTTGTCTCTGATAGACAATGCTACCATGATGTTTTGCCTTGGCTTGCCACAGACCCCAAAACAATGGGGCCAGTATATTACTACTGGAACTTCAAAATCTGTGAGCCAAAACAAACCATTATTATTTATAAGTTGATGGTGTTGGGTATTTTGTTATAGTAATGGAATGCTGACCAATACATAGACTTTGGGTGGGCTCATATAGGAATAATAACAGTTGGTTTACAATTTTGACTTATTTTCTTCCTTAATCTCCAGTATCCGGTACTCAGCCTAGGTCTTGCTACTTCACAAAGTAAATATTACTGTACAACCTTGTAGGTTCACATGTTCTTTGCCTCATTCCATCATGTTGGACTCAACTTTCACTTTTTGTGCAGATGATCTAAGACTATATAACCTCTCAGTGATCACTGACATTGTTTAGAAACCTTTCTTGAACTCCTTCTTCTTCATTGTTTTATTAACTTTGCTTTGCCCATACACATGGCATTTGGCTGTCTTCCCTCAACTGCTTGGGTGTGGATCTCCCTATCTTCACACAGTTTTTCAGAACCAGCCCATGACTATCTAGAGACCATGAAAATGTCCTACTAGAGATAGAATTGTGAAAACTACATAATATTTGTTTCAATTATGCTTAAAGGAATCTCAAAAGTGAAAACAGTATGAGAAAACTTGACAATTCTTTAAAATCTAAAGAAAAGGGAAGGCTGCTGGACTTGATGGCACATGCCTTTAATCGAAGCACTCAGGAGGCAGAGGTAGGAGGATTGCTGAGAGTTCAAGGCCACCCTAAGACTGCATAGTGAATTCCAGGTCAGCCTACTTTGAAAACAAAAATAAAACAAAATAAGAGTGGGGGGAGGGCGAGAAATATAATCAGTTCGAAAATTCAATAGACTAATAGACTGCCATCGAGAGAGTTTATTGTATGCCAACATTGCTTCCTATGGAAACAAGGTATACACAGACGATTTCATTGTGTTCTGTAAGACTTAGGTGGATGATACGTTTCTTAGGTATTATGGTTAAGAAAAAAAATCTAAAAAGGAATGAAATTAAATTTCAACTAAACAGATTAAATGAAATAAGTAGAATCAATTCAATACATTTCACAAAACAATGTTCTTTTGTAGAGATAGGAGAGAAAGCTTACTTAATGTGGCTGTTTCTACTCAAAGGTTAGATGACTGATAAGAGCATTTTGTCGGGAGCCTTTGGCAGCTCAGGTCCAGGCTATCAAATTCTCTACCTTATGCCAACATGGAGCTGATAAGAAACCTTAATGGGCCTTTCATATCTGTATGGTAACTTGGACATAGACCATGTATGGTTATAAGGTTGTTACCTATAAGACTCCTTTCTGATAGCTTAGCTTCCTGACAAGTGATGTATTGCAGAGGTTGCTTTGGCATCTCATCTTTCTTCCTATAGTATGTTCCAGGCAAAATGTCATTTTCAAAGGTTCTCAATTTTGAAACTTCTGGATAAACTTACATATTAGTATGTTTGTTATTTTTACCACACACACACACACACACACACACACACACACGATTTCCATATCTTATACCAATGTGTTTATGATTTATGTTTACTTAATACTTTAAAATAATATATATACGTACATATGTTAATATTAATGTATTATATATATCTATACATATATTATTTTAAATATTGCCTTTGTATGCATTTCATCATGTATTGATAGGTTGCACAAATTAATAAACTACAATGTGTTATTTCCCTTAGAAATAAGACTTTCACTTAGGAGACGATCTGTAGATACTACCTCATTCATCCTCACCTTGCTCTCGAGGGTTCTGAGTCCCTTCCAGTGATCTCAGTCTTCGCTGGAATTTTAAGCCTCCTTTTGTGGTTTTTATTTTCCTCTCAAGTCTAGAGATTTTCATTTGTAGCTAAATATTTTTCCGCCTGATTCATACTTTCTCTAGTCTCTAAAGCCCTATATAGCCTCCTTTGCTAAGCCTTCTTATAGTGTCATGATTGTCTGGGCCATGTGTCCTTCAAGTGGGTCTGTCCCTTCCCTCTTCCTACCTCTGCTGCTCCATTTGTAGCCTGTTAAGTTCATGAGTTTCACTGGTGTATTGACATCTGTTCCCTTCTTTTCATTCCTAATATCACATCATGCCTTGATTCTGTCAGATCTATTCTTAATTTCCCAAGTGGATTTCATGTCTCCTTGCTGTTTCCCTAATTCCAGATATAAATAAGGTGTCCATATTAACATATTTCTGAACTCCCTATTGTTTTTTGTTCTTTTATTGGCCCCTCTTGCCTACTGAATGGAGTCAAATGTTCATGGTCTGACATTCAATATCATTCATGATTTTGTCTGTGTGAACATCTCCAGACATAATACTAAGTTATCTCTCAGATACCTTGTAGCCCAAGTAAATTACTATTCACATAGCTCAGCATGAATTGTTCTTTTTACATCATATTATCTGTGTCAGGAATTTGTTTACCCCTCTACTTCCACTTTCTGTCATTCATAGTCTAGAGTACCAGTCTCCTTTTCCAATTAAGTCCTGCCTAAGTGCATGTGACCATGTTTTACCATTTCTACAATGGAATCAAGTCTATAATGACTTTTCTATTCACTGAAATAAAACTACTAGTAGTTGTTAGGTAAATATTTATCTAACAGACAAACAAAACCATTATTTTCAAAGAAATTCTTTATCACTGTATATGGTATTACACGTGTAAGACTTCACAAACCTAAGAAAATGATTCATTCATATTTATACAGCCTATGATTGTTATCTTCAAATTTATTTAATCTTTACAATATTGTAGAGAAAGACAGTCATTTAAAGTTGGTGGATTGTATCAGATCATGTCCTTGGTGACAATGAACTATGCCATTACTTGTTTGTATTACATAGAATCATGTCTTGGCTTAAATAATGCAATTGCTAAATTGAGTGGAGATATTTTTCCACCTTTTCAAGGGGCTTCTAAAGAACATCATCATGCTAAGGCTAAGCGGCCTATGGAAAGACTTAAGCTTCTTTGAGCTCCATTAGAATCACTTTATAAGAATGTCTATATTAATTTTAGGATATTAGTTTTAAATTTTGCCAAATATGTGACTCCATATGTAAAAAAATTGTTTTAATAAAAAGTTTACTAGGCATGGTAGGCTTTGTTAATTGGTTTGATCTTAAAACATGATGCATATGGTAATTTAAGATAAACCATTAAAACAACCTATTCAATTTTCAGTTTAATAATTATTTTCTTAGTCATCTTGGAAAAGTTGTATGAGATCCTACATACTTGAATTTGAGCCAGACTTTTCAATTTTAATATGATAATAGCAATAAGTATCTTAGAAGTTTATTGTGAAAATTAAATGAAATTATGTGTATACTTTTGATTGATAAAAAATTAAAATGTATACATGCATTTATGTAAATTATTATTTACTAACACATAACATAATTATAGGTACCATGTGAAATCATTGGCCCTATTATACAATAATGCAGTACAGGGAGTACAGGAACACACAAAGCTACATTGGACCCCAGCATTCCCCTCCCTTTAAATGAGTGGCTAGTGTATTTTGAATGTAAATGCAGAACTGTTTTCAGATATGTACATTAGTTCTTATGATTATGAAACACACTAAGTTGAAACTATTACTGGATAAATGTTTTCTTGTAATTGTGTTTTTTCCCCAATCATTACACTATATTGAATAAAATTATGCTATTATCTATGGGCAGAAATCTTTGAAAAGTTTTTCTTTAATAGAAGAATTCTACGAAATACTAGGAAACAATTGAAAAGCACACTTTAAGGTTAAAAAAAATTGTGAGCTATTTTCATATAGATTCAGAACTGTGCTAATATATTTTTTCTATAACATGTCTGTAAATAAAATACATATTTGCCTAATCACAGATGTGTCTTATGACCTCTCATGTCAAATTGAAATAATTTATTTTTCAAAAAATATCTTTAGTGAGTAAATATTCAAATAAAGAAAAATGCAATTAAAATATCAGCATCTATTGGGGTTTACTTTAGAAATCAATGTTGGCTAAGTAGCTGGTATGGCTGCTGGTCTGCACATGCAAAGCAAATAATTATTATATTAAAACTACAGTCTTTCAAACATTTGTTTCTCATCTGGCATCAAATAAAGTTTAATTGCAAGTTGCTTGATGTCATTTTCTCTTGGGGATATGTTTTCAAGAAGATGCGCAGGAGGTTCATATGTACACACATCTCATTATTTCTCAGTAGGACTCATGCTTGTACCACCTACTCATCGTTGGAAATGCATACTTGAATGTCTCTGATTTAGGCTGGTACTAGGCTTTTACAACAAAATAGTTCTTATTTTTGCTACATGGTTCTATAGACGGTTTCAAAATGAGCTTCCTGATTGCCAAAAAAACAAACTACCCAACCCCAAACCCTTAATGACTCTCAACAGTTTCTTTGACATCTTTAAGCAAAATATTCTGTTCCTTTCAACAAAAAGACACAGAATTTTGGGTATGGGTTCGAATTACATTTGGCCAGCAGCTGCTTATAAAACTGAGCAGCAGACACTGCAATAAAAACAGATTATATGTGGATTCTATTTCTTTCCTGGGCAGCCTGTCTTATAAATATTTGCTTTTACCATCAGTAGAAGAGAGGAAAGCATTACTCTGTCTCCGCAAGTTAGAAATAGCTTTAGAGAAACTGTAAAATAATCATCAGAGACCTCCGCAATATGCTCCAAAAACTTTTTATTTGATTAATATAATTAAGGTATATTGAAAAATTTGCTATGCTTGGTGGTCACAGAATCTTGTATAGACGTTTTCTGGGAGAGAGAGAAGTGAATCGGTCTAGAGTCACTAGGCTACATGTCTGTGTGGAACTTACTTCATCAAAACTTTAACTTGAACAACACCAAAGAGTATCTGAAATTGTGTGTAGTGCCGTAATCCCTGGAAAGAAGGGAAGGCTTGAATTGTTGACAAAGACAGCCACGCTGAAGCTTATTTCTTGGGATTTTCTGATTACAGTTAGAATATGTCAGTGGCTTCCTGTTGCTCTTGGGGTTTTGTCCTTAGCAGAGGCGGAGAGAGCTGGCCCCTCCCCAGGCCCCTCACTCCTCTGGGAGGGCAGTGTCTGCTCGCTGGCCTCCTTTCAGCCCCTCCTACCTGCCAGAGCCTGCTTCCAGGGCTGGTTCCTCCACCGAGGGCTTTGTGCGCCCGCTTCTCAACACTCAGCTCAGTGCTAACTCTGGAGAGCCTCCTCCGACATTCTCCTAGTCAGTCCTCAGCAACACTGCTTCTGCATCCCCATGGTCTGTCTGGTTCTTTTACTGCTCTCACTCTTAGTCACTGGAGGGTTTTTTGTTTGTTTTTGTTTGTTTTTGTTTTATGAGATAGTGTATGGTTTTGGAGCTGAGATATCCATTTTTTTTGGATTTTTTAACCATAGTAATTCCAATACCATAGCTACCTACTATATAGTAGGCATCCAAATAATTGCTAAATTTCTCAAAGAATTGCTCCGATTTTTCAGGTTTTGAAGCTGAGATATCCAGTTTTCTTTTTTTTTAACCATAGTAATTCCAATACCATAGCTACCTACTACATACTAGGCACCCAAATAATTGGTGAATTTCTCAAAGGAGGACTTCTATTTTTCAGCTCCCAGAATATTTAACAAAAGAAAACAAACCTTGTTTTTAGACATTTCTTCACCTCCTTAAAATTCAGGCTACATTGCTGTTGCAAGTACTTTCCATTGTATTTATCTATCTGCAGCATACAGGAACAATATATTGTTGACTTTTAATGTCCTGTGGCATGTGTCATGCTTTGCCTTTGAATGGTGGTATACAAAATTGAATCTTTTTTTATTTTTTCTGTTCTAATTCAACATTCCATTTTGTTTAAAACAATCATAAATAACCCCTCTGAAGGCCATTTTCCCTCAAGGTAATTTAGCAAACAATGATTCTATAGCAACAACAGGCAAACACTGCCTTATTTTATGAGCCTTGCCTTTATTTCTCTAGGCAGCTATATTGTGCTAAATCCTTGGTTGCCCCAAGGGGCTCTCTGCCAGCTAGAAACCAGTGATTATAACCTGAAGCTCCCCAAATGCTATCAGAAAAGTCCTATCAGTCCTCTTCCCCTAAGTACATACCTTAGTCAGCCAGCAAAGGACAATTCAAAATAAATAAATTAAGTGAAAGGAGGCACTAAGGTCTGATCTTGTAAAGAAGGTTTGACTACGTAGTCATTATTTGGGAAAGGCTTGCTCATCTCTGACTTAGAGGGGATTCACAGGTCCACTTGTCTCCCTGGCAGCTAGGCTTGCTGGCCTTGTTATGGCCACAGCAGTTATCAGCATAGCCCATGCATTTCTATCTTATCTCTTACCACCCTCTCCCCATCTTTATCCGCTTGGAACCACTACCTACAACTCTGGCCCTAGAGTGGCTGGGCTGGCTGCTTTCCTAAAGCCACCCGGACACAGTCAGGGACACAGAAAAGAAACCTTACCTTGTTCTCTTCACAGAGCCCATTTAGAAATCTGCCTCCCCAATTTCCAGGTTACTGTGAATTCTGAGTGTGGTCAGACATGGAAACAAAATTATCAACATAATTGACAAAAGAGTAATATGGGCTGATAGGTTATGATGCTAATAAATCTTAGCAGCCCAAGTATTCCAATAAGCAACAAGGTAGGTCAAATGGACTGTCACTATTTCCTATTGAATATTGGCTCATTTAATTTTTATACCCCCTTTCTTTTGTGCTGATAGAAAATGGAAACAAAGCTTTTTGTATGTGTAGAAAGTTTCAAGATGGCCACTGCCATCGAAATTAGAATTCTGGCTTGTTTCCAGCATGCTTACAGTCCTGGCCCTTTCTTTAATAACAATAATAACAAATGCAAACCTAAAACAGTTTTGGTATTGAGTTTACATTCCATCCATCTTCTTTGAAATGTTAAAACATCTGGTTTTAGGGGGAAAATCAACTTCAACATGTTTGGAGAGAAAAAGGCAGCCCACAAAATAAATCAGGGTCAAGTGCAGTTATTTCACGGGTAATTATAAAGCAGTCCAATTTATTAGTAAATCTTGCATCATGCTTACTTATAGCCACAACCATAGCAATTGTTCTCAGACGCTCCTTGGGAAGTGTCTGAATTATAGTGCTTAGGAAAATACGGGGCCAACTATTACGGCCACGAATTCCACATAGGCTTGCGATACCTTCATTCCCAAAGTTTTCCATCTTGAAAGTAAAAATTTGCCTTTGCTGTTTATTTTCCCAATCAACTCATGAATTTTTACCAGGAGCTACTTGGAAACAAAAAGACGCCCACAATAAATTATTGAAAAGAAAACGCTTGCTGGCTTAATTGAAGAGCAGATGGTTGTCGCAAAGGGTCTTCTTACTGTGTTTCAATAGCTCAGCAAGGGAGAGGGGGACAGGTTGCAGTGGCCCTGCGAAGTTAACACAAACAACGTGGAGGAGGATAGAACTCTGCATGTGGAGAAATCAACTACTTTGAGATTTAATTCGAGTTCAGAAAATTCTCAAGCCTGTCTTTGCAGGTAGAAGAACTCACAATGTATCTTGAAATGTGCCTTTCAAACAACACAGACTAGAGAAAGGGTATAAACCTTCAGATAAGCCAATATCAGTATTTAAAGCCAAGTCAGTTTCTCAGATCACCACATAGCCACTCCTAGCATTCTCATTCACAGTACCAGGTCAGGGAATGCCAGTTATTTACTGTCTGCTGAAGATTGTCCGCTTCACCACGGAAACCAAAGTCTCCATTTGTTTTAGCAAATGAAGAGTTCAACTCCTAGCCCTCAAGTAATATTTCTCTTATTCTATTTTCACCAGTTCATCTTGATTGAGTATTGAGGGTTGACCTGATACTTAAATAGAAAAGAATTAGTCCAATCATGAAGTTCAGCAATTAGACTAGGAAAACATACTTAATGTGTGCTTTTAGAGAATTTTTTTTTATAAATAGATTTAACCTTTTCTCTCTGTCAAGTAATTTACAGACAATGTCATATACAATTAATTCTTATAATAACTAAGAAGTTCATAGTTCACATATGTTTTAATATAAAAACAAATATAAATACACATTTTCTCTCCTTGGGTTTAGTCAACACTGACAAATCTCTTCTCTGATTAATGATTGAAGTTATTTAATGAATTGTATTGCCTTTGTATCTCCTTTTCAAACTTGAAATTCAGTATCTTGGCCTCTGCTTCTAATGTTCTGCTAAATTTCTTCCAGCCAAGTTCACAGTTACATCTCTTTATTGCTGTATCTAAGGAATACTACTCAATTTAAAATTTTACAGGAACATGGGATGGTATATACCATAAATTTCTTTGAAAGTGCAATGGCCGGAGCTTGAGGCAGCTGATCACCTTGAGCTCACTGTGAAGACACACAGCAAACTAGCAAATGCTGCTGTTCAGCCAACTCTCTCATCTAACTAACCCAGTTGATTAATGTTATTAATTAGTTCATCTCATTTACATAATATTCTGTGCACGTGTAGCAGATCTACCAGCCTACATAATCTGTCACAAAGTTTTGTAGGCTCTGCAAATTGGCAATCAATATAAGCCATCACACCTCTTAAATGAAGTCAATCCTACACCATTAGTGCCCCTCTGCATGGCATGCTTAGATATAGCTACTTCCTGTCACATTTCACATTCTAAACCCAGCTGTGCTTCCCTTATATCTGTAAAATATTTTTTTAAATGCCCTGTTAGCCTCTGGACTTTGCCTTCCCTCATCCATGATCCAACGATACATTTTCACATGCAAACCTGATTTCTAACTCCTGCAAAAAGAAAAAACAAAAAAGTCCACAGGCTTCTCACTGCATTCAAAGAAATTGGGCATGAATTTAAGGTTCTCCATTGTCTTTATCTATGTGGGTTAACTATAAGAACAAGCTTTGGGAATGAACCATGGGGTGGGATGGGAATATTTCTTATGGACCTTACAAATAGCTTTTGTGATATTATTGTTTTGAAATGGCAATTTCCTTACTTGTAACTTGCTTTAAAATTAATCTTACAACTGTGTAATCTACCTGCTTAAAGTAAAATAACCCAGCTTCCTCTGTATTGGTGTACCATTGCCCTAAAAGCACAGATGACCAACATTGAGAAGCAATGTTTAGAGGTGCTGACTGATCTTAAGATGCTCTATGCTCCTTTCCTCAGAAGCCTGGTTGTAACCTCAACTCCAAACAAACTTACATGTAGAAGTGCTGATCATAAGGCTGAGACAATGAGACTTGTAACTATCATCGCACAGGTCTGGTGAGGTTGACAAATGGGTTTAATGTGATTGCTCTTGTGATCAGAGTGTTTATGTGTTCTGGATCAGCAGGCCATACCCCTAAATCCCTTCCTTTAACAAATGTTTAAGGATTTATCCAAAGTCTAAAATTCCTTACCCTTTGCTCATATTACTTGGTCATCTATTACTGATTTTCTACTGCTTAAGAAAAGTGCTGATGAGAATGTGTGTTCAGGAGGGAGACAGCCAGAGGCATAGTGATCATCAGAGCAGCAGTGACTAAGAGGCAGCAGGTTTACTAATGCCTTAAACTAAACTTCTCTCCAATTTCGTTTTTGCTCAGGCTCTGGTAGAGGAGCTATCCCACTCCTGGTAATATATGGGGGTACTATGAGTCAGTTCTCTCACCTCTCAGGCTCTGTTCCTAGAACCAGTTTGCCCACACCTGGTTAGGAAAGCTCCAGAGGCTAGTCTTCTCTAAATTCAGGGCTGTGCTTCTAAAATAGGACATCTACCCAAATCCAACATTATAGCTGAGTTTTGCCATGAGGTCTATGGTTTAATGCATTTAAAAAAATGAATGATTTTGATTGCATATCACTTTAGGCCATCATAGATTATATTTTTATATGGCTGGAGATTTATTTTTCCCTCTTGGCTTCCTACACTCTTCAAGTCTGAGCCTACAAGTTGACCCAGTCTCTCCAGTGCTTCTGGCCTAGAAGACTGCGTCTTCTACTCCTACAGCAACGAAAACTTCTCTTTTAGTGCTTACCCACATTGGGTACACCCCAAAGTGCCAAAGGCTTCTTGAAACAATTGCCAAGGTACTTTGGTCATTACTATTTCCCAATGAAGCATAGTCCCTGAGACAAAACATGCTCTTTTAAAAATAACTAAGTGAAATAAGTATGTTTCCAGATGTAGGAAACTTTTTATAAAACCAGAGGTTGGGGAGGAGCAAAATGAGAAGTAAAAGGTTTTAAGAGACGGTTGCTACAAGCACAGTCTGTGTGTAAAGGAAGAATACTCTGTTTCTAGAGATTTTTGGTCTGATGTGAGAGCTTTTGCACAAAGCTTTGTCATTGGAAGAGAAGAATCATTTCAGGGGAGTTTTTCTTCTGTTCACCTGGTGTCATTAGTAGAATGCCACATTCTTCAACATATAAGTAAGAAAAAAGTGTACTGAAAGTCATTCATTCCCTTCCCTTTGTACCACTATCCACATGACCAGAGTACCCAACCACTAAGTCAAATCTTATTGTTTATAGAAGGTACCTATGCAGGACAAGGAAATTTACTACAGCAACCCAAGTTCTGTTGTGGTGACAGTTTATCTCAGGAATTCTTTCTACTTCTTATATTATACTTTTCTTAGTTAGATTTGTATACATAATTGAATCTTACAAATAAGGAGCCAGAAGATGATATTAGAAGACTCAGATAAACTAAGTAGAATTATTTTCTCTATTGGTCTTGGATGACACTCTTCTTTAGTTTCTTTTTCTCAGATTGCACTGATTTAATACATTTCTCTCACTTTAAATCCCTTGATCAAACTTCTTTCCATATCTTTCGATTTCTTCCTCTCAAGGGGGAGGGAGGAACATGTGTTTCAAAGAGTTTTATCCCTAACACAATCCATGTGACCTCCATGTCTTCTAAAATGATTTCTGGTGGGAATGCTAGTGATTTCAAGGATCACATGTAATTTCCTGCTGAGCTGTTTAGCATGTGCAAATTACCATTTGACCTCCATAGTGACATATTTGTCATAGCAATTTTCACTTCTAGTGAAACGAGTTAAACTGCCTCTGTAAAAGTGATGTTAAGCAGTAATTCTTCATACAAAACCTTTCACAGGGATCTGCCACGATGTGTTTTACAGATTGATACCTGGGCTTCAGATATTCTTTTCATGTTGTTTTTAATAAGAAGCACAATATTTCCATAACTCATATTTGGAATGGTTCCTGGTTTTGGAAGCAGATTATTAAAGCTGAGCATATGGAGGTCTTAAAGTAGAACCTTATGGGGGGAAAACAGTTGATCAAGTCTATTTTGCAGTACTGAAAAATTTAATGCATGTAAAATCTTGGAAAAGCAAGGTTTATTTATTTATTTTATAACTATAAAGCTCTACCTAGTGAACTCCTGGATAAGTCAATAGACATACTGAAAATTCTTTCATCTTATAACCAATTAGACTAGTTTTGTTTGTTTGTGTGTTTATTTTATTTAGAAGAAACCAATGCACTGAGAATCTTAAAAGAGGAAGAGGACTTTGCCAGAATTTACTCAGAGATTAAATATGAGCAAAAGGTGAGGCTAATCCTACTAAATGCAACAGGTATTTCTTTGAAAGAACTTGTGTGTCTCAAAGCTAGCAAATCAGAAAGTTTACTCTTGATGAAAATGTAGTCACAACTCTACATTCACCTCTCTCCTCCATTGGACTTGCAATTTCCTCAAAGAAATGTAATCAGCAAACTGTATGTGATCTAAACATGCATATTGATTATCTTTATTTCTTCATCACAGTGCTCTGAGTACCAGATGTCAGTACACTGCCAAGCATTTGCTACCCAAAGACAAATGCAAAACTATTTCTTGAACAGTTTTAGCAGTAGAAGACAAGGAAAATGGGAATAAGAACTGCAAAAGTGTCAGAAGCATTCTCCTGGGGAGTATTCGTAAGGTGCGGCGGGAATGCCAAACTAATAAGGTGCTCCTTGAGTAGAAAAAGCAGGAAGCCAAAGGGTATTGGCACATGCAGGGAGCTGCTCAACTTGTTTGTGAGAACTTTGCTTCTTTTGGTGTGATTAGATTTCAGGATGTGGTGAGTGGCAAATGAAGACAGTTTAAAGCAACAACAGTAAACAACAACCACCACCACAAAAAAAAAAAAAAAACAAAAAAAAAAAACAGTAGAACCTTTTCTTTGGGCCAGTAGGAAACTGCTTACTTCAAATACATATATATATTACAGTGATATTCACTTTGGGGAACACATTTTGAAACAAATGGGGCACCAAATGATGAATGGTTAATTTTGATTGTCATTTTGACAAAATATGGAATGAACTAAGACACCTCAGGGCAGGACTTGGACGGCATTTTGAGAAGGGAGAAGACTTTCTCTTACAGAAGGTGGCACCTGGCAGAGCGCTCAGATATGAAGAGATCTGAGGATGAACCAGTATTGCTTCCCTGCCTGCTTTCGCTGCTTGCTGATTAGTGCATGCACCCCGTCATTGTTCTTGCTACTCATGCTTATGCCTTTTAGCTGCGTCACAATGCAGTGTCTTGGGCTTTCCCAATATGAACTAATGACCACATATTTAGCAGGAATATTTCAAGCCTTCACGGCCAGAGTGGGACTTCCAAAAGCACACAGCTTGGTGGAATAAGTAGCTACTAGGTTCCCAGGCTCTCCACTGCAGAGATGGAATTGTTAGACTATTAGCCTGTCTTGGTTGCAAGCAATTTTAGTAAATCCACTTTCATAATGTATGTTAATTCTTTTAGTTACCTTCCTCTAGGGAACCCTGCTAATTACAGAGGGCCAAACCACATTAGGAGAACACTAATGGACTTATTGCACCCCCAGAGTGATAAAGACTTTGTGTATATGCTGTGATAGAATTAGGGGGAAACTTGAGATATTTTTAAGGACATCACTGATTGTGGTTGATGACCTTTGAATGTGAGAAGCGAAAAAGAAGAAATCAGAAATGATACTTTGATTCTGGATGGACATATTTTGGTGTTGTTAATTCAGAGAAGATTTTAAAAGGAATGTATATCTTGGAAAGACAGTAAAATGGGTTATACTTGGGTTTGTTGGTTTCAAGCAAAGGGAGCATCTCTGTAGACATGCTCAATATACCATAAAAATATAAGCAATCGTCAAACAGTGGCAAAGTATAGGGGATAGACTAAAAATCATCACCAAGTTTTGAGAACAATTAGTAAACTTGGAAACTAGGTTGCTAAGAAATTATTTTGATTTGATAATTTGATATTTTCATTTTCAATCATTGGATACTTGCATGAGACCATTTTCTTGCATTATGTTGGCAGTCAGGAGGATCATAGCTGATAATTTCTAAATTACTATGGAGAATCTATTAAAATATTCATTATATCAAAATCAGAGCCAACGAAGTGAATGAATATGACTCCTGTAAAGCATCTTTATTAGATAATATGTACAGACTAAAACAAGGATCAGCCCTTGTGAGATTCCAGCATTTAAAATGCAGGCAAGTTAAGAATGGCAAAACAATATAAACAGAAAAGCAAAATAGACATGGGGTAAGACAAATTGGAATGAGGCAATTAAAAAAAGAAGAAGAAAACTTCTGAGGAAAATAGAGTTACTTGAGGATTTGAGAATTAGATGAGGAATTTCCCCATTATTTGTGGAGATTATGCTCAAATCCCCATGAAAAACTTGAAGCCACAGGTAGTATTTCTTTGGCATATCCAAATTTCTACCATCATTGCTACAGGCCACAGGTAAATGTTACATGAACATGAGCATTGTGATGATATGGCAGTTTATTTGGTAAAAGAGATGGATTCTATGCAATTACTAGGCTGGTATGGTATGGTATGATGAATACTCTGGAAGAAGAAACGATTCCCATTCAACACAGAACTGGACTATGTAAGATTTCACCATTCTATTTGGAATGCTATACAATTTAAAAGTCATGAGTTATTGTTTAATTCTGGATTTTTTCCATTAAAAGTTTTTTTTTTTTTTTTTAACCAAAATTTACTACAGGTAGTTGAAACTTTGAAAAGCTAAACCACAAATAAGGAGGAACCATTGTATTACTAACCTTAGCATTATCAGAAGTTGTCAAGTTATGGGGCAAAAGGATAAGACAATAGAATGAAGAAAAAGAAGCAGGAAAGATGGTCAAAAGAGATGCTGCAAAACTTTGCTGTAAGCGAACAGAAAGGAAAATATGGTGAGTACTGAGTTACCATCAAATATTTGTGATGAAAGGAAAGAATTCAATAGAGAAAAAAAATTTCAGAAAAAAAATAACTCTTTACAAAGTGTGAAGAAATTAACTTCATCTTAATGGGAAGGAACCACATTTTTCCCTGTGAAATTAAAATTGTTAAGTAAGGTTAATGTGCAAAAATGTGTACATTTATATGTGTGTGTGTGTGTATGCAGAAATGCATTGAGTAAATTGGTGGCCGTTTTCTCAATTATATTTTAGAGAGATTCTTGAAGGTGAGAGGAGTAATTGTGGGCAGAGGGAAAACAATGTTTGGGAGAACTGTTCCTAGAAGAATTAGTACAAACTGATTAGAATATATATAACATATATATATGCATATATATATATATATATATATATATGGTTACATATATAATTTGCTAAGGGAAAATGTGAAATTATAATTTATGAAGGCATGGTCTGTGATCTGAGGAAAGGAAGAAAGGAAACAATAGCATCATATGGTATGCCTATGGTGTGGTGTGGTGTGGTATAGACAGTATAGATAAAGGTACAGATGGGTGAATGAGGCTGTGAGGAGGCTGTCAGGAGACAGGAGATATTGGTTAGGGTAGTTTATCCCTGTCATTTTGGGTCACTGAAGGCAAGAATGTGAAAAGTAGGTACATGAGTTCAGTGACTGTCTTGAATATCCTCTCTGGAGGTTGGAAACATCCCATTGGCAACTTCTAAAAGGACTGTAAAATTAGGATGCTAAACTCTTCAGATTGGAAAGCATAAATATGTTAAAGCCACCAATCTGCCTATGTATGTGCGTGATTGTGTGAGTGCGCTTGTATTTTGGTTAAGTGCATGGTAAGTGAATCTCTGTAGAAGTGGAGAAAAGGTTGACAGTTTTACGCATATGTGAGAAGACAAAGACTTAAGAATGCAATGCCTTGGTGAGGAAAGTTACTTAAAAGAAGTTCAGGAGTTGCATGTGTTTATGCATAAGAATGAATGTTTTCTGCAATATTCTTCATGAATCTTAGATTATAATACTGCTTTTACTACAATGTAGAAGAATTGTAATTCTTTTGTTTACAACTAATGTGTAGTTTAGTTATCATTTAGGACAGGGATCATGTGTTTTGGTTTCTACTAAAATGCCTAAGAGAGTCACATGCAAACAACAGATGATTGCATATTGTCTTTGAACAAATGATATCCCCAAATGATTTTTGCTGCCTAATCACATTATATGAACAACTAAGTAAAACATTGCTGTATACTGCAATTACTTTTCATTTGTATTTCTTTAGCTCTAATAAGTACAGGTGATGGGGATGAGTTATACAGAAATGATCACATGGCCGGCTGGTTTTAGAAAACAAATTTATCTTAGGTCTATAGTTTGCTTACAAAAGCAGGCGAGATAGAAGATACAGTATCTGTGCAGAAAGTGGGAGTGAATAAATTACTCAAAAGAGAAAAATTTTCTCTTAAATTGAAATGATTGGGTGGAAATTTAAAGATGAAGAGGAATGGAGTGGGGGATATGAAGTCAGGAGTTAAAGAAAATGATCTTGTATTTTGCAGTGTTTTAAGAATGAAACAAAAACTCTCCAAATGCAACTGAACCAGAAATTTATTTCTTCACAATAGAGTTCTACCTAACACACTCAATGTTATACTTCTTACATATTCAGTAGTGTGATGCCTCTTCAAAGTAATACATTATTAGCATTTTTCACAAAACAAAAAGCAGTTTTGCCTTCTGCACCCCCCCCCCAATAAGCCATGTTGTTTGTTTTTAGGACCAAAACTAATTACTCATGATTTTATGCTTCATTTCCTTTCACTTGACACTTAAGAAGAAGGTTTCTTTTATCCAGCAAACTAGTCAAAGCACCTATAAGTATTGATACTATGAACAACAACCACAAAGCCCGGATACTTTTTGTTATTTTCTGTAGAGTGTGGTGAACACCTGGTGTGGAGTCTAGCTCATGCCTGGGTATCCCCTCATATTTAGTGGGCTCGGTGACCTTCTTTCCACTAACAGCATCTCTAACCTGCATAAGGCTAAGGGTTCTCTCCTGGAATGAACAGCAGAACAGAGGAAGTGGCAGTGCAGAAACAACAAACAGGGCCTCTAATTAAAGCTGTTTTCTTGCATGTACTATACACAACACCTGGTATGTTTTAAGAGATTATGGCTCTGAGTCAAGGGTAATCCTTCCTTAAATAAAAAGAAATTTAAATAAAAGTAGAATTTGATGGGTAGTATTTGTCATTACTTAGGTATGTACCTATTACCATGTGTTTTCTATAATGGAACCTTGTAGCTTGTTTGAGAATTACACAGTCAATTAAGCTCTTAAGTGTCTAAAGCTTGGTCAAATTTTAATTGTAAATTTATAGCTCAGTGAATTAACCAGATGTATATTTCTTTTTTTTTTTTTCCTTTGCTAGACTTCTGTGAAACTTAAACAGTGTTGGATGTAGAAGGCTTTCAGCATGAATTGATAACTGAGTAATCAAATGCAGCTAGTATTTTGAACATTATAATTTCTTTTTAAGTTGAGGATAAAAGATATTTATAATCTGCTGATGTGATAACCTTTAAGAACCTGCTTTTGTGTAAATATGACAATGTTTTCAGCTGAACCTCGAAACTTAAGATTTACGCATACCTGAAGAGTAGGTAATTGGTCACAGTAGAAGTTTTTGCAGTCTAGAAGGCTGTAATGCATGGAAATGATGACGAGAAGATACAACCATGACTTACCATGTTTTATTCTGTAAAAACATGTTCAACAAGATCTTTGCACTAAGGCTGGCATGCAAGATTTGAGGTTGTTTTGGATAAGCGACATCTCAAAAAGGATTTCTGGAAACTTTTGATAAAATGGCCTTGAAGTTAGGAAATAGAAACTTTAAATAAGCAGGACTAATATTAGGAAAGTGAATACTATTTGTGGATAATAATGCTTGGAGCATGAATATATGAACATCTGTTTTGAGGTTGCTTTCATTTATCTTAGGTATATGCCCCAAAGTGAAATTGGTGGACCCTGATAGATTTGTGTATAATGTGCTTTTGTATGTGTACATGGCATGGGTGTTATGCGCATATGTGTACATGTATGGGTGTGAACGTGTTTGTGGGTGTGCATGAATGTGTATGTGCATGTAGAAGCCAGAGGTTGATGCTGAGTGAGTTACTCTACTGCTCCCTTCTTTACTTTCCTTGAGCCAAGTGTAGGCCAATTCAGCTAGCTTGCCAGCTGCCTCCAGGGGCTTACCTCTCTGTCTCCTACATGCTGACTTCCAGGCCGACCTTGTGTTGGTGGTTGACTGAGCTCTGATTTCCTAACTTTACTACTTCATGGAAGGCACTGTGCTCCCTGTGTAATTCCCCAGACCCTCATTATGGATTTTCGGAATCACCACACTGCTGTATTGTATTCCCACTGGCAGTTCATTGGGATTCTTACTGCTTTAAATTCTTGAAAAATATTGTTAGTTTTAAAATAGCACTTGTCCTAACTGGTGAGTGTTTCTCTAAAAATAAATAGTGCTTATGTCAAGCATATTCTCACATGCTTCCTGGCCATTTGTATTTTATCTCTTGGAAATGTCTGTGGTGGTTTGATTCAGGTGTCCCCCAGAAACTTAGGTCTTCTGAATGCTAGGTTACCAGCTGATGGAGATTTGGAAATTAACATCTCTTGGAGGCAGTGCATTGTTGGAGGTGGATTTATGGGTATTATAGCCAGTGTTCCCTTGCCAGTGTTTGGCACACTCTCCTGTTGCTACTGTCCACCTGCTGTTGGCCAGGAGGTGATGTCCACCCTCTGGTCATGCCATCATTTCCCCCTGCCATCCTGGAGCTTCCCCTTGAGTCTGTAAACCAAAATAAACCACTTCCCCACTCCCCAAAAGCAGCTCTTGTTTGGATGATTTCGGCCATCAATGCAAACCTGGCTGCAACAATGTCTATTCAAGGGTTTTTTTGGCCATCTTTTAAAAATCATTTAAAAAATATTTTATTCTTATTTATTTGAGAGAGAGAGAGAGACAGAGGAGTACAAAAATAGGGGGAGAGAGAGAGAGAATGGACACACCCAGGCTTCCAGCCACTGCAAATGAACTCCCAATACATGCACCTCCTTGTGCATCTGGCTTTTGTGGGTCCAGGGGAGTTGAACCTGGGTCCTCTGCTTTGCCGGCAAGTGCCTTAACCGCTAAGCTATCTCTCCATCCCATTTTTGGCCATATTTAAACTGTGTGAGTTCTCTTATCCAATATGTAATTGACTCCTGTTCCATGGGTTTCCTTTTAATTCTTGTGTTAGCAGTTTTGATGCACACATATTATTTTTATTTTGATGACATTGAGTTTTGATACTTGTTTTTCCTTTTGTTGTCTGTGCTTTTTTCTGTCTAAGAAACCATAGTAAATCCAGCGTGTTAAAGTTTTCCCCTTACATCTTCTGAGAGTTTCATAGTTTTAGCTCTTACATTTAGATCTTTGACACAGTTTTTAAGTAAATTTATAGGTGGCAGAAGGCTAGGAGTTGGACTCTGGACCTACACATATATTTAATTTGGGGTATGTATATGGGTATGTATGGACACCCATTTGTTCAGCATCCTTTAATGACTCTGTCTTCTCTCAATGACTGATTAGTTTGGACACTTTTAAAACAATCATTTGATCGTGCAAAAGGGTTTTTTTTTTATGGACATTGTATTTCTTAGTGGTCTTTATATTTGAGAAAATTTCAAATTTATAACAAAGTACAGTTCATAAGGAAGAAGAAATGTGCAGAGTTTCTGCATACTTTTCAACTAATACTCTGTGTTGCTAACATCTTAAGTTGCCGTGGCTTATACCTTAAAATTAAGAAAACATTTCTCAATTACTACTAATTTAACACCATTCTACTCACAGTTCACAATTTTTCAAATTAAAATTCCAAACACACTTTGTCATGTCTCCCATTCTGTTTTGATCCATGATTGTTTATTCACACTTTTTTTTTGTTATCTTGACTCTTGAGTACTTGACATGAATCCCATAGAATACTTCCCAGTCTGGGTTTTCCCAAGATATTCATTATTAGCCCACTGTTATGAGTTTATTAAAGAAAATTGCATCACTAAAGTAGACTTCTCATCACACCAATGGTGCATGATAGTCACATAACATCATCAGTGATGTTAATTTTTCATTATTATGGCAGTGTATACCTGATTTCTTCACTCTGTGCATTAGAAGCATGCCATTAAATCTAGTTCATACTTAAGAGGAGCAGTAGTATGTTTCACCTACTGAAGGGAAGAATTTATTGCATTATCTTAAAATCTCCATGAATCTGTTTCTTCTTCCATTATTTATCCAGTCACTATTTATACCAGTGTGGAAAAATAATATGGATTTTATACTTAGGCAGAAATTCAAATGCTCTATTAATTATTTGCTGTTCTGTGACTTAATTTTTGCTCAAATTGTTCTAATTTTGGCCTCTGAGGGTACTTTTATGCTCCTTCTTACAGCCCTTTTGCACACCTGACAATTTTTCTGTATCCTGTTGCAAGATGCTTCAGGTTTGCCTTATTGTTTCCTTACCTCTACTTTAGAATTAGTCATGTTTGCAAGAGCAATTGGTTCATGTATTATTTTTTTCTTTTCAAATTTAAAAGTAAGTTGGAAATTATTTTAACTCTTATTCATTAAGTTTTTATTTTAAAATGTGTTAGCTTTATATCTGTATAAAATTTTGTTTATTGTAATTTGGATGGTAGCCAATAAAGAACAATTATATAATTTTCCATACACAGCTCTGATAATACCAGTGTGTAATTAATGTGAAGTTGGCTTGCCTCACATTTCTGACTAGTGATAGATTGTGTGCTTTGTCCACACTTAGGCTGAGGGAAGAGACAAGGAACTGTTAAATTTCTCATGCTGGAATAAGCCTGGGAACAGCATATATGTACTGGATTTTGTTAAGTAAGGGAATTTGTTTTTGGATTCATCTACATCATAGACATTGTCTTATAGCTGTTTAATTTGAGTAATTCACTATCAATTGATTACAAAATTTCCTAGTAAAACTTGCTCTAAGGACATATCTATGTATACTTATTATTGCTCAATAGGGATATTAAAATATCTACAGAATATTTGAATCTAGTATTCTTTGCTTTGCAAATTTTAGAAGCCTAATCGTGAGTTTTAAAAGTGCATTTTCCATTCACATTTTATCTTATTTTAAATATATTTTATCTATTTATTTGAGAGACATGAAGAGGGAGGGAAGGAGGGAAGGAGGGAGGGAGGGAGAGAGAGAGAGAGGGAGGGAGAGATAGAGAGAGCAAGCGAATGGGCATGCCAGGACATCCAGTCACTGCAAACTACAATGCTTGTGCCCCCTTGTACATCTGGCTTATATAGGTCCTGGAGAGTTGAATGGGGGTCCTTTGGCTTTGCAAGCAAATGCCTTAACCACTAAGCCATCTATCCAGCCCTTATTTATTTTTTAAAACTTTTTCTTGACAACTTCTATAATTACAGACAATGAACCATGATAATTCCTTCCCCTGCCCCTTTCCCCTTCACCAATCCACCCTCCATCATATCCCCTCCCTCTCTCCATTAGTCTCTCTTTTATTTTGATGCATTGTCTTTTCCTCCTAGTATTCAGGTCTTGTGCAGATAGTGCTAGGCACTGTGAGGTCATAAATATAGAGGCCAATTTCTGTCTGAATGATTGCATTATAAGTAGTCCTACACTTCCTTTGGTTCCTACATTCTTTCTGCCACCTCCTCTAAAATGGACCCTGAGCCTTGGAAAGTATGATAGAGATCTTTCAGTGCTGAACATTCCTCTGTCACTTCTCAACACTGTGGTGCCTTTTGGGTCATCCCTGTGATCATTGCCATCTGAAAAGAGAAGCTTCTCTAATAAAAAGTGAGAGTAGCATTAATATATGGGCATGAACATTAAGTAAAGTGCTTACAGGGCAGTTTGGTGAGCATAATATATGCACTTAGTCAAGAGCAAGTGTTACACTCCTAGGGTTAATGACCTCTTCCACCATAGGCTTTTGATTAGGTTTTCAGTACTAGGAATGTGTTCCCTCCCATAGAGCAGGCTTCCAGTCCAATTTGAGAGTAGTTGGTTTCCTCATAACAGACATGCCACAATTGCACGCATTCAGTCATTTGACCTGGTTGGTCAAACTTAAGGCTTGCAGTGTCTCCAATAGGGCTACATGCAGTGCAGCATTTTACAGCTTTCTGTCAGCTGTTCTGTATGGAGGAAGCTTTCAACTCAGCTCCAGCTTGATTTCTTAGTGACCTTGTAGCCTGGACATTTGGAGTCTTCATCAATAGGGTCTTACCATCTCTTTCTGGCAGGAAACCAAGATCCTTGAGCCATTCACATTTTAAAAATTGTTTGGAAACAAAAATTAATAAGTGTTTATATCCATGAGTTTTATGTAAATTAATCAATGCTCCTTACCCAATTTTAATTTCATGTTTTTAAAAGTAACACTTATTTTGAATAAGCATGGTAATAACATACTGTTTTATTAATTTTCTAAGTCTACTGTTAAGAAATTCAAATAAAAATAAACGGAATTCAGGATATATGCAAATCTTTTCATGTAAAATATAGCCTTTAGTGCATGTGAACCCTCCTATGCATCTGTGAAACTCAGCTTTAAATACTTTGTTCAATTTTTAGAAGAAACAAGTATGCACCACTTAGGGATTGCTAAATATAACTCTTGACATAAAAGATGGAAAGTTACAGGATTTCACATACAATGTCCCATGCCTTGCTTTCTCCACATGTACACATGAATGATGAATGAAGGCAGACTGCATATGTTCTTATTTTTCCTTAGTGATTTAAATCCATTGTATATATATTTTCATAATCCTAATACCTGAGTAGAGTTTTGTTGAAATTTTAGTCTTTAATGAAAAAGTTTAACGTAACAATTTTGGTTAGTTGAACCTATATCATAATGTAAAAGTGCTTCATGATTTCATCACTCTTTCTATGGGTCCATTTAGCTTCCTTGTGTGCATAAAATTGTAGTCTGTTCCCCTCCTCTGTCTCCTTGTCCTCTTTTTCCTCCATTTATTCTTCTTCCTCCTATTCCTTCTGCTTTCCCTTTTTCTTTTTCCTCCTTTTGACTCTGTCTTTCTCTATTCCTTTCTTATCAAACTGGAAAAAGTTATGAAGAGTTGCATTCAAATAAGGAATATGATTCATAGTACCAATGGTTAATTTCCTTGTGTACATCTATTGGAATTGCTGTGAGCTTATCTCTGTCTCTGTAAAGTCAAGGTTGTTTCAAGGTTTCTACACCATATTTGCACAATCTACACTCTTCACATACTCCCTACGTGCCTAATGATCCATTATACACATAAATTCCCTATTCTGTAGATACTTCAAACTTACATTAAGTATTCCATAGGGAAACCACCTCTCACTTTATAACTTGAAGGTACATAATACCCAATTTACTTTGAATGAGCAGAACAAAATAAAACTATGCCATCAGTTAATTTGGTAAATGATTGGGATAGGACTTTGTAAATGCACTAGACCTTCTAATGCTAGGCACACTTTGATGTCCAGACTGTCAAGAGAACTCAGTGGCCCCATTTTAAACTGGTTTTAGTAGAAACTGGCATATTTTAAGCTTTTTTAAAATCCCCAAATTGATTCCTTGCCCTGTAACAGAAAAATGTGATACATTGTCAGGGATTAGTCAACGAAATGAATCATGAACCCTTTTGTTAAACTCCCTTGTGATATCTTCACTTTATTAACCTACATATTGATCATTTCTGATGTTCTGTTAAACTACTCATGGCCAAAAGGGTTAGTCAGTAAAACTATAAAAGATAGTTGGACCCACTACCCAGATAATATTCCATTGAAGAAGTTACTGATTCCTAAAGCCCATTTTAATTGAGAAATTGCCAGGGAAAGTAAAATTTTCTCAATTTTCATCAAAAAATTCAGGGTACGTGTGAAAATATTAATTAGCTATTGGTACGAAGGTTCACAATTGCAAGACAATTGATCGATATAGATAAATGCGTAATGTATAACCAATATTAATCTAGTCATATAATCATTCAGTAGTAATATCAAGGAAACTAATTCTATTGAAAGGTAAATTTCTTATGGTCAGTTCATGAATGCAGCAGACCTAAGTATTGTCTCAGTTTTGTTATTTTTATTCTGTTTAGACTATCTTGCAACAAAATGGAAATTTTCTCAGTGAACTTGTAGTAAGAGGAACAAATTTAATGTTAGTCTTAACATGATCATATTTTAATTTAAAGGGTTTTAAAAATTGTCTCAAAGTTTAATCTTGCTGATCACTGTATTGTACTCACTCTTATTCTTACTTGTTATATTTAGTGGCAGATTGCAAGATTTTCTTATTATCTTGTTAAATCAAGAGGTGAAAGCCTTTCAAGGCTTCCATTTCTAAACATCTTTTATTAATGCTAATATGCCAGATGGGAGAAATTAAAATGGTTCTGTTTTTTTATGCTGCCATTACCCACAATTTTACCACATCATTTGCTGGTTAAGGAAGCATATGAAAATGATAGGTAGATCACATAGTTGTAAAAGTTCAAAAACTATTGAATCCCTTTATTTGACTGGAAAAAATGCTACCAATCCTCACAATGACTTCAGAAACACTCACATAGAAAGAACTAACATGCTGGGAACTCAGAATCTATATGATTTACCTCAGTTTCTCATATTTATTTTAAATTCAAAATGATCACTGGAAAAGTGATGACATAAGATAAATTCCTCTTGATCCATAAGATTAATTGCTCAAAGCAATTAAGTTCACCTAAGTATTATTTTGTTGCTGTTTACTTTTTTGTGAAATGAGCTGCTATTATGAATGGCCATTTTATCTTTGCACACATTTTGGGAAATATGTACAAAGATTTTGGCAGGTTATTGAGTCATTTTCCTATAAGAGAATCCTTTCATATCTCCCTCTTGCCTATGTGAGAGACACAAATTTTGGATGATAGGTAAATCAGAGTCTGGGTGGTCATATAAACTGAACTTTGATTCATAAAAAGCAAAGGTGAGATGTCCATGAAGAGTGGTTTTGTTGTCACAATAAGGTTTTGTTACAATTAAGTAATTTTTAATTTAAGTGCATCATATTTAACAATAATTGAATTCAATTTTAAATAAAGTACCTTCTACTCACCCTTTTCCCAGTGTTTTTTCAAAATCTGGGTTTCCATATTTGATCAGTACTAAGAAGCAAATAGTATGAACTTAAACATATAATTTGTTGTTAAGCCTGTAAATTGTGCTGCAACTTAATCTCAGTAACATAAACCCATATCAGAGGAGAAGGCTGGGTGAAAGCCAGTACCATTGCTGGAAATGAAGCAATAGAAAAGCCAAAAACAGAATCAAACAAGAGTCAATATCCTTGTATTCAAGGCTTCAGTCTTAAAATTTATTTCTGTGCTATTCCTGGAGAGTCATTTAATTTCATTAAGCTTCTTTTTTTTTTTTACTGGTAATCATTGATGTAGTGACCATATTAGACATACCATTTGTGTAATAGAAATGGTGATATCATTTTTCATATTGCTTGTTCTGCAAATAAGTGTATAATTTTTAAATAGATCCTGTGAGTATAGTTTGCCTTCTGAATTGATTTTATTACTTAATTCAATTTTCAGATTATTTTAAATATCAATAATATGTTTATTTAAGGTTGTACCATGAAAGATAACCAAGATGTTATTATGACCTATAAAGAAGAGAAGTATGTTGGAAATTCAGTTTCATTTACAATTGTGCTGAACATTTATTTCTAGGGAAATAAATAGACATTGCCATTAACAACAATAGGAACAACAACTACAATACCACACTGTAGGTTCTTGTCATCAGCAGGAAGATGTATTTCCAGTTTTCATGTATATGGGTCATTCAGTCTACATATGGGATCTAATATGGAGATTGTTTACTACTATGCAACTTAATACTAAAAGGACAATGAACTATCCATAACTGCAAAACTTTAATTATATTGTTACAATTTTTCTAAGATGTCAGCATTGTACAGTGTCAGCAATTCGGATGTCACAAAAATACATAGTCTTGTTCATTTTCTGCCTTCATAATTATTGTGATTTTCTTTGTGGCTAATCATGATCTGTTACAACTATATATTTCTGTTCAAAAATTTCTGAGAAATACACAACCATGACTGCTACAGCCATAAGCACACAGAGCTGTATCAATCAGATGTTAACAGAGAGGGTGACTTTATGTTTAAATAGGAACAAAACGTCTTTTAGATGCCAAACCAAGTAAGAAGGACATGGTAAACACAGACAAGGCAACAGTCTAGGAACTGGTGTAGAAGGTAGAAAAGTCCCAGATGTCAGCTCTGTTATTTTGCATCCCTTTTCTACATCTACTAGAATTAGAATGATTGCCTAAAAAGGAATTGCATTTCAATTTCTGCAATTCATTTTCAAAAGCAGAAAAAGAACATATTTACTCCATAAAATTGTATTAGTTGGCATTCATTCTTGCCAACCCTAGTCTCCTAGCCATCCTGGTCATTGTTAATTGTACTTCATATTTTTATTTTAGGAGAATTCCAAAATATTCTGGGAGAAAACATGCAATGAGATTTATCTCAGAAACATGACGTCTTTATTTTAATATGGTAATAAAGAAAGAGATTAAAGACATAAGCTAGCTTGTGAAGTTTGAACTAGTTGATGAAGTTATTAAAGTTAAAGAAGGCTTTTCATAGTGCCAATACTTGCACATACACAAACAGATGAGAGAGAACTTTTAGATGAAATGTTAGCTCACAACATCTTCTTACTGAAAAGTCTGGCTGGCTTGGATTGAGGTTACAAAGTCATTGATACAAAGCCTTCCATATTTATTGGGAAATAATCATACAAATTATAATTAAAGGTAGATTGGAGAAAAACTGATCTGATACATTGTCTTCCTACAAAATACCTTGATCAAAAAAGCTTTATTTTATCCATGGATGTTTCTTCAGGTATTGCATTTAGGGCCTGTTCAACACTATCTACAGTGGGATTACTTTTATTCTATTCTTATTTTTCCCAAGAATATTCATCTTCTGTGTATACTTTGGCAAAAAGGTATCTGCAATGCCAAGCCAAATGCTCTGTATTTATATCCTGTGCAATATGACTTCATATAGATGTAGGTGCATATAACCTAACATCAGCTTGAAAAGCGGGTCATATATACTCAATTTGGTTGATTTTTGGAAGGTTTGAAACGTGTTCTTTGTACAGAATGACTTTTCAGTACTATGTACATATAATAATGATCATTTTGTAGCATTCTGCACATCTCTCAAATTAGACTTTCACTATAAACTTTTTGTAAAACTATTTTATTTATTTATTTATTTATTTGATAGATATTTATTTGATCAAGGAAGAGACAGAGAACAAGGGAGAGAGAGAGAGAGATTGAGAAAGTGAGAGTGTGTCAGGGCCTCTAACCACAGCAAATGAACTCCAGACCATGTGCAACCTTATGCATCAGGTTTACATAGGTCCTGGGGAATTGAACCTCGGCCTTTTTGCTTTGCAGACAAGTGCCTTAACTACTAAGCCATCTCTCCTGCCTACTACAAACTTTTGAGATATTATGTCATACTATTTAATGCACTATTAGCTCTGTGTGATGGAAAAGAAACTAAGGTCAAAAAGAGAAATAGATTTCCCCAGACTGCCCAGGCAGTAAAAGATAGACCCAGGGCTCAAAATGAGGAGATTTGATCCAAAATTCTGAGTTTGATGCATGCCATAGTGCTTTTTCCTGACAGTGTAGCAAGGCAGGAAACCCAGTTCTTAAACACTTGTTCTCAAAATCAGCCTATTTTATCCAATAACAATCAACCTAGTATTGGTCTTAGAAGGTTGATTATATTTTCTGAATCAAACACTGAACAGTCTTAATATACTCTGTTATACCTAAATGTATTCTGAGACATTGATGAAGTGACATTTTTGATTTTAAGGTCAAGAAACCTCACATAATATGGTTCATATTCCTCTAAATCAAAATAAGTCATTTCTAAAATGTAAATGGAGTAATACCATAAGTAGGTTATTGTTATACCTCTGTATTGATTATTTGTTAATTTCATTTGAAAAACTCATTTTATAATAGGCAATTTATGTTAGTGATATTGCTAATTTGCTGGATAGGATGCTATTTCAGATCTGTGGTTGAAACCACAATTGTCCATGTGTTATCTCATGAACAATGTAACTGCATAGCAGCTTCTTTCTAGGCACTGAAACCAAGGGTCAGGTTAGTCTCCTTGTTACAGAAAACAAGGCAGGATATTTCATGAGTGATATTGTCCCATTGCAAAACAAAAGCTTAAAGAGTACCCCAGACAGAATTAAATCTTTTCCCCAATGTCGTTCTCTGCTCATGACTCCACTATTAAATATATGGATGACTTTAATCAAAAAATACATATATTTATGTTCTCAAATGCTTTCACCAAAGAAATACTTTTACAATAAGGACTCCCTCAGTCAAAGAAATAGAGTTTAGAATTTAACGTTTTCTGACAATACATATGATTTAGCTTGCTACAAGTTAAAAAGACGTCTTAATTAAGACAAAAATAGTAAATTGCCCAAATATTGAACACATGTATGAGAGTATATTAAATCAATGACTAATACATGCTTTTGAAATCTGGATAAATGTTTAAAATGTTTCTCAAATTAAAGCCTATAAAAGATATAACCTATAAATACAACTGTTGAAACTGGCTTTCTTTTTGTTACCATAAATATGATTTATTTGATGTTATGCTAATAGTGTACTCAGCCAAATGCATTCACTGGATGAACCATATCCAGACTTTCAAGTGGTGGGTAGCAGAGAGGAGGCTGCCTATCCCATCTCCTGGTGAGCACGGCTGGGGGTGCTGAAGAGATATGAGGCTGCCTTTCTTTTTCAATTCTCTATTCTTTCTTTGGACACTTGCCACCCTTCCCACCTATGTCCAATCCCCTTCTTTCCTAAGACTACTTACTCTGATTTTTCATGAATTCTTTAACTTGTCAGACCCTGAGAGTAACATGGTAAGATATTTACTGAAGTAACATCTTGTAATTTTAAGACAATGAAGAACACAAACTGAAAAACTATTAATTACAATTCTCTGAAGAACATTTACTAATATGGACATAAGGGGTGGTACAGGGTCCCCTAATCAATATTTTCAGGATAAAAGAAAGATTCCTGGGGGAAATTACAACCATGTAAATTAGTAACTCACTAACTTACTGTTCTTTAGGGATTTCCTTAAGCTTGTTAAGAGGCCACTCAAATCCTCCCCAAGACAGATTTATATTTTTCTCAATTGGTGTCTGCACCACACCTTGTTCCTCAGCTCATCTTCACAGTCAGTGAAGATTACGCTCCCTGACCTTAGCTGGCATCCATTGGATGGCCTCCTTCAGCCTTATTTTGTAATGTCCCTTTTCTGTTTTCACTCATATCTTCATTAGAAGACAAAGGCCAATGTTTAGTTTTCTTCTTAATCCTCCAGTTATAAACTGCTTCTCATAACAAACCAAAATGTATTGCAGTGCCAGACATAGAAGTCTGATATAATAAAAGTGATTTGTGAATGTTTTCATTAATTACTAAAAGAATATCTACCATGTACAAGGAACAAAAGAACAGAAATGAACATGAAGAAACAGGATGTGTGGGTGATCTGGCTCTGATATATGTCACCCCATTGTAATCCAGGGTTCATTCAACTCACTTGGCTGGCAAGATGGATAACCCTTTCCTCCCTTGTGCATCTTTCCCAAAGATACATGCAATGTGTCTTAAGAGGACAGCATTCCCTGAATAAAGGAGGATGGTTTTTCAGTCAAGTTTATATGGGTAGCTGAGCTCCCCTGCTAGAACCTCCCAACAAGCTCTAAAAATGAAGAAATAAAAGCATATCTAGTGGAGGATATTGCTTGTATTCCCATTTTGGTTCTTCATTTTTTATAATTAGCTTGTATCAATTTATGCATCAAATTGTTTATCAAATGCTTACTTGGGGCCAGCCTCCATCATCATAATGGTCACATTGTAAATGAGATCTGACAATGAATATCATAATTTCAGATAGTGATAAGATATTAGTAAAAAAATAAGACAATATATTAAAAGATGTCTGATTATATGCCTTGGGGTGAGATCTGAATGGTGAGAAGGCACTAACTGGAAGAACATTAGAGAGAAGGAAATTACAGGGGCAGGCAACATGCGAAATGACTATATTTCATGTATTTAATGAAAGGAAATAAATACTGTTGGAATGATGACCAGTATCTAGGGAAGCAGATGAACTACACTTGGAGACCAAAAGGATCTTATCGTAACATGTGCAAGATGGTGGTAAGGAGTCCAGGGCTTGTTTTAGATGCAATGAGAAGTTCGTGAAGAAAGATAAATAAATGAAAATGATCACATGACCTGCTTTATGCAAAATAAAATCTCTCCATTGTGTGTGGAGGAGTGTTAATGGATAGAAAGCTAGGGGCTTTCATCCCCCTCTAATAGTAGTAGCACATGGAAGATCTCATGAGGGTCCATGAAGTTGGTACCCAAAGGAGAAAAAGTGAGTGGAAAAAGAAAATGTAGTTGGATATACTCTGTGGAGGCAGAGTCATCAACAAAGTTTGATAGGTTTAGTGCCAAAAAGAGAAGTGGGAACTTCATCAATATCTCTCCATGTCACAAGGATTCAACAAAGGAAGGCGTTACAGACAGTTCCATAATGGAATTGTTCACCGTCTGAAACTTACAGTTCTATGAAGAGCAGGTGGTGTGGTAGTGATGACAATGACAGAAGGCATTTTATTATTTCAATAACACTTGGAGGAAGTAGATACTAATACATGATGGTGCTATGGAGATAATTCTTGCTTTTGCCTGGAACTATGTCAATGTGATGCTCTAAGAATGAATAAACTTATTATCTATAATCAGTATATAATATAGATGCTTAAAATTATGACATGCAATGGTCAAAATCTTTGCTGCTAAAACTTTTGGAACACTCCTACTTATACTTTAAGTATTTATATGAATTGGTTGGGCCACCTCTATTCCTTCAGAGGAATGTAACTGGTAGACCAGTTGTTCTTCAACACTGTGCTAACCTTTGCAATAGTAGCAATGAAGGCTAGTGATGACAAACCAGTTGTATTTGGAGAGCTTCAAAATAAATAAATTCTATAAAATAATATTGATTATCACATACATTTTAATTCCTCATAGTATAAGATTGAAACTAAAATTTCCTTTAAAAATTGACCCTTGTAGGTTTGGTGATACAAGCCTATAACCACAGCCCTTGGGAAGTGAGGCAGGGGTATTGAAAGCTAAAACTCAGCCTGGACTATGTAGTGTGACCTTATTTGAAATAAATAAATAAATGAATAAATAATTCCTATAATGGGGCAGGCTGGAGAAATGGCTCAGTAGTTAAGGTGCTTGCTTGTAAAGCCTAAGGACCTGAGTTCAAACTCCCAGTATGCACATAAAGTCAGATGTACTATGTGTCAACTGGAGTTTGTATGCAGTAGCAAGATACCCTGGCATGCTGATAATTACTCCCTATGTGTCTGCCTCTTTCTTTCTCTATCTCTCAAATAAATCAAAATTAAAAAGTCTTTAATGTACAACAATATACTTCCACAAATTTATTGTAATGTGTTTCATATATATATGTGTATATATGTATATGAAGATATATATATATATATATATATATGTATATATATATATATATATCTTCATACATATATATATATATATCTTCATACACACACACACACACACACACACACACACACACATATATATAAAATCTTCATCTATATGGTTTATCTAGCTTTCCATCCAATGGGAAAGTCCCACCATATCTACTTCTATCTATCTATATCTATATCTATCTATCATCTATATCAATATGGGTCTATCTAGTTCTCCATCCAATGGGCAAGGCAAGAATGGGTGACTCAGTACTCAATGGAGTTACACACTAGTATGAGGTTCTAATGAAGGACTTCATATTAAAACCTAAGAAGTAAAACTAGAGACATAGCTGTGTTTCTTTTAACATATTTCTCAATCACTATATTAGAATTACGTGACTTATTTTACATTTGTTGAATATCCACTGTGATCTATCAGTTTATGTCACAAAAATACTATCTTACTCAATTATTCCCTTTTTTAAATTTTTTTTGTTGCTTATTTTTATTTATTTATTTGAGAGCAACAAACAGAGACAGAAAGAGGCAGATAGAGAAAGAGAGAGAATGGGCGTGCCAGGGCCTCCAGCCTCTGCAAACGAACTCCAGACACGTGCACCCCCTTGTGCATCTGGCTAACATGGGTCCTGGGGAACCGAGCCTCAAACCGCGGTTCTTAGGCTTCACAGGCAAGTGCTTACCACTAAGCCATCTCTCTAGCCCAATTCCTCCCTTTTATTTTTCAAGGTATGGTCTCACTGTAGCCTAGAATTCACTATGTAGTCTCAGGGTGGCCTCAAACTCATGGCAATCCTCCTACCTCTGCCTCCCTAGTGCTGTAATTAAAGGTGTGTGCCGCCACACCCAGCTTCAATTCCCTTTTGTAATTTAAGGAATGTTCAATTTAGCTGATGAGTTGTTTTTTTTTTTTTATTACTAAATGGAATAGTTCACTGTCTCTTTGTTTTTCTCAGTTTTAAACTGTGATATTCTACATAGCTAAAAGGATCATTCTTTATCATTTTAAAATGTAAGTATCAAAGGAAACATTACTAATGCATTGCAAAAGTATAGACAGCCATGTTATCTTTGAAGTTATTTTCTTTTTGTACATAAAAGAAGAGGACCACTTTCCTCAGTGTTGTCACAGCTCTTGTTGGAACTGTGAAAATGTTATTTTATCATTATTTTTGCCTTCATTTCTGCCTCCCTCCCTCTCTCTCTTCCTCCTTTCCTGGCTTCTGTCCTTCTCTGCCTCCTCCTTCTCCCTCTCTTCTTGTTTCCTTTAAATTATTTGAGAATAAACAGCACAAGGAATATTTATAAAACTTATCCTTTAAATGCAATTATCTTGTGGATGTATATTTAGAATGTCTGCCACTGAATGGTAACTTTACTTGATTTAATAGACTATTCAATATGAGATGAGAAACAAAACCAAACAACTCACACACATCATGTGCTTTATGAGGAATATATCAAAGAGAAACTCAGGGTCTCATTTATGATGGTCATGTGCATATCCCTAAATTCAGAAAAATTATATATACTGCCAGTTCTGAACATTTAAGATCAATTTAAATTTAAATTGTCAATACTGATGCAAGTGTAACTAGTATTTGTATCAAAGTGGTGTTTTACCTTCTCAGAGCAATTGCAAGCATTTGCTATGTCATTTTCCAGCATAGATCATGATCCTATGATAACACATATGGGAAAGTTATGAAGCATTTTAGAGGAATATGAATTTTGCTGAAGAAGATAAACATAATGTAAATATAAAAGCACATGATAAACTTCACAAAATCACTTTGAACAGGAATGGTAATGAGGTAAGAAATGAATGCTATTAAGTTTTCAGCCTTACTAGAGGGCCCACACTTCTTTGAAAGAATTAACAAAACCACTTAAATCTGTGCCCTCCTGATGAGAAAGCATGCATTCTATTGAGTGCACCACTCTGCCTAAGGTCACATAGCTGTGGGCTGGAACACCTGGCCTGGGTGACAGGGAGACATCTGCCTCCTCAGCTGACCTCCTTTCCTTCTGCATCTCTAACCCAAACCATGACACGGACTGCTGTTGGAAATTACTCTGCCTCCTCATCAAGTACATTTTCAGTACAAAGATGTTCGTTGACAAAAGCTGTCCTGCTTTGAGCTTTCTCTGATGGAAATTCAGATCACATTTCAGAGGGCACATCTCAGGCAGTCTCTAAATAAGGCATCCATTTTGCCTTTTCATTAAAGAGGGACTATGATTTAATGAGATTGTATTCATATTTAAATATTGGAATAATTATATTTGCTTATGTGGTAAAAGCAAATTTGAGGCAAGTGGCTTTTCGGCCAAAAACCAGAACAATAAAAACCCTGGTTCAAATAACCGTAGTTGGATTCAGCAAAGAAATAAATAACTGGCATACTAGTTTCTAATTTTCTAGGCAAGGAGTACAGAGATATTGGAATCATTTTCTGCTTTTTGAAATCATTCTTTTTGCCACAAAAAAAGTTTGACATGCGAGTTGTCTCATTTAGAATTCCTGAAAGAGGAGCGTGGATTGGGTTTCTATCCACTGAAACGCCAAAGCGAACATGAATGAACTTAGCTGATATAACGGGTCACGTTGGAACTTCTTGGGTGCTGGCAGGCCATACAATTCCAGTTATCAAGAATAACGATTTCTAAGCCACTCCTGAACAACTTTGAAAATGTGAAAAGGAAGCTAATTGTTTTAGTCTTTCTGTATTGATTATGTTGGAGATTTCATTGAATCAGATAGATATTTTATATACGTAAGGTATTGAACTGCTGTGATAATATAGTTGGACTTGTCACAAACATGGTTATAATTAAGGATTTGTTAACACTTGTACAATAAACCCCTATTATCACGGACTTTTAACTAAGTATTAAAAATTCATTCTCAGCTGCAACTTGCCATTCATGGTCTCAGCTAGGAAGCAATTTTCTATTACAAATTTTCAAAAAAAAAATTAAAAAGCCTTCCTCTGTATAGACTTGTAATTGAT